>NW_028270178.1:6868292-7468292 GCF_037043375.1 Chiloscyllium plagiosum
CTCCACCCTCACTCTCTCTCTCCTTCTCTCCACCCTCCCTCTCCCTCTCTCCACCCTCTCTCTCTCGCTCTCCACCCTCTATCTCTCTCTCCACACGCTCTCTCTCTCTCCACCCTCTCTCTCTCTCGCTTCCCGCCCTCTCTCTCTCTCCGCTCTCTCTCTCCTCCCTCTCCCTCTCTCCACCCTCACTCTCTCTCCCCCTCTCTCCACCCTCACTCTCTCTCTCTCTCTCTCCACCCTCCCTCTCTCTCTCTCTCCACCCTCTCTCTCTCTCTCCACCCTCTCTCTCTCTCGCTCCCCGCCCTCTCCCTCTCTCCACCCTCACTCTCTCTCTCCCTCTCTCCACCCTCCCTCTCTCTCTCTCTCTCTCTCTCTCTCTCCACCCTCTCTCTCTCTCCACCCTCTCTCTCTCTCTCTCGCTCCCCGCCCTCTCCCTCTCTCCACCCTCACTCCCTCTCCCCCTCTCTCCACCCTCCCTCTCTCTCTCTCTCTCCCTCCACCCTCTCGCTCTCTCTCTCTGTGCCCTCTCTCTCCACCCTCCCTCCCTCTCTCTCTCTCTCCTCCCTCTCTCTCTCCGCCCCCTCTCTCTCTCTCGCTCCCCGCCCTCTCTCTCTCCAAACTTTCTCTCCCCTCTCTCTCCATCTCTTCAGCCCCTCTCTCTCCACACTCTTTCTCTTTACCCTCTCTCTCCCCCTCACCACATCTCTCGATCTCTGTATCTCTCCCACCCCTTCTCTATCCGCCCTCTCTCTTCCTCACTTCCTCCTCTCTCTCCACCCACGTCTCTCCCTCTTTCTCTCTCACACACTCCTCCCCTCACTCCCTGTCGCTCTCTCCCCTCAGGCTGGGCGGTATGGCGCCTTCTCTGGCCCAGGCGTACAGGCGGCGATGGTGGATGGCCATAACGGCTGTGATTGAGAACCTGCTATTCTCGGCTGTTCTTCTCGGGTGGGCTTCACTCCTGCTCATGCTGACCAAGGAAGGCTTTTACTCTCACCTCTGTACAGGTAGGTGTGGGACTGCCCTCTGTCCATTGGCAAGGAGTGGGGGTAACCGGGGGCAAAGGGAGCATACGTGTGTGTGTGGGAGGGGTGGGGTGAGTCGGGGTGTGTGTCGGGGGTGGGGTTGTGTTTGTGTGTGTGTGTCTGGGTGTGTGTATATGTGTCTTTCTGTAACCCTCCTGTATTTGTGACCGTCTCTGTGTGACCCTGTGTCTGTGTCTGTCTCTGTGTGTGACCGTGAGTCTGTGTATGCATGTGTTACTGCGTGTCTGTGTGTTACTGTGCATCTGTGTGTGCGTCGGTGTGTGTCCGTGACTGTGTCTGTGTTTGTGTGTGTATGTCCAAGCATATCTGTATGTGTGTCTGTCTGTCTGTGTGTCCGTGTGTGTCTATGAGTATGCATCTGTGTGTTACTGTGTGTGTGTGTTATTGCATGACTATGCATCTGTGTATGATTGTATGTCTCTGTGTGACTGTGTATCTGTGCGTGTCTGTGTGTGTGTGTGACTGTGCGTCTTTATATGCATGTCTCTATGTGTTACTGTGCGCCTGTGCATTTCTCTGCATCTGTGTGTCCGTGTGTGACTGTGCGCGCCTGTGTGTGTGACTGTGCAAACCTGCGTGTGACTGTACATCTGCGTGTGTCCGTGCGTGACTGTGCGCGCCTGTGTGTGACTGTACTTCTGCGTATGTCCATGCGTGCCTGTGTGCCTGTGTGTGACTGTGCGCACCTGTGTGTGTCCGTGTGTGACTGTACATCTGCGTATGTCCATGCGTGCCTGTGTGTTCGTGTATGACTGTGTGTCTGCGTGTGTCCGTGTGCGCCTGTGTGTGTCCGTGTGACTGTACATCTATGTGTGTCCATGCACGTCGGTGTGTGTCCTTGTGTGACTGTACGTCTGCGGGTGTCCATGCGTGTCTGTGTGTGTCCATGTGTGGCTGTACATCTGCGTGTGTCTGTATGCGTCTCTGTGTGTGTGTCCAAGTGTGACTGTACATCTGCGTGTGTCCATGCACATCTGTGTGTGCCTGTGTGTGTCCGTGTGTGACTATACATCTGCGTGTGTCCGTGCGTGCCTGTGTGTGTCCGTGTGTGACTATGCGCATCTGTTCGTGTCCGTGTGACTGTACATCTGTGTGTCCGTGTGTGACTGTGCACGTCTGTGTGTGTCCATGTGTGACTGTACATCTGCATGTGTCCCTGCGCGCATTTGTGTCCGCATGTGACTGTACATCTGTGTTTGTCCGTGCTTGCCTGTGACTGTGCGCGTCTGTGTGTGATTGTACATCTGTGTGTGTCCGTGTGTGACTGTACATCTGTGTGTGTCCGTGCGCGTCTGTGTGTGTGTCCGTGTGTGATTGTACATCTGCATTTGTCCGTCCTTGCCTGTTTGTCAATGTGTGTGACTGTGCGCGTCTGTGTGTGTCCGTGTGACTGTACATCTGTGTGTGTCTGTGTGTCTGTGTGTGACTGTACATCTGCGTGTGTCCATGTGCGTCTGTGGGTGTCCATGTGTAACTGTACATCTGCATGTGTCTGTGTACATTTGTGTGTGTCCGTGCGCATCTGTGTGTGTGTCCGTGTGTGACTGTGCGTTTCTTTGTGTGTTGGTCTGTGACTGTACATCTGCATTCGTTGTGCACGTCTGTGTGACTGTGCATGCCTGTGTGTGTCTGTGTGTGACTGTACATCTGTGTGTATCCGTGCGTGCCTGTGTGTGTCCGTGTGTGACTGTGCGCGTCAGTGTGTGTCCTTGTGTGACTGTACATCTGCGTGTGTCCACGTGTGTCGGTGAGTGTCCGTGCGTGCCTGTGTGTGTCCGTGTGTGACTGTGCGCATCCGTGTGTGACTGTATATCTGTGTCCGTGTGTGACTGTACATCTGCGTGTGTCCATGTGCGTCAGTGTGTGTCCGCACGCATCTGTGAATGTCTGTGTGTGACTGTGCGTGTCTTTGTGTGTCTGTGTGTGTCCGTGTGTGACTGTACATCTGCGTGTGTCCATGCGTGTCTGTGTGTGTCCATGTATGGCTGTACATCTGCGTGTGTCTGTATGCGTCTGTGTGTGTGTGTCCAAGTGTGACTGTACATCTGCGTGTGTCCATGCACATCTGTGTGTGACTGTGTGTGCCTGTGTGTGTCCGTGTGTGACTATACATCTGCGTGTGTCCGTGCGTGCCTGTGTGTGTCCGTGTGTGACTGTGCGCATCTGTGTGTGATTGTACAACTGTGTGTGTCCGTGTGTGACTGTACATCTGTGTGTGTCTGTGCGCATCTGTGTGTGTGTCCGTGTGTGATTGTACATCTGCATTTGTCCGTCCTTGCCTGTTTGTCAATGTGTGTGACTGTGCGTGTCTGTGTGTCCGTGTGACTGTACATCTGTGTGTGTCTGTGTGTGACTGTGTGTGTCTGTGTGTGACTGTACATCTGCGTGTGTCCATGCGCGTCTGAGTGTGTCCATGTGTAACTGTACATCTGCATGTGTCCGTGCGCATCTGTGTGTGTGTCCGTGTGTGACTGTGCGTTTCTTTGTGTGTTCGTCTGTGACTGTACATCTGCATTTGTTGTGCACGTCTGTGTGTGACTGTGCATGCCTGTGTGTGTCTGTGTGTGACTGTACATCTGTGTGTATCCGTGCGTGCCTGTGTGTGTCCGTGTGTGACTGTGCGCGTCAGTGTGTGTCCGTGTGTGACTGTACATCTGCGTGTGTCCATGTGTGTCGGTGAGTGTCCGTGCGTGCCTGTGTGTGTTCGTGTGTGACTGTGCACATCTGTGTGTGTCCGTGTGTGACTGTACATCTGCATGTGTCTCGTGCACGTCTGTGCGTGTCTATGTGTGTCTGTGTGTGACTGTGGGTGTCTGTGTGTGTCCGTGTGTGACTGTACATCTGCGTGTGTCCATGTGTGTCGGTGAGTGTCCATGCGTGCCTGTGTGTGTCTGTGTGTGACTGTGCGCATGTGTCTGTACGCATCTGTGTGTGTGTCCATGTGTGACTGTATATCTGCGTGTATCCATGCGCATCTGTATGTGACTGTGTGTGCCTGTATGTGTCCGTGTGTGACTGTATATCTGCATGTGTCTGTGTGTGCCCGTGTGTGACTTTGCGCATCTGTTTGTGTCCGTGTGACAGTACATCTGTGTGTGTCCGCATGTGACTGTGCACGTCTGTGTGTGTCCATGTATGACTGTATATCTGCATGTGTCCGTGCGCGCATGTGTGTCTGTGTGTGACTGTACATCTGTGTGACTGTGCGCGTCTATGTGTGACTGTACATCTGTGCGTCCGTGTGTGACTGTACATCTGTGTGTGTCCATGCACGTCTGTGTCCGTGTCCGTGTGTGACTGTGCGTTTCTGTGTGTGTCCGTGTGTGACTGTACATCTGCGTTTGTCCGTGCTTGCCTGTGTGTGTCTGTGTGTTACTGTGCGCGTCTGTGTGTGACTGTACATCCATGTGTGTCCGTGTGTGACTGTACATCTGCGTGTGCCTAGTGCGCATCTCTGTGTGTGTCCGTCTGTGACTGTACATCTGCATTTGTTGTGCACGTCTGTGTGTGACTGTGCAGGCCTGTGTGTGTCCATGTGTGACTGTACATCTGTGTGTATCCGTGTGTGCCTGTGTGTGTCCATGTGTGACTGTACATCTGTGTGCGTCCATGCGTGTCGGTGTGTGTCAGTGTGTTACTGTACATCTGCGTGCGCCCGTGCGCGCCTGTGTGTCCATGCGTGCCTGTGTGTGTCCGTGTGTCCTTGCGTGACTGTGCGCGTCTGTGTGTCCGTGTGTGACTGTAAATCTGCGTGTGTCCATGCGCGTCGGTGTGTGTCCATGTGTGACTGTACATCTGCATGGATCCGTGCGTGCCTGTGTGTGTCCGTGTGTGACTGCACATCTGCGTGTGTCCATACATGACTGTGTGTGTCCGTGCGTGACTGTACATCTGTGTGTGTCCATGCGTATGTGTGTGTCCATGCGTATCTGTGTGTGTCCGAGCGTGCCTGTATGTGTCCGTGTGTGACTGTATGTGTCCGGTTGTCCATGCTTGCCTGTGTGTGTCCGTGTGTGACTGTGCGTGTCTCTGTGTGTCCGTGTGTGACTGTGCTCGTATGTGTGTGTTCGTGTGTGACTGTACATTGGTGTGTGTCCATGGTGTGACTGTGCGCGTCTGTGTGTCCATGTGTGACTGTACATCTGCGTGTGTCCGTGTGTGCCTGTGTGTGTCCGTGTGTGACTGTACATCTGCGTGTGTCCGTGTGTGCCTGTGTGTGTCCGTGTGTGACTGTACATCTGCGTTTGTCCGTGCTTGTCTGTGTGTCCATGTGTGACTGTACATCTGTGTGTGTCCGTGCGCGTCTGTGTATGTCCGTGTGTGACTGTGCGTTTCTGTGTGTGCCCGTGTGTGACTGTACATCTGCGTGTGTCTCGTGTGTGTCTGTGTGCGTCCGGCTGTGACTGTACATTTGTGTTTGTCCGTGCGTACCTGTGTGTGACCGTGCGTGCATGTGTCCGTGTGACTGTACATCTGCCTGTGTCCGTGTGTGACTGTGTGTCTGTGTGTCCATGTGTGACTATACATCTGTGTGTGTCCGTGCCCACATGTGTGTGTCTGTGTGTGACTGTACATCTGCGTTTGTCCATGCTTGCCTGTGCGTGTCTGTGTGTGACTGTGCATGTCTGTGTGTGACTGTACATCTGTGTGTCCTTGTGTGTCTGTGTGTGTCCATGTGTAACTGAACGTTTCTGTGTGTGTCCGTGTGTGACTGTACATCTGCGTGTGCCTCGTGCGCGTCTGTGTGTGCCCGTGTGTGACTGTGCGCATCTGTGTGTGTCCATGTGTGACTGTACATCTGTGTGTGTCTGCGCATGTCTGTGTGTGTACATGCGTGCCTGTGTGTGTCCGTGTGTGACTTTACATCTGCGTGTGTCCATTTGTGTCGGTGTGTGACTGTACATCTGTGTGTGTCCGTGTGTCTGGTGTGTATCCATGTGTGATTGTACATCTGCGTGTGTCCGTGCGTGCCTGTGTGTGTCCGTGTGTGACTGTACATCTGCGTGTGTCCATGTGTGTCGGTGTGTGACTGTACGTCGGTGTGTGACTGTACATCTGCGTGTGTCCATGTGCGTCAGTGTGTATCCATGTGTGACTGTACATCTGTGTGTGTCCGTGCGTGCCTGTGTGTGTCCGTGTGTGACTGTGTGCATCTGTGTGTGTCCGTGTGTGACTGTACATCTGCGTGTGTCCATGTGCATCGGTGTGTATCCATGTGTGACTGTACATCTGTGTGTGTCCGTGCGTGCCTGTGTGTGTCCGTGTGTGACTGTGTGCATCTCTGTGTGTCCATGTGTGACTGTACATCTGCGTGGTGCCCATGTGTGTCGGTGTGAGACTGTACATCTGCGTGTGTCCGTGTGCGTCGGTGTGTATCCATGTGTGACTGTACATCTGCGTGTGTCTGTGTGCGTCGGTGTGTATCCATGTGTGACTGTACATCTGCGTGTGTCCGTGTGTGACTGTGTGCATCTCTGTGTGTCCGTGTGTGACTGTACATCTGCGTGTGTCCGTGTGTGACTGTGTGCATCTCTGTGTGTCCGTGTGTGACTGTACATCTGCGTGTGTCCGTGTGTGACTGTGTGCATCCATGTGTGACTGTACATCTGCGTGTGTCCGTGCGTGCCTGTGTGTGTCCGTGTGTGACTGTGCGCATCTGTGTGTGTCCGTGTGTGACTGTACATCTGCGTGTGTCCGCGCGCATCTGTGTGTGTTCATGCGTGCCTGTGTGTGTCCGTGTGTGACAGTACATCTGCATTTGTCCGTGCTTGCCTGTGTGACTGTGCACGTCTGTGTGTGTGTGTCCGTGTGTGACTACATCTCTGTGTGTCCGTGCGCATCTGTGTGTGTCCGTGTGTGACTGTGCATTTCTGTGTGTGTCCGTGTGTGACTGTACATCTGCGTATGTCTTGTGTGCGTCTGTGTCTGTCCATCTGTGACTGTACATCTGCATTTGTCCGTGCGTGTCTGTGTGTGATTGTGCGCGCCTGTGTGTGTATGTGTGTGACTGTACATCTGCGTGTGTCCGTGCTTGCCTGTGTGTGTCCGTGTGTGACTGTGCGCATCCGTGTGTGACTGTGTGCATCTGTTTGTGTCCATTTGTGACTGTACATCTGTGTGTGTCCGTGTGTCACTGTACATCTGCGTTTGTCCGTGCTTATCTGTGTGTGTTCGTGTGCGACTGTGCGTGTCTGTGTGTGTCCGTGTGAGACTGTATATCTGTGTGCGTCTGTGCACGTCTGTGTGTGTCCGTGTGTGACTGTGCGCGTCTGTGTGTGTCTGTGTGTGACTGTACATCTGCATGTGTCAATGCGCGTCAGTGTGTGTCTGTGTGTGACTGTACATCTGTGTCTGTCTGTGCGCGTCTGTGTGTGATTGTACATCTGCGTGTATCTGTGCGTGCCTGTGTGTATCCGTGTGTGACTGTGCGCATCTGTGTGTGTCCGTGTGTGACTGTGTGTGTCCATCTGTGACTGTACATCTGCGTGTGTCTGTGTGTGATTGTACATCTGCGTGTATGCGTGCTTGCCTGTGTGTCCATGTGTGACAGTGCGCATCTGTGTGGTTCCGTGTGTGATTGTACATCTGCATGTATCCGTGCGTGCCTGTGTGTGTCGATGTGTGACAGTGCGCGCCCGTGTGTGACTGTGCACGCCTCTGTGTGTCCGTGTGTGATTGTACATCTGCGTGTATCTGTGTGTGTCCGTGTGTGACTGTGCGCATCTGTGTGTGTCCGTGCATGTCGGTGTGTGTCCGTGCGTGTCTGTGTGTGACTGTGCGCATCTGTGTGTCCGTGTGTGACTGTGCGCATCTGTGTGTGTCCGTGCATGTCGGTGTGTGTCCGTGCGTGTCCGTGTGTGACTGTGTGCATCTGTGTGTGTCCGTGCATGTCGGTGTGTGTCCGTGCGTGTCTGTGTGTGACTGTGCGCATCTGTGTGTGTCCGTGTGTGACTGTGTGTGACCGTCAGTGACTGTACATCTGTGTGTGTCCGTGTGTGTCTGTGTGTGACCGTGCGCGCCTGTGTGTGTCCGCCTGTGACTGTACATCTGTGTGTGTCCGTGTGTGACCGTGCACGCCTGTGTGTGCCCGTGTGTGACTGTGCGTGCCTGTGTGTCCGCCTGTGACTGTACATCAGTGTGTGTCCGTGCGTGCCTGTGTGCGTGTGTAGATGTTGGTCCCCCTGTAGAGAAGAGCTGGTGAAACCCAGTCTGTTGGCCTGCTCTGAGTTACAGATGGTACCAGACTAGGCGAGGGTGTGACAGGGAGAGGTTTACAAAGGCACCTCAAGGGGATCCGGAGACACTCAGTGAAAGGACTGGGAAATCAAAACAAATTGGAGACAGAGGAAGGCAGTGTTTCCCCAGTGACTGTGGAAGGGTTCAGATACAAAAGGGACTTGTATGCTCGTGTTGGCGAATTACTGGTTCCAGCTAAACACTGAAACAGGCGCTGACACAAAAGCAGGTGAGTGGAGGAGGGAAGCCATGACACCCGTCACCATGGTAACAGCTTGGAAACCCAACATCATTCCGGCCTTATCACATCATGGGGGGGGGGGGGCAGGGAGAGGGATAAACAGACAAGGGCTTTTCCCTGGGGTGGGGGAGTCCAGAACTAGAGGGGGCACACGTTTAGAGTGAGAGGGGAAAGATATAGTTTAGATTAGCTTCCCTGACAGTGTGGAAACAGGCCCTTCGGCCCAACAAGTCCACACTGACCCTCCCAAAAGGAACTCACTCAGACCCATTCCATGACATTTACCCCTTCGCCTAACACTATGGGACAATTTAGCACGGCCAATCCGCCCTAACCTACACATCCCTGAACACTATGGGACAATTTAGCACGGCCAATCCACCCTAACCTGCACATCCCTGAACACTATGGGACAATTTAGCACGGCCAATCCACCCTAACCTACACATCCCTGAACACTATGGGACAATTTAGCACGGCCAATCCACCCTAACCTACACATCCCTGAACACTATGGGACAATTTAGCACGGCCAATCCACCCTAACCTACACGTCCCTGAACACTGTGGGACAATTTAGCACGGCCAATCCACCCTAACCTGCACATCCCTGAACACTATGGGACAATTTAGCATGGCCAATCCGCCCTAACCTACACATCCCTGAACACTATGGGACAATTTAGCACGGCATTTCCACCCTAACCTACACATCCCTGAACACTGTGGGACAATTTAGCACGGCCAATCCGCCCTAACCTACACATCCCTGAACACTATGGGACAATTTAGCATGGCCAATCCACCCTAACCTGCACATCCCTGAACACTATGGGACAATTTAGCACGGCATTTCCACCCTAACCTACACATCCCTGAACACTGTGGGACAATTTAGCACGGCCAATCCGCCCTAACCTACACATCCCTGAACACTATGGGACAATTTAGCACGGCCAATCCACCCTAACCTGCACATCCCTGAACACTATGGGACAATTTAGCACGGCCAATCCGCCCTAACCTACACATCCCTGAACACTATGGGACAATTTAGCACGGCATTTCCACCCTAACCTACACATCCCTGAACACTGTGGGACAATTTAGCACGGCCAATCCACCCTAACCTACACATCCCTGAACACTATGGGACAATTTAGCACGGCCAATCCACCTTAAACAACACATCACTGAACACGATGGGACAATTTAGCACGGCCAATCCACCCTAACCTACACATCCCTGAACACTATGGGACAATTTAGCATGGCCAATCCACCCTAACCTACACATCCCTGAACACTATGGGACAATTTAGCACGGCCAATCCACCCTAACCTACACATCCCTGAACACTATGGGACAATTTAGCACGGCCAATCCACCTTAAACAACACATCACTGAACACTATGGGACAATTTAGCACGGCCAATCCACCCTAACCTACACATCCCTGAACACTATGGGACAATTTAGCACGGCCAATCCACCCTAACCTGCACATCCCTGAACACTATGGGACAATTTAGCACGTCCAATCCACCCTAACCTACACATCCCTGAACACTATGGAACAATTTAGCACGGCCAATCCACCCTAACCTACACATCTCTGAACACTATGGAACAATTTAGCACGGCCAATCCACCCTAACCTACACATCCCTGAACACTATGGGACAATTTAGCACGTCCAATCCACCCTAACCTACACATCCCTGAACACTATGGAACAATTTAGCACGGCCAATCCACCCTAACCTACACATCTCTGAACACTATGGAACAATTTAGCACGGCCAATCCACCCTAACCCATACATCCCTGAACACTATGGGACAATTTAGCACGGCCAATCCACCCTAACCTACACATCCCTGAACTCTATGGGACAATTTAGCACGGCCAATCCACCCTAACCTGCACATCCCTGAACACTATGGGATAATTTAGCACGGCCAATCCACCCTAACCTACACATCCCTGAACACTATGGGACAATTGAGCACGGCCAATCCACCCTAACCTGCACATCCCTGAATACTATGGGGTAATTTAGCATGGCCAATCCACCCTAACCTGCACATCCCTGAAAACTGTGGGACAATTTAGCATGGCCAATCCACCCTAACCTACACATCCCTGAACACTGTGGGACAATTTAGCACGGCCAATCCACCCTAACCTACACATCCCTGAACACTATGGGACAATTTAGCACGGCCAATCCACCCTAACCTGCACATCCCTGAAAACTGTGGGACAATTTAGCATGGCCAATCCACCCTAACCTACACATCCCTGAACACTGTGGGACAATTTAGCACGGCCAATCCACCCTAACCTACACATCCCTGAACACTATGGGACAATTGAGCACGGCCAATCCACCCTAACCTGCACATCCCTGAACACTGTGGGACAATTTAGCACGGCCAATCCACCCTAACCTATACATCCCTGAGCACTATGGGGTAATTTAGCATGGCCAATCCACCCTAACCTGCACATCCCTGAACACTATGGGGTAATTTAGCATGGCCAATCCACCCTAACCTACACATCCCTGAACACTATAGGGTAATTTAGCACGGCCAATCCACCCTAACCTACACATCCCTGAACACTATGGGACAATTTAGCACGGCCAATCCACCCTAACCTATACATCCCTGGGCACTATGGGACAATTTAGCACGGCCAATCCACCCTAACCTCCACATTTTTGGACTGTGGGAGGAAACCGGAGCACCCGGAGGAAACCCACGTAGACCTGGGGAGAATGTGCAAACTCCACACGGACAGTCACCCCCGAGGCTGGGATCGAAGCCAGGTCCCTGGTGCTGTGAGGCAGCAGCGCTAACCACTGAGCCACCGGGCCGCCCTAAGGAGACCTAAGTGGCAACTTTGTCACCCAGAGGGTGGTACGTGTGTGGAATGAGCTGCCAGAGGATGTGGTGGAGGCTGGTACAATGACAACATTTAAGAGGCATTTGGATGGGTATATGGATAGGAAGGGTTTGGGGGGATATGGGCCGGGTGCTGGCAGGTGGGACTAGATTGGGTTGGGATATCTGGGTCAGCATGGACCGGTTGGGTCTGTTTCTGTGCTGTTACAACCCTAGGACTCTCTGACCCGAGGTGCTGGAATGAATTCTTGTTGATTGGTGTTCAATGACGAATATCTCGATGTGGAAATAGCCCAGTCCATGCTGTGTTGTAAGCTTTGAGTTCACAGAACATTTCCTGCTTGTGGTTTTGATCTAACCGGTTGGTAATGGGTGTAAATTGAAAGGTAAACATTTCTTCCCCTTGCATTTTAATGTTCCCAACAAACTATTCCTGGATTGAGATGGTATCAGCGTTCAGTTGTGTTGTTGAATTCACATGCGTTCGAACGAGTGTGACACGAAGGATGGTGGATAGTGCGGAGGGCTGATGTCGTGGGACATTGACAGGACACAGAGCTGGGCTGAGAAGTGGCAGATGGAGTTCAACCTGGAAAAGTGTGAAGTCTTTGGAGGGTCGAACTTGAAATGCAGAATTCAGGGTTTCAAGGCAGGACTGTTGGCAGTATGTGCAGGAACAGAGGGATCTTGGGATCCACGTCCAGAGATCCCTCAGCGTCGCCACCCAAGTTGATCGGGTTGTTTTGAAAGTGTTGGCTTTCATTCGTAAAGGGGATTGAGTTTAAGAGCCACGAGGTAATGCTGCAGCTCTCTATTGAACCCTGGTTAGACCACACTTGGAATATTGTGTTCAGTCCTGGTCGTCTCATTGTCCGAAGGATGTGGAAGCTTTAGAGAGGGTGCAGAGGAGATTGACCAGGATGCTGCCTGGACTGCAGGGCATGTCTTGAATTGACGGAGCAAGGACTTTTCTCATTATGAGTGAAGAAGGATGAGAGGTGATTTGGGCGGCACGGTGGCACAGTGGTTAGCACTGCTGCCTCACAGCGCCAGAGACCCGGGTTCAATTCCCGCCTCAGGCGACTGACTGTGTGGAGTTTGCACGTTCTCCCCGTGTCTGCGTGGGTTTCCTCCGGGTGCTCCGGTTTCCTCCCACAGTCCAAAGATGTGCAGGTTAGGCCGTGCTAAATTGCCCGTAGTGTTAGTTGAAGGGGTAAATGTAGGGGAATGGGTCTGGGTGGCTTGCGCTTCGGAGGGTCGGTGTGGACTTGTTGGGCCGAAGGGCCTGTTTCCACACTGTATCTAATCTAATCATACAAGATGATGAGAGGTATAGCCAGAGGGTGGGAATGGCTATCACTGGGTGGGGAGGGTGGGGTGGGGAGGGGGGGAGACATAATTTTAAGGCACAGGGGAGACGTCAGAGGTGGGGGTCTTTGCACAGAGAGTGGTGGGTGTGTGGAAAGCACTGGGAGTGGAGTCGGAGACATTAGGGACATTTCAGCGAAAGGTTCATGGATGACCGTACGATGAAGGGTACCCAGGTCATCTGAGCTGAGGCTGGGATACAAGGCCAGCACAACAGCGAGGGCCGAAGGGCCTGTGCCGTGCTGTACTTTTCTACGTTCTAAAAGAATCTCTTGAAGAGTGTAAGGAGTGAAGGGGCATTCTTCTGAGGGAGATTGCAAAGGCAGAGAGATGATTTAAGAAAGCCTAAGCAAATACTGTTAAGGATAATCCAAAGAGATTTCACCAGTGCATTCAGGGTCAGACTGTAACTAGTGAGAATAAAGCCCCGTAAAGATCAACGCTGTCATCTTCGTGTTATACCTCAGGAGGTGGGAGAGATATCAAATGAATATTTTGCGTCTTTTCTTTATTGTGGAGAAAGAAATGGAGGCTAAAGAGCTCTGGGAAATAAATATTGATGTTTTTTTTTTCATTGGAGTGTAGGAGGTCTAGACATGGCCTCAACGAGGGGTAGATACAAGGTAAATACAGTCATAGAGATGTACAGCATGGAAACAGACCCTTCGGTCCAACCCGTCCGTGCTGACCCAGATATCCCAACCCAACCTAGTCCCACCTGCCTGCACCCGGCCCATATCCCCTCCAAACCCTTCCTATCCATATACCCAGCCAAATGCCTCTTAAATGTTGCAATTGTACCAGCCTCCACCACATCCTCTGGCAGCTCATTCCATACCCGTACCACCCTCTGGGTGAAAACGTTGCCCCTTAGGTCTCTTTTATATCTTTCCCCTCTCACCCTAAACCTATGCCCCTCTAGTTCTGGCCTCCCCCCAACCCGGGGGGGGAGTCCAGAATATGGGCCGGGTGCTGCTAAATAGCACTGGATTGGGTTGGGATATTTGGAAGGGTTGTTTCCATGCTGTATATCTGTGACGACTCTGTGACGTGATCTAATCTATCGAGGGTGCTGTAGGAAGTTATGGAGAAAATAATGGGGCCTCTTGCTGAAATATTTGTGTCATGCATAACCATGGGTGAGGTACCAGAGGACTGGAGGGTGGCTAATGTTGTGCCTTTGGTTAACAAAGGCTGGAAGGAGATACCGGCCAACTACAGTACCGTGAGTCTGACATCAGTAAGTCATCGGAGGTGACTCTGAAAGATAGCGTTGAAGCTCCCATTTGGAGAGGCAAGGAATGATTAGGGATAGCCAACGTGGCTTTGTGCGAGGGATCGGAAACTGGATCAAGAATTTTGACAAAGCAGCCAAGAAAATTGAGGCGGGCAGGATGACAGACTTTGTTCCCTGGGACTTTAGTGAAACCTTTGACAAGTTAGTGTCGACATGGTCGACCAGTTAGTGAAGTGAGATCACATGGAATTTGGGGAGAGCTTGCCGATTGGATACACAATTGGCTTAATGGTGGGAGACAGAGTGACGGTGGAGGGTTGATTTTCAGACAGGAAGCCTATGGCCAGCGGTGTTTCACCGGGATCGGTGCAGGGTCCACTTTGGTTTGTCGTTTATGTAAGTGTTGTCGATGAGAGCATCGAAAGCCTGGTTAATAGGTTGGTGGATGACACTGAAATTGGAGGCATAGTGGACAGCATAGAAGGCGATGGAAGATCACAGATCAGTTGGGTCACTGGGTGGCAGATGGAGATTAGAGTCATAGAGATGTACAGCACGGAAACAGACCCTTCGGCCCGACCCGTCCATGCCGACCCAGATATCCCAACCCAATCTAGTCCCACCTGCCAGCACCCGGCCCATATCCCCCCAAACCCTTCCTATCCATATACCCATCCAAATGCCTCTTAAATGTTGCAATTGTACCAGCCTCCACCACATCCTCTGGCAGCTCATTCCATACACACACCACCCTCTGGGTGAAAAAGTTGCCCCTTAGGTCTCTTTTATATCTTTCCCCTCTCACCCTAAACCTATGCCCCTCTAGTTCTGGACTCCCCCACCCCAGGGAAAAGACTTTGCCTATTTTCCCTATCCATGCCCCTCATGATTTTGTAAACCTCTATAAGGTCACCCCTCAGCCTCCGACGCTCCAGGGAAAACAGCCCCAGCCTGTTCAGCCCCTCCCTGTAGCTCAGATCCTCCAACCCTGGCAACATCCTTTTCTGAACCCTTTCAAGTTTCGCAACATCCTTCCGATAGGGAGGAGACCGGAATTGCAAGCAGTATTCCAACAGTGGGATAATTTGGATAAATGTGAGGTGTTGCAATTTGGTCAAACGAACAAGGGCAGGGCATATATCACTAAAAATAAGGCCCTGGGTAGTGTTGTCGGACAGAGAGACCGAGGGATTCAGGTGCATAATTTATTTGAAGTTTGCGTCAGATTTGGGCAGGGTGGTTAAGAAGGCATTGAGCTGGCTTGCCTTCATTACTCAGAGTGTAGGAGTTGGGACGACACGTTGGGGTTGTACAGGATGTCGGTGAGGCCTCGTCTGGAGCACTGTGTCCGGTTCTGATCGCCGCGGTAACAGGGAGGAGATTATTAAACTGGAGAGGGTTCCGAAGAGATTTCCCGGGATGTGGCCGGGAATGGAGGGGCTTGAGTTATATGGAGGGGCTGGAACTTTCATCACTGGAGCGTCAGGGGGTGACGGGTGGCCTGATCACAAATCATGAGGGGTAAATGGGAGATGTATTTTCCCGAGGGTGTGGGATTTCAAGGCTAGAGGACATATTTTTTTAAGGAGAGAAAATAAAGATTCAGAAAAAATGATGGGTTTTTTTTAAAAAGAGAGTGGGATGAATCTGCAGAGGAGGTGACGGTTTGCAAATATAGTTGCAAAGTTTCAAAGACATTTGGATAAATCCATGGGTAAGAAATGTTTGGAGGGACATGGGCCAAATGCAACTGAGTGGGTCTGATTTATTTTCGGGATTATGGTCATCGTGGAGCAGTAGGACAGAAGAATCTATCGAATCCCGACAATGTGGCATTAGGCCCTTCGGCACAACAGGTCTACACTGACCGTCTGAAGAGTAACCAACCCAGACCCATTTCCCTCTCATTAATCGACCCTAACCTACACATCCTGTCGGAGGGTCAGTGCTGAGGGAGGGCCGCACTATCGGAGGGTCAGTGCTGAGGGAGGGCCGCACTGTCGGAGGGTCAGTGCTGAGGGAGTGGGCACTGTCGGAGGGTCAGTGCTGAGGGAGTGGGCACTGTCAGAGGGTCAGTGCTGAGGGAGGGCCGCACTGTCAGAGGGTCAGTGCTGAGGGAGTGCCGCACTGTCGGAGGATCAGTGCTGAGGGAGTGGGCACTGTCGGAGGATCAGTGCTGAGGGAGTGGGCACTGTCGGAGGGTCAGTGCTGAGGGAGTGGGCACTGTCGGAGGGTCAGTGCTGAGGGAGGGCCGCACTGTCAGAGGGTCAGTGCTGAGGGAGGGCCGCACTGTCAGAGGGTCAGTGCTGAGGGAGGGCCGCACTGTCGGAGGGTCAGTACCGAGGGAGTTCTGTGAAACGTTTGTCCTTGTTGTACCTTCTCAGAGTCTGGTAATGTCTCTGTGAACTCCTCAAGCGAGTGGCGTGATCGGAACAGCACACATGGATTGTGGGCGAGCTGTGTGGACCAGGCAGAGATGTTAAACCTGGGATTCACCATCGGCTCCTTCCTGTTGAGTGCCACCACTTTACCCCTGGGCATCCTGATGGACAAGTACGGGCCAAGGATGCCACGGCTGATTGGCAGGTAACCCTCTCACCTTGAGTCCTGACCTCTGACCCCCAAACTGACCCTCACCCTCACCCTAACCCCAATCCTGTCCCTGACCCCTGAACCCAACCCCCCCCCCCCCCTTCCACATCCCCCCCAACCCCAGGGGTTGGGTCTATTATATTTTGAAAATTTCCCCTGCAGCAGGGCGGCCATTCAGCCCCTCTTCCCCAGCCTGTCCATTCAGCCCCCCCCTACCCCAGCCTGTCCCACAGGATCAGGAGGCCATTCAGTCCCCCCCTTCCCCCAGCCTGTCCCACAGGAACAGGAGGCCGTTCAGCCCCCTTCCCCAGCCTGTCCCACAGGAACAGGAGGCCATTCAGCCCCCCTTCTCCAGCCTGTCCCCCAGGTACAGGAGGCCGTTCAGCCCCCTTCCCCAGCCTGTCCCACAGGAACAGGAAGCCATTCAGCCCCCCTTCTCCAGCCTGTCCCCCAGGTACAGGAGGCCGTTCAGCCCCCTTCCCCAGCCTGTCCCACAGGAACAGGAGGCCATTCAGCCCTCTTCTCCAGCCTGTCCCACAGGAACAGGAGGCCATTCAGCCCCCCTTCCCCAGCCTGTCCCACAGGTACAGGAGGCCGTTCAGCCCCCTTCCCCAGCCTGTCCCACAGGAACAGGATGCCATTCAGCCCCCTTCCCCAGCCTGTCCCACAGGAACAGGAGTCCATTCAGCCCCCCTTCCCCAACCTGTCCCACAGGAACAGGAGTCCATTCAGCCCCCCTTCCCCAGCCGATAACACAATAGCACCAGGAGGCCATTCAGCCCTTCCAGCCTATCTCCTATTCCAGGAACTGCTGAATGATCCGAATTCCTGCTCCTCTCCAACGTTGCCTCCCGTCTTTGCGGAAACAAAATCTTTGAATTTGTCCGTCGGTGCAGGATTTGTTTGATCCCAACTCTGCGTATTAATTTAACCAGGAGGGAGCAGTCTTTGTCTCTCTCTTTCTCTCTCTCTCGAGAACTCTGTGGGAAGCTAGAGAAGTGATTGCTGGGCGTCTTGCTGAGATATTTGTATCATCGATAGTCACAGGGTGAGGTACTGGAAGACTGGAGGTTGGCAAACGTGGTGCCACTGTTTAAGTAGGGTGGTAAGGACAAGCCAGGGAACTATAGACCAGTGAGCCTGACGTCGGTAGTGGGCAAGTTGTTGGAGGGAATCCTGAGGGACAGGATGTACATGTATTTGGAAAGGCAAGGACTGATTAAGGATAGTCAACATGGCTTCGTGCGTGGGAAATCATGTCTCACAAACTTGATTGAGTTTTTTGAAGAAGTAACAAAGAAGATTGATGAGGGCAGAGCAGTAGATGTGATCTATATGGACTTCAGTAAGGCGTTCGACAAGGTTCCCCATGGGAGACTGATTAGCAAGGTTAGATCTCATGGAATACAGGGAGAACTAGCCATTTGGATACAGAACTGGCTCAAAGGTGGAAGACAGAGGGTGGTGGTGGTGGAGGGTTGTTTTTCAGACTGGAGGCCTGTGACCAGTGGAGTGCCACAAGGATCGGTGCTGGGTCCTCTACTTTTTGTCATTTACATAAATGATTTGGATGTGAGCATAAGAGGTACAGTTAGTAAGTTTGCAGATGACACCAAAATTGGAGGTGTAGTGGACAGCGAAGAGGGTTACCTCAGATTACAACAGGATCTGGACCAGATGGACCAATGGGCTGAGAAGTGGCAGATGGAGTTTAATTCAGATAAATGCGAGGTGCTGCATTTTGGGAAAGCAAATCTTAGCAGGACTTATACACTTAATGGTAAGGTCGTAGGGAGTGTTGCTGAACAAAGAGACCTTGGAGTGCAGGTTCATAGCTCCTTGAAAGTGGAGTCGCAGGTCGATAGGATAGTGAAGGCAGCGTTTGGTATGCTTTCCTTTATTGGTCAGAGTATTGAGTACAGGAGTTGGGAGGTCATGTTGCAGCTGTACAGGACATTGGTTAGGCCACTATTGGAATATTGCGTGTAATTCTGGTCTCCTTCCTATCGGAAAGATGTTGTGAAACTTGAAAGGATTCAGGGCTGAGGGGTGACCTTATAGAGGTTTACAAAATCACGAGGGGCATGGATAGGGTAAATAGACAAATTATGTTCCCTATGGTCAGGGAGTCCAGAACTAGAGGGGCATACGCTTAGGGTGAGAGGGGAAAGATATAAAAGAGACCTAAGGGGCAACTTTTTCACCGAGGGTGGTACGTGTATGGAATGAGCTGCCAGAGGATGTGGTGGAGGCTGGTACAATGACAACATTTAAGAGGCATCTGGATGGGTATATGGATAGGAAGGGTTTGGAGGGATATGGGCCGGGTGCTGGCAGGTGGGACTAGATTGGGTTGGGAGATCTGGTCGGCATGGACAGGTCGGGCCGAAGGGTCTGTTTCCGTGCTGTACATCTCAATGAATCTATGACTGCCCCCAAATTTGCAGTGCGAACACTCGGGGGGCCGGGGGGGGGGGGGGGGGGGGGGGGTGGGAATCTCACTAAATCATACAAAAAAATGTCTCGAGTGGGTTTGGGGGGAGAAATGTGGCCGGGATGCAGCTGAAGAGACCAGACCCGGCCCAGAGACGTGCAGTCAGCCCGAGACGTGGGCGGCCATTTTGGGGGTGGGTCAAGATCGATTAGCTTTGCTCGAGGTTTTGGGGGGGGGGAGGTGGGAGGTGGGGGAACCTTCAGAATTCCATCAGGGTCCGCCCAAACAGTGAGGTACGCTCGGCCGAGACGGAGGGGTGGCCAGGGATTGAGGGGGACATGGGGTGGAGGAGACCAGGTCACATATCTGACCGGGGGTGGGGGGCGGCCATCTTAAAATGGCGGAGCGGGCTGGAGGGAACGCCGACCGCGATGGAGTCACACTCGGCTTCAGGATGGACTGATCCGTGTTGAGCTGACTCCCAGAGAGTTCCCGGGGAGTTAACGCGAACCCCGTTTTAAGCAAAACACTGCCTCATCCTCCGCGGGATATCGACTGGGGATCCCGGCCCAGCCCTTTCGGGAGACGGGGTGGGGGGAAGGGATCCGAGAGGGTGCGGATACGATCCACGTGGATAATCCCAGGGATGTGGGCCCTCGGAGACTGGGATAGACCGGAGAGGCCGGGCCTGGTCTCCTCAGAGACAAGATCATCGAGAGGAGATTCGATCGAGGGGTTCGAGATCGCGAGGTGGTGTTGGGGGGGGGGAGCTGGAGAGAGTCGAGAGGGAGGATCTGTTCCCATTGATGGGAAGATGGGGACCCAGAGAGACACGGATTGAAGGGGATTGGGGACAGGAGCACCGAGAGACACCAGGAGAAACCTTTTCACTCCGCGAGGGGTTAGGGTCTGGAAGGTGGTGAGAGTGAGGGGGGAGGGAGGGAGGGTCACTCGAGGGGTTAGGGTCTGGAAGGTGCTGCCTGAGAGTGAGGGGGGAGGGAGGGAGGGTCACTCGAGGGGTTAGGGTCTTGAAGGTGCTGTGTGAGAGTGAGGGGGGGAGGGAGGGAGGGTCACTCGAGGGGTGAGGGTCTGGAATGTGCTGAGAGTGAGGGGGGGAGGGAGGGAGGGTCACTCGAGGGGTGAGGGTCTGGAAGGTGGTGAGAGTGAGGGGGGAGGGCGGGAGGGTCACTCGAGGGGTTAGGGTCTGGAAGGTGGTGAGAGTGAGGGGGGAGGGAGGGAGGGTCACTCGAGGGGTTAGGGTCTGTAAGGTAGTGAGAGTGAGGGGGGAGGGAGGGAGGGTCACTCGAGGGGTTAGGGTCTGGAAGGTGGTGAGAGTGAAGGGGGAGGGAGGGTCACTCGAGGGGTTAGGGTCTGGAAGGTGGTGAGAGTGAGGGGGGAGGGAGGGAGGGTCACTCGAGGGGTTAGGGTCTGGAAGGTGGTGAGAGTGAAGGGGGAGGGAGGGTCACTCGAGGGGTTAGGGTCTGGAAGGTGGTGAGAGTGAGGGGGGAGGGAGGGAGGGTCACTCGAGGGGTTAGGGTCTGGAAGGTGCTGCCTGGGAGTGAGGGCGGGAGGGAGGGAGGGTCACTCGAGGGGTGAGGGTCTGGAAGGTGGTGAGAGTGAGGGCGGGAGGGAGGGAAGGTCACTCGAGGGGTGAGGGTCTGGAAGGTGCTGCCTGAGAGTGAGGGCGGGAAGGAGGGAAGGTCACTCGAGGGGTGAGGGTCTGGAAGGTGCTGCCTGAGAGTGAGGGCGGGAAGGAGGGAAGGTCACTCGAGGGGTGAGGGTCTGGAAGGTGCTGCCTGAGATATTGCCTACCAATTGCGCAGTACTACTAACTGTCTCTCTCTCTCTCTCTCCTTCTTGCCCTCTGTAGTGCCAGTTTTGCCCTCTCCTGTGCCATGATAGCCACAGCTGCCTACAACCCACCAAGTGAGTACCTCTGTGCACAGCTGGTCTTCCCCCTAATGGTACTGTCTCGGGAATGCCCGAGCTCAGCCCTAGCCCTGAGCGACGGACATGCCGTCCCTGTCCCTGGGAGCGCTGGGTGCTGACACTGGGTATAAAGTGGGAGGGGGGACACACTGTTAGGGGGATGTAGAGGGAGCTCTACACTGTCCCTGTCCCTGGGAGCGCTGGGTGCTGACACTGGGTATAAAGTGGGAGGGGGGACACACTGTCAGGGGGATGTAGAGGGAGCTCTACACTGTATCTAACCCCGTGCTGTCCCTGTCCCTGGGAGCGCTGGGTGCTGACTCTGGGTATGAAGAGATTGTATTGCACAATAATTGCCTTCTTTATCTCCCCCCATCCCCTCCCTCACAGGTCTCTCTGCACTGATCTTTCTAGCCCTTTCTCTCAATGGCTTCGGAGGGATTTGTTTAACGTTTTCATCTCTGACCGTGAGTTCGTATCTCTCTCTGCCTGTGTCTCTCTCTCTCTCTCACATGACCTCAGTCACACTGGTGTTGACCTTGAGCATATCTTGTGTCTGCCAACTCCTCGGTTTATTGGCCTAAAATGGAAAATAAACTTCCTTTACTCCTGGGACGTGGGCGTCGCTGGCTAGCCCCAGCATTTACTGCCCACTCCCTAGTTAAACTCTCCCTTGAGAAGGTTGGGGGGAGGTGAGGGTGAGCGGCCATCTTGAACCTGCTGCAGCCCATGTGCTGTGGGTAGACCCACAATGCCCCTGAGGGAGGGAATTCCGGGATTCTGACCCTGAAGGGAATGGCGGATATATTTCCGAGTCAGGATGGGGAGTGTCTCGGGGGGGAACTTGCAGGGAGGGGGGTGGTGTTCCTTCTAGGTGGAAGTGGGCCGTGGGTTTTGTGATGAGCACGTTGTTCGGAGCTGTCCCCAGTGGATTTTAACGACTGTTTTCCTGGACCTGTCCCAGAGTGTTTTAGCCAATGAGGGACCCTGGTTGTTGTCGCCGTGCCAGGGGATAGTCTGTGGCCATTCGGTCCTCTGAGCCTCTCCCAGTGACTGTTTGTATTGATCACCCTGCTCTGCACTCTCTCCAACAACACTGGAACAAGCCTCACTCTCTCTCCCTCTGTCCACTCACCACACTTCCTTCCGTGTTCATTTCACTAAAAAACATTGAAATATTAAACAGCTCTGTCCTCTCTCTTTCCCTCGGTCTCCCTCTCACTTACTCTCTCTCTCAGTCCCGCGCTCTCTGTCCCGTGCTCTCTCTCACTCTCCCGCTCTCCCTCTGTGTCCTGTTCTCTGTCTCTCTCTCTCTCTCTTTCATACTGTCCCACTCACACTTTCTCTCTGTCCCACACACTCTCTCTGTCCCACACACTCTCTCTGTCCTGCTCTCTCTCTCTGTCGCGCGCTTTCTCTCACTCTCCCGCGCTCTCTGTCTCTGTCCTACTCTCTCTCTCTCTCCCTCCCTGTCCCACTCTCTGTCTGTTGCATGCTCTCTCTCTCTGTCCCGCTCTCTCTCTCCCTCTCTCTGTCCCTCTCTCTCACTCTCTCTCTCTGTCTCGCTCTCTCTCTCTCTTACTCTCTCTGTCCTGCACTCTCTCTCCCTATCCCACTCTCTCTCTCACTGTCTCTGTCTCTGTCTCTCTGTCCCGCTCTCTCTCTCACTCTCTCTCTGTCCCGTTTTCTCTCTCTCTCTCTGTCTCGCTCGCTCTCTCTCTCTCACTCTCTCTGTCCCGCTCTCTCTCTCACTCTCTCTGTCTCGCTCTCTCTCTCTCTCTCTCTCTCTCTGTCTCGCTCTCTCTCTCTGTCCCGCGCTCTCTCTCACTCTCTCTCCCTAACCCGCTCACTCTCTCTGTCTTGCTCTCTCTCTGTCTTGCTCTCTCTCTGTCCCGCTCTCTCTCTCACTCTCTCTCTCACTCTCTCTGTCTCTCTCTCTGTCCCTCTCTCTCTCACTCTCTCTGTCTCGCTCTCTCTCACTCTCTCTGTCTCGCTCTCTCTCTCTATCCCGCTCTCTCTCTCTCTCTGTCCTGCTCTCTCTCTCTGTCTCGCTCTCTCTCTCTCTCACTCTCTCTATGTCCCGCTCTCTCTCTCTCACTCTCTCTATGTCCCGCTCTCTCTCTCTCTCTCACACTCTCTCTGTGCCTCTCTCTGTCTCTCTCTCTGTCCCGCTCTCTCTCACTCTCTCTCTCTGTCCCATTTTCTCTCTCTCTGTCTCGCTCTCTCTCTCTCTCACTCTCTCTGTCCCGCTCTCTCTCTGTCCCACTCTCTCTCTCACTCTCTCTGTCTCGCTCTCTCTCTCTGTCCCGCGCGCTCTCTCACTCTCTCTCTCTCTCCCTAACCCGCTCTCTCACTCTCTCTGTCTCTCACTCTCTCTGTCTCGCTCTCTCTGTCTCACTCTCTCTCTCTATCCCGCTCTCTCTCTCTCTCTGTCCCGCTCTCTCTCCCTAACCCGCTCTCTCTCTGTCCTGCTCTCTCTCTCTCCCTCTCTCGCTCTCTCTATGTCCCACTCTCTCTCTCTCATTCTCTCTATGTCCCGCTCTCTCTCTCTCACTCTCTCTGTGTCTCTCTCTCTGTCTCGCTGTCTCTCTCTGTTCTGCTCTCTCTCTTTCTCAGTCTCTCTGTCCCGCGCTCTCTCTCCCTATCCTGCTCTCTCTGTCCCGCACTCTCTCACTCTCTCTCTATGTCCCTCTCTCTCTGTCCTGCTCTCTCAGTGTCCCGCTCTCTCTCTCTCTGTCCCGCTCTCTCTCTCTCTGTCCCGCTCTCTCTCTCTCTGTCTCTCTGTCCCGCACTCTCTCTCCCTATCCTGCTTTCTCTGTCCCGCTCTCTCCCTCACTCTCTCTCTATGTCCCTCTCTCTCTGTCTCGCTCTCTCTCTCTGTCCCACTCTCTCTCTCTGTCCCACTCTCTCTCTCTCTCTCACTCTCTCTGTCCCGCTCTCTCCCTATCCCACGCTCTCTCTATGTCCTGCTCTCTCTCTATGTCCCACTCTCTCTCTCTCTGTCCCGCTCTCTCTCTCTGTCCCGCTCTCTCTCTCTGTCCCGCTCTCTCTCTCTGTCCCGCTCTCTCTCTCTGTCCCGCTCTCTCTCTCTGTCCCGCTCGCTCTCTGTCCCGCTCGCTCTCTGTCCCGCTCTCTCCCTATCCCGCACCCTCTCTATGTCCCGCTCTCTCTCTATGTCCCACTCTCTCTCTCTCTCTCTCTCTATGTCCCGCTGTCTCTCTCTGTCCCGCTCTTTCTCTGTCCCGCTCTCTCCCTATCCCGCGCTCTCTCTATGTCCCGCTCTCTCTCTATGTCCCTCTCTCTCCCTCTCTCTGTCCCGCTGTCTCTCTCTGTCCCGCTCTTTCTCTGTCCCGCTCTCTCCCTATCCCGCGCTCTCTCTATGTCCCGCTCTCTCTCTCTCTCTCTCTCTATGTCCTGCTCTCTCTCTCTGTCCCGCTCTCTCCCTATCCCGCGCGCTCTCTATGTCCCGCTCTCTCTCTCTATATCCCGCTCTCTCTCTCTGTCTCGCTCTCTCTCTCTCTCTGTCCCGCTCTCTCTATGTCCCGCTCTCTCTCTCTATGTCCCGCTCTCTCTCTCTGTCTCGCTCTCTCTCTCTGTCTCGCTCTCTCTCTCTCTGTCCCACTCTCTCCCTATCCCGCGCTCTCTCTATGTCCTGCTCTCTCTCTCTGTGTCCCGCTCTCTCTCTCTCTGTCCCACTCTCTCTCTCTCTGTCCCACTCTTTCTCTCTCTCTCTCTATGTCCCGCTCTCTCTCTCTGTCCTGCTCTCTCTCTCTCTCTATGTCCCGCTCTCTCTCTCTCTCTCTCTATGTCCCGCTCTCTCTCTCTGTCCCGCTCTCTCTCTCTCTTTCTCTGTCCTGCTCTCTCTCTATGTCCCGCTCTCTCTCTATGTCCCGCTCTCTCTCTCTCTCTCTCTGTCCCACTCTCTCTCTCTCTCTCTCGCTGACCTGCTCTCTCGCTCTTCCTTCTCATGCTCTGTCTCCCCGATTTATTCTCTCTCTCTCTCTCTCTCTCTCTTTACCCCCTCCCAATCTCTCCCCCCTCCCAATCTCTCCCCCCTCCCAATCTGTACTTTGTGGAGGAAACCACTGCATTCAGGAGGACAGGACCAACAAAGTGATGCTGGTACTGAACGGGGCCTTCCACCATGTCAGAGTGTGAGATAGCAAACTGGGGTGGGGGGGGGTGGGGAGAGACAGCCAGACAGAGAGAGAGTAGAAAGGGAGAGGGAGGCACATACAGCAGACTCGATTATCTCAGGAGTGTGTCTGTGAGAGTGTGTCCGAGTCGGGATCACTCTGTGTGTGTGTGTCTCTCTCTTTCTCTCCATCTCCCTCTCCCTCTCTATGTCCCACATAGAGACCTGTGTCTCTCCCAGTATGCCTCACTGTTTGTGTGTCTCTGTGTATTTCGATGAGTGTGTGTGTCTGTCTGTCTGTCTGGGTGTGTCTGTGTGTGTGAGAGAGAGTCTGTGTGTGTGTGTGTGTCTTTGTGTGTGTGTGTCTCTCTCTCTCTGTGAGAGTGTGTATGTGTGTGCCTGCCTATCATTGTCTGTATCTCTGTGTGTTTAGGTCTCTTTCTCACAGTTTCCCACCCGCATCTCTGTCCCTCAGGGTCTCCCTCTCTCTGTCCCTCTCCCCCTGTTTGTCCCTGTCTCTCTCTCTCTCTCTCTCTCTCTCTGCATCTCTCCCCCACTCCCTGTCCCCCCTCTCTCCCATTCTCTCTGTGCCCGTCCCTCACTCTCCCTCTCTCTGAGCCTGTCTCTGCGTGTGCTGCATTTTCAAAGTTGCTCAATGATATTTCGGGTTATTCCTGGAGCTCTGTAACACCTCTCTGTCTGGCCAATGGGACGGGGGGGGGAGGGAAAGCATACGTGCATCAACAAACCCACCTCCACCCATCGCCCCCCGCCAAACCACACCTCTCTCCACAGCCTCTCCCAGACAAGGACACACTGCAACACAGTGCACAGGGACTGGCACACACCCAGGGTCAGATACACAGTGCACAGAGACTGGTACACTCTCAGGGTCAGATACACAATGCACAGGGACTGGTACACTCTCAGGGTCAGGTACACAGTGCACAGAGACTGGCACACTCTCAGGGTCAGGTACACAGTGCACAGGGACTGGTACACTCTCAGGGTCAGGTACACAGTGCACAGAGACTGGCACACTCTCAGGGACAGGTACACAGTGCACAGGGACTGGCACACTCTCAGGGTCAGGTACACACGGCACAGGGACTGGTACACTCTGTGTCAGGTACACACGGCACAGGGACTGGCACACTCTGTGTCAGGTACACACAGCACAGGGACTGGCACACTCTCAGGGTCAGGTACACACGGCACAGGGACTGGCACACTCTGTGTCAGGTACACACAGCACAGAGACTGGTACACTCTCAGGGTCAGGTACACAGTGCACAGGGACTGGCACACTCTGTGTCAGGTACACACAGCACAGAGACTGGTACACTCTCAGGGTCAGGTACACAGTGCACAGGGACTGGCACACTCTCAGGGTCAGGTACACATGGCACAGGGACTGGTACACTCTCAGGGTCAGGTACACAGTGCACAGGGACTGGCACACTCTCAGGGTCAGGTACACAGTGCACAGGGACTGGCACACTCTCAGGGACAGGTACACACAGCACAGGGACTGGCACACTCTCAGGGTCAGGTACACATGGCACAGGGACTGGTACACTCTCAGGGTCAGGTACACAGTGCACAGGGACTGGCACACTCTCAGGGTCAGGTACACAGTGCACAGGGACTGGCACACTCTCAGGGTCAGGTACACAGTGCACAGGGACTGGCACACTCTCAGGGTCAGGTACACACAGCACAGGGACTGGCACACTCTCAGGGTCAGGTACACAGTGCACAGGGACTGGCACACTCTCAGGGTCAGGTACACAGTGCACAGGGACTGGCACACTCTCAGGGTCAGGTACACACAGCACAGGGACTGGTACACTCTCAGGGTCAGGTACACACGGCACAGGGACTGGTACACTTTCTGGGTCAGGTACACAGTGCACAGGGACTGGCACACTCTCAGGGTCAGGTACACAGTGCACAGGGACTGGCACACTTTCAGGGTCAGGTACACACAGCACAGGGACTGGCACACTCTCAGGGTCAGGTACACACAGCACAGGGACTGGTACACTCTCAGGGTCAGGTACACACGGCACAGGGACTGGTACACTTTCTGGGTCAGGTACACAGTGCACAGGGACTGGCACACTCTCAGGGTCAGATACACACGGCACAGGGACTGGCACACTCTCAGGGTCAGGTACACAGTGCACAGGGACTGGCACACTTTCAGGGTCAGGTACACACAGCACAGGGACTGGCACACTCTCAGGGTCAGGTACACACGGCACAGGGACTGGCACACTCTCAGGGTCAGGTACACAGTGCACAGTGACTGGTACACTCTGTGTCAGGTACACAGTGCACAGGGACTGGCACACTCTCAGGGTCAGGTACACAGTGCACACAGACTGGCACACTCTCAGGGTCAGGTACACAGTGCACACAGACTGGCACACTCTCAGGGTCAGGTACACAGTGCACAGGGACTGGCACACTCTCAGGGTCAGGTACACAGTGCACACAGACTGGCACACTCTCAGGGTCAGGTACACACAGCACACAGACTGGCACACTCTCAGGGTCAGGTACACAGTGCACACAGACTGGCACACTCTCAGGGTCAGGTACACACGGCACAGGGACTGGCACACTCTCAGGGTCAGGTACACACAGCACAGGGACTGGCACACTCTCAGGGTCAGGTACACACAGCACAGGGACTGGCACACTCTCAGGGTCAGGTACACACAGTACAGGGACTGGCACACTCTCAGGGTCAGGTACACAGTGCACAGAGACTGGTACACTCTCAGGGTCAGGTACACAGTGCACAGAGACTGGTACACTCTCAGGGTCAGGTACACAGTGCGCAGAGACTGGCACACTCTCAGGGTCAGGTACACAGTGCACAGGGACTGGTACACTCTCAGGGTCAGGTACACACAGCACAGGGACTGGCACACTCTCAGGGTCAGGTACACAGTGCACAGGGACTGGCACACTCTCAGGGTCAGGTACACAGTGCACAGGGACTGGCACACTTTCAGGGTCAGGTACACAGTGCACAGGGACTGGCACACTCTCAGGGTCAGGTACACACGGCACAGGGACTGGCACACTCTCAGGGTCAGGTACACAGTGCACAGGGACTGGCACACTCTCAGGGTCAGGTACACACAGCACAGGGACTGGCACACTCTCAGGGTCAGGTACACAGTGCACAGGGACTGGCACACACCCAGGGTCAGGTACACACAGCACAGGGACTGGTACATTCTCAGGGTCAGGTACACAGTGCACAGGGACTGGTACACTCTCAGGGTCAGGTACACAGTGCACAGGGACTGGCACACTCTCAGGGTCAGGTACACACAGCACAGGGACTGGCACACTCTCAGGGTCAGGTACACAGTGCACAGGGACTGGCACACTCTCAGGGTCAGGTACACAGTGCACAGGGACTGGCACACTCTCAGGGTCAGGTACACACAGCACAGGGACTGGCACACTCTCAGGGTCAGGTACACAGTGCACAGGGACTGGCACACTCTCAGGGTCAGGTACACACGGCACAGGGACTGGCACACTCTCAGGGTCAGGTACACACGGCACAGGGACTAGCACACTCTCAGGGTCAGGTACACACGGCACAGGGACTGGCACACTCTCAGGGTCAGGTACACACGGCACAGGGACTGGCACACTCTCAGGGTCAGGTACACAGTGCACAGGGACTGGCACACTCTCAGGGTCAGGTACACAGTGCACAGGGACTGGCACACTCTCAGGGTCAGGTACACACGGCACAGGGACTGGCACACTCTCAGGGTCAGGTACACAGTGCACAGGGACTGGCACACTCTCAGGGTCAGGTACACAGTGCACAGGGACTGGCACACTCTCAGGGTCAGGTACACAGTGCACAGGGACTGGCACACTCTCAGGGTCAGGTACACACGGCACAGGGACTGGCACACTCTCAGGGTCAGGTACACAGTGCACAGAGACTGGCACACTCTCAGGGTCAGGTACACACGGCACAGGGACTAGCACACTCTCAGGGTCAGGTACACACGGCACAGGGACTGGCACACTCTCAGGGTCAGGTACACAGTGCACAGGGACTAGCACACTCTCAGGGTCAGGTACACAGTGCACAGGGACTGGTACATTCTCAGGGTCAGGTACACACGGCACAGGGACTGGCACACTCTCAGGGTCAGGTACACACGGCACAGGGACTGGCACACACCCAGGGTCAGGTACACAGTGCACAGGGACTGGCACACTCTCAGGGTCAGGTACACACAGCACAGGGACTGGCACACTCTCAGGGTCAGGTACACAGTGCACAGGGACAGGCACACTCTCAGGGTCAGGTACACAGTGCACAGGGACTGGTACACTCTCAGGGTCAGGTACACAGTGCACAGGGACTGGCACACTCTCTGTGTCAGGTACACACGGCACAGGGACTGGCACACTCTCAGGGTCAGGTACACAGTGCACAGGGACAGGCACACTCTCAGGGTCAGGTACACAGTGCACAGGGACTGGTACACTCTCAGGGTCAGGTACACAGTGCACAGGGACTGGCACACTCTCAGGGTCAGGTACACACGGCACAGGGACTGGCACACTCTCAGGGTCAGGTACACAGTGCACAGAGACTGGTACACTCTCAGGGTCAGGTACACAGTGCACAGGGACTGGCACACTCTCAGGGTCAGGTACACACGGCACAGGGACTGGCACACTCTCAGGGTCAGGTACACAGTGCACAGGGACTGGCACACTCTCAGGGTCAGGTACACAGTGCACAGGGACTGGCACACTCTCAGGGTCAGGTACACAGTGCACAGGGACTGGCACACTCTCAGGGTCAGGTACACAGTGCACAGGGACTGGCACACTCTCAGGGTCAGGTACACACAGCACAGGGACTGGCACACTCTCAGGGTCAGGTACACAGTGCACAGGGACTGGCACACTCTCAGGGTCAGGTACACAGTGCACAGGGACTGGTACACTCTCAGGGTCAGGTACACAGTGCACAGGGACTGGTACACTCTCAGGGTCAGGTACACACAGCACAGGGACTGGCACATTCTCAGGGTCAGGTACACACAGCACAGGGACTGGTACACTCTCAGGGTCAGGTACACAGTGCACAGGGACTGGCACACTCTCAGGGTCAGGTACACAGTGCACAGGGACTGGTACACTCTCAGGGTCAGGTACACAGTGCACAGGGACTGGCACACTCTCAGGGTCACGTACACACAGCACAGGGACTGGCACATTCTCAGGGTCAGGTACACACGGCACAGGGACTGGCACACTCTCAGGGTCAGGTACACACGGCACAGGGACTGGCACACTCTCAGGGTCAGGTACACAGTGCACAGGGACTGGCACACTCTCAGGGTCAGGTACACAGTGCACAGGGACTGGTACACTCTCAGGGTCAGGTACACAGTGCACAGGGACTGGTACACTCTCAGGGTCAGGTACACACAGCACAGGGACTGGCACATTCTCAGGGTCAGGTACACACAGCACAGGGACTGGTACACTCTCAGGGTCAGGTACACAGTGCACAGGGACTGGCACACTCTCAGGGTCAGGTACACAGTGCACAGGGACTGGTACACTCTCAGGGTCAGGTACACAGTGCACAGGGACTGGCACACTCTCAGGGTCAGGTACACACAGCACAGGGACTGGCACACTCTCAGGGTCAGGTACACAGTGCACAGGGACTGGCACACTCTCAGGGTCAGGTACACAGTGCACAGGGACTGGCACACTCTCAGGGTCAGGTACACACAGCACAGGGACTGGCACACTCTCAGGGACAGGTACACACGACACAGGGACTGGCACACTCTCAGGGACAGGTACACACGACACAGGGACTGGCACACTCTCAGGGTCAGGTACACACGGCACAGGGACTGGCACACTCTCAGGGTCAGGTACACAGTGCACAGGGACTGGCACACTCTCAGGGTCAGGTACACAGTGCACAGGGACTGGCACACTCTCAGGGTCAGGTACACACGGCACAGGGACTGGCACACTCTCAGGGACAGGTACACACGACACAGGGACTGGCACACTCTCAGGGTCAGGTACACACGGCACAGGGACTGGCACACTCTCAGGGTCAGGTACACAGTGCACAGGGACTGGCACACTCTCAGGGTCAGGTACACAGTGCACAGAGACTGGCACACTCTCAGGGTCAGGTACACATGGCACAGGGACTGGCACACTCTCAGGGTCAGGTACACAGTGCACAGGGACTGGCACACTCTCAGGGTCAGGTACACATGGCACAGGGACTGGCACACTCTCAGGGTCAGGTACACAGTGCACAGGGACTGGCACACTCTCAGGGACAGGTACACAGTGCACAGGGACTGGTACATTCTCAGGGTCAGGTACACAGTGCACAGGGACTGGCACACTCTCAGGGACAGGTACACAGTGCACAGGGACTGGTACATTCTCAGGGTCAGGTACACAGTGCACAGGGACTGGCACACTCTCAGGGTCAGGTACACAGTGCACAGGGACTGGTACATTCTCAGGGTCAGGTACACAGTGCACAGGGACTGGCACACTCTCGGGGTCATGTACACACAGCACAGGGACTGGTACACTCTCAGGGTCAGGTACACAGTGCACAGGGACTGGCACACTCTCGGGGTCAGGTACACAGTGCACAGGGACTGGCACACTCTCAGGGTCAGGTACACACAGCACAGGGACTGGCACACTCTCAGGGTCAGGTACACACGGCACAGGGACTGGCACACTCTCAGGGTCAGGTACACATGGCACAGGGACTGGCACACTCTCAGGGTCAGGTACACAGTGCACAGAGACTGGCACACTCTCAGGGTCAGGTACACAGTGCACAGGGACTGGCACACTCTCAGGGTCAGGTACACACGGCACAGGGACTGGCACACTCTCAGGGTCAGGTACACATGGCACAGGGACTGGCACACTCTCAGGGTCAGGTACACAGTGCACAGAGACTGGCACACTCTCAGGGTCAGGTACACACGGCACAGGGACTGGCACACTCTCAGGGTCAGGTACACATGGCACAGGGACTGGCACACTCTCAGGGTCAGGTACACAGTGCACAGGGACTGGCACACTCTCAGGGTCAGGTACACAGTGCACAGGGACTGGCACACTCTCAGGGTCAGGTACACACAGCACAGGGACTGGCACACTCTCAGGGTCAGGTACACAGTGCACAGGGACTGGTACACTCTCAGGGTCAGGTACACATGGCACAGGGACTGGCACACTCTCAGGGTCAGGTACACAGTGCACAGAGACTGGCACACTCTCAGGGTCAGGTACACAGTGCACAGGGACTGGCACACTCTCAGGGTCAGGTACACACGACACAGGGACTGGCACACTCTCAGGGTCAGGTACACAGTGCACAGGGACTGGCACACTCTCAGGGTCAGGTACACATGGCACAGGGACTGGCACACTCTCAGGGTCAGGTACACAGTGCACAGAGACTGGCACACTCTCAGGGTCAGGTACACAGTGCACAGGGACTGGCACACTCTCAGGGTCAGGTACACAGTGCACAGAGACTGGCACATTCTCAGGGTCAGGTACACAGTGCACAGGGACTGGCACACTCTCAGGGTCAGGTACACACGGCACAGGGACTGGCACACTCTCAGGGACAGGTACACAGTGCACAGGGACTGGCACATTCTCAGGGTCAGGTACACAGTGCACAGGGACTGGCACACTCTCAGGGTCAGGTACACAGTGCACAGAGACTGGCACACTCTCAGGGTCAGGTACACAGTGCACAGGGACTGGCACACTCTCAGGGTCAGGTACACACAGCACAGGGACTGGCACACTCTCAGGGTCAGGTACACAGTGCACAGGGACTGGTACACTCTCTGTGTCAGGTACACACAGCACAGGGACTGGCACACTCTCAGGGTCAGGTACACACAGCACAGGGACTGGTACACTCTCAGGGTCAGGTACACAGTGCACAGGGACTGGCACACTCTCAGGGTCAGGTACACAGTGCACAGGGACTGGCACACTCTCAGGGTCAGGTACACAGTGCACAGGGACTGGCACACTCTCAGGGTCAGGTACACACAGCACAGGGACTGGCACACTCTCAGGGTCAGGTACACAGTGCACAGGGACTGGCACACTCTCAGGGTCAGGTACACAGTGCACAGGGACTGGCACACTCTCAGGGTCAGGTACACACAGCACAGGGACTGGCACACTCTCAGGGTCAGGTACACAGTGCACAGGGACTGGCACGCTGTCAGGGTCAGGTACACAGTGCACAGGGACTGGCACACTCTCAGGGTCAGGTACACACAGCACAGGGACTGGCACACTCTCAGGGTCAGGTACACAGTGCACAGAGACTGGCACACACCCAGGGTCAGGTACACAGTGCACAGGGACTGGCACGCTGTCAGGGTCAGGTACACATGGCACAGGGACTGGGATTCCCCCGCTGCCCGATTTCCACTGAACACATTCCGTTCCACCTTCCCCTCACTCGCCCCCTCCATCCTTCCCTCCCCCATTGTCCTCCCCAATCCCCACTCTGGGTCTTTCTCTTTCTCTCTCTCCCCCCCTCCCCCACCCATCCCCCTCACTCAGACCCTCCCTCCCTCCACCTCCCTCCTCCTCCCCCTACTCCCCACACCCTCAGTCTCTCTCACCCTACCCCACCCTTGATTTCTCGCACCCTCTCTCCCCCATCATCATCCCCCTCCCCCTACCCTGGATCTCTCCCCCTCACTCAGACACTCCCCCACCATCATCCCCCCCCCTCCCCTACCCTGGATCTCTCTCCCTCACTCGGACACTCCCCACCATCATCCCCCCCCCCCCCCCTCCCCCTACCCTGGATCTCTCCCCCTCACTCAGACACTCCCCACCATCATCCCCCCACCCTCCCCCTCCCCTGGATCTCTCCCCCTCACTCAGACACTCTCCCACCATCATCCCCCCCTCTCCCCATCACTCAGACACTCCCCACCATCATCCCCCCACCCTCCCCCTCCCCTGGATCTCTCCCCCTCACTCAGACACTCCCCCACCATCATCCCCCCCCCCTCCCCTGGATCTCTCCTCTCACTCAGACACTCCCCCACCATCATCCCCCCCCCCTCCCCCTACCCTGGATCTCTCCCCCTCACTCAGACATCCCCCACCATTGACTCCCCTCCCCCTACCGGGATCTCTCCCCCTCACTCTGACACTCCCCCACCATCATCCCCCCCCTCCCCCTACCCTGGATCTCTCCCCCTCACTCAGATACTCCCCCACCATCATCCTCCCCCTCCCCCTACCCTGGATCTCTCCCCCTCACTCAGATACTCCCCCACCATCATCCCCCTCTCCCCCTACCCTGGATCTCTCCCCCTCACTCAGACACTCCCCCACCATCATCCCCCTCTCCCCCTCACTCAGACACTCCCCCATCATCATCCCCCCACCCTCCCCCTACCCTGGATCTCTCCCGTCACTCAGACACTCCCCCACCATCATCCCCCCCCCTCCCCCTACCCTGGATCTCTCTCCCTCCTCTCTCTCTCTCACTCAGACACTCCCCCACCATCATCCCCCCCCCCCCCCTCCCCCTACCCTGGATCTCTCTCCCTGCTCTCTCTCTGTCTCTCCCTCACTCAGACCGTCCCTCCCTCCATCTCACTCATTTCCCCCCCACCCCCTTTCCCCACCCTGGGTCTCTCTCCCCCTCCCCTCCACCCCTGACTCAGCCCCTCCTTCGCTCCACCCTCTCCTCCTCCCCCTCACTCACAACATAGTGACCCCCCCCCTCTCCCACTCGTGTTAGACAGAAGCTTCACTTCCATCTTCTCTGTCCTGGTTAAAGACGGGAACAGGGAGCGTGTTCCCAGTGGGAAGTTCCCTGTTTGGTGCTCCCTGCCCAGGTTATAACGGAGGGTCAGCTCTCCAATGACCCGTGTTCAGGAGGCGGTCAAGACAGCTCACTGTGCGTCCAGAACTCACATAGTTCCCAGTGCTCTCCCAAACTGTGTTTGTCCAGAATTAACAAGCATTTACTCAATTGTTATTCGCATATTTATTCACTCTTACCGTCCAAAGTTAATGTTTGCCTAATGTCAACACAATGTACTTTAGTAACGTGGAGCTGGAAGCGTTCCTCACTGGCGATACACACAATCTTTGGGGCAGTGGTTCGTCACGTCCCTGAAACGCGACAGGATTCGACACACCAACACAGAGCCCAGTCAGAGAGAGACGCACAGCACGGGGACGGACCCTTCGGTCCAACCCCACCCGTGCTGACCAGATATCTCCAACCCGAAGGTCGGAGGCTGGGAATCCTGTGGTGGGGAACTCACCTCCTGACGCCCTCCCCCCCCACCCCCCCCCCCCACAAGCCATCAAGGCGCAAACTGGTCAGCCCACCACCCAGTGAACATGGCCTGGCTCTGGCCTCGGCTCCCAGGGCAGTCTTCGATTAGGTTCAACTCCCGACACAGCGTGGAAACAGGCCCTTCGGCCCAACCAGACCACACCGACCCTCTGAAGACTAACCCACCCAGACCGTCTGACGAATGCACCTAACACTATGGGACAATTTAGCACGGCCAATCCACCCTAACCTACACATCCCTGAACACTATGGGACAATTTAGCACGGCCAATCCACCCTAACCTACACATCCCTGAACACTATGGGACAATTTAGCACGGCCTATCCACCCTAACCTACACATCCCTGAACACTATGGGACAATTTAGCACGGCCAATCCACCCTAACCTACACATCCCTGAACACTATGGGACAATTTAACACGGCCATTCCACCCTAACCTACACATCCCTGAACACTATGGGACAATTTAGCACGGCCATTCCACCCTAACCTACACATCCCTGAACACTATGGGACAATTTAGCACGGCCAATCCACCCTAACCTACACATCCCTGAACACTATGGGACAATTTAGCACGGTCAATCCACCCTAACCTACACATCCCTGAACACTATGGGACAATTTAGCACGGCCAATCCACCCTAACCTACACATCCCTGAACACTATGGGACAATTTAGCACGGCCATTCCACCCTAACCTACACATCCCTGAACACTATGGGACAATTTAGCACGGCCAATCCACCCTAACCTACACATCCCTGAACACTATGGGACAATTTAGCACGGTCAATCCACCCTAACCTACACATCCCTGAACACTATGGGACAATTTAGCACGGCCAATCCACCCTAACCAACACATTCCTGAACACTATGGGACAATTTAGCACAGCCAATCCACCCTAACCTACACATCCCTGAACACTATGGGGTAATTTAGCACGGCCAATCCACCCTAACCTACACATCCCTGAACACTATGGGGTAATTTAGCACGGCCAATCCACCCTCACCTGCACATCCCTGAACACTGTGGGACAATTTAGCACGGCCAATCCACCCTAACCTACACATCCCTGAACACTATGGGACAATTTAGCACGGCCAATCCACCCTAACCTGCACATCCCTGAACACTATGGGGTAGTTTAGCACGGCCAATCCACCCTAACCTACACATCCCTGAACACTATGGGACAATTTAGCACGGCCAATCAACCCTAACCTGCACATCCCTGAACACTGTGGGACAATTTAGCACGGCCAATCCACCCTAACCTGCACATCCCTGAACACTATGGGACAATTTAGCACGGCCAATCCACCCTAACGTACACATCCCTGAACACTATGGGGTAGTTTAGCACGGCCAATCCACCCTAACCTACACATCCCTGAACACTATGGGACAATTTAGCATGGCCAATCCACCCTAACCTACACATCCCTGAACACTATGGGTAATTTAGCATGGCCAATCCACCCTAACCAACACGTCCCTGAACACTATGGTGTAGTTAAGCATGGCCAATCCACCCTAACCTGCACATCTTTCGATTGTGGGAGGAAACCGGAGCACCCAGAGGAAACCCACGCAGACACGGGAAGAATGTGCAAATTCTTTACCCGTCCCTCGTCGTCCCCCCTTGAGAAGGTGGGCGGGTGAGCTGCCATCTTAAACAGCTGCAGTCCATGTGCTGTGGGTGTATCCACAAAGCCCTGAATGAGGGAACTCCGGGATTCTGAGGAAAATCAAGGCTTTTTCACCTGGCTAGGCCCAAGTGCAGCTCTGACAGCTTGCCTTCCAACAGCAGGGACAGAGCAAGGACAGTTAACGCATAAGGCAGGGCTCAGGCAAGAACCTTCCGGAACCAACTGCATGCACCAGAAATAAACAGGTCGCACAAGATCTTCAGCTGAGCCACAGAAAATACGTTTGGTGGCGGCGGGGAGTGGGGGGGGGTGTGAATCAGAGAGAGAGAGAGAGAGAGAGACACACACACACATAGGAAGACTTGAATGTTAGGGAGACATAAGGGGCGGTGGGGGCTAGAGGGGTGAGAGAGAGTGAGTGAGAGACAAAGGGTGAGAGTGAGAGTGGGTGGTGCAGTGAGGGTGTGAGAGGTGTACAGTAGCGTGTTTGGCTTCCACTGTGCTGACCTTGGTGAAGTGGGAGTGAATGATACAGAGCAGCTGACAGACACGCGCACACTCTCACATCTTCTATCTCCCTCTCCCTGCCTCCCTCTCTGTCTGTCTCTCATACACACACACACACGTACATACGCACACAGACACACGTACCCACACTTTCTCACATGCACAGACATAACACAGATACACACACACTCTCTCACACACACACTCACATACTCTCTCTCTCACGGACACACACTCTCTCACACACATTCACATACTCTCTCTCTCACGGACACACACTCTCTCACACACATTCACATACTCTCTCTCTCACGGACACACACTCTCTCACACACATTCACATACTCTCTCTCACAGACACACTCTCTCTCACACACTCACATACTCTCTCTCTCACAGACACACACTCTCTCACACACATTCACATACTCTCTCTCTCACGGACACACTCTCTCTCACACACTCACATACTCTCTCTCTCACAGACACACACTCTCTCACACACACTCACACTCTCACAGACACACACTCTCTCACACACATTCACATACTCTCTCTCACAGACACACTCTCTCTCACACACTCACATACTCTCTCTCTCTCTCACACACACTCACATACTCTCTCTCTCACAGACACACACTCTCTCTCAAACACACAGACGCACAAACAGACTCAGACACACACACGTACATATGCACACAGACACAAACACGCACACTTTCATATACACAGACACACATACCCACACTTTCTCACATGCACAGACGTAACACAGATATATATACACACACACACTCTCTCTCTTTCACAGACACACACTCTCTCTCAAATACACACACACAGCTGCCCACAGTGTACTGGATGGTGCCTGGGGCACAGAGCTGGTCAGAGTCAGACCGTACTAGCCTGATCAGGTGGCACACTGCCCACTGGGCATAATGCCAGGCTGCGAGTTGCTGGAGCAGCTGCTGTTCATTTCGGATCAATGCCCTCACTTTCGCCTCCACACTGAACTGACCTCTGCCATTTACTGACCCTGCGCTACCCTCCCCTCCCCTCTCCCCCCACACCCGTCCCCTGGTCCGCAGAACGCTCCGAAATGCCCAATCGGATCACGTGAGAGTCAGGAAGTGGAAATCATGCCTGGCAAGCCGATCTCAGGAGGTAATAGGCAGGATAGGTAAAGGGAAGCAATGAACGTCAGATATTTGCGAGAGCTGAAAGGGTTAGGTGAGATACGACACGTGAGGCAACCTTAAGACACAGGGCCATGGTTTTGGGGTGGACAATTAACGTGGAAAAAGATTGACTTGGTCACGGGAGACAAGGAGAGATGGGATAAAGAGAGGCAATTTCAGGGTGACCGTCTGTAACTAGGGGTACGTCACAAAGATAAGTGTTGGGGGCTACAATTATTTATGAAATATATTAATGACTTGAGTGAGGAGAGTGAAAGGACCAAGTCTGTGAATGACTCAGTCATTGAGTTTCGGAACCACGAGGTTATGCTACAGCTGTACAAAACTCTGGTGCGGCCGCACTTGGAGTATTGCGTACAGTTCTGGTCACCGCATTGTAGGAAGGATGTGGAAGCTTTGGAAAGGGCCGAGAGGAGATTTACCAGGATGCTGCCATGGTAGGAAGGAAAGGCTGAGGGATTTGAGGCTGTTTCCGTTCCAGAGAACAAGGTTGAGAGGTGCGGCCCTCCCTCAGCACTGACCCTCCGACAGTGCGGCACTCCCTCAGTACTGACCCACCGACAGTGCGGCCCCCCCTCAGTACTGACCCTCCGACAGTGCGGCCCTCCCTCAGCACTGACCCTCCGACAGTGCGGCCCTCCCTCAGCACTGACCCTCCGACAGTGCGGCCCACCCTCAGCACTGACTGTGCGTGAGCGCAGTGACAGAGTTAGCCTGTGCAGGGCTGTGACACATCTCTGGCATGGTGAAAGTAAAACTGTTTTTAAAACTTGTGGGAGCCATGTGGTTGGAATTACCCAAATGCGGGCGAACAGGAACAGCGGGTCCTTTAAATTCATTTCACGGTCTGTAATCACCGAGTGGGTGTTGGTGGAACCACACCTCGAATGCATTACAAGCTGCTTTCAGCCTTTTCTTGAAGGAGGGATGCTCCCCGTTTGCGGAATGTGGGCCTTGTGGTCACATGACAATTTCCGAGCAAAGGAGGGTATCACCTTAGATGATGGGTTCATATGTTCCCTCATTAATCTGAGCCTCACCCCCCACCTCAGTCTCACACAGCACCTCGAGTGACCCTCCCTCCCTCCCCCCTCACTCTCAGGCAGCACCTTCCAGACCCTAACCCCTCGAATGACCCTCCTTCCCTCCCCCCCTCACTCTCAGGCAGCACCTTCCAGACCCTAACCCCTCGAGTGACCCTCCCTCCCTCTCCCCTCACTCTCACCACCTTCCAGACCCTAACCCCTCGAGTGACCCTCCCTCCCTCCCCCCTCACTCTCACCACCTTCCAGACCCTAACCCCTCGCGGAGTGAAAAGGTTTCTCCTGGTGTCTCTCGGTGCTCCTGTCCCCAATCCCCTTCAATCCGTGTCTCTCTGGGTCCCCATCTTCCCATCAATGGGAACAGATCCTCCCTCTCGACTCTCTCCAGCTCCCCCCCCCCCCCCACCTCGCGATCTCGAACCACTCGATCGAATCTCCTCTCGATGATCTTGTCTCGACCAGGCCCGACCTCTCCGGTCTATCCCAGTCTCCCTGGGCCACATCCCTGGGATTATCCACGTGGATCGTATCCGCACCCTCTTGGATCCCTTCCCCCCATCTCCCTAAAGTGCAGTGTCCGGAATTAGTGTTGGAATGAGACCAGGAAACAAGAGAAACATATTTAAACAGTTTCCCTTCAGAGTTTGTTTGCCAAACTGAGCCCCTGTGGGTAGGGCCTAGCTGGCTAGGCTTCTGTGTGCGTTAGGCCTCAGGGTTTGTGCCTTCGCCTCTCCCCCAGAAAAGACATCCTCTTGGCGGGACAGGGCGGGAGCACCCCAAGGTGACCCCACACCATGAGAAATGTCACCGGAATATTGGTTTTCCGCAGTCGGAGTCGGTGTAGCGCAGGTCGGGGAGACACTGTGCCGACCATCCTCAGGTATCTTCCGGGCGTGTCCCGTATCGGGCTGGACGTCCTGCATCCCTCGTGGTCCTGTCTCCCCGGTGGCCTCCTCCTGTGCCCTGCTGTCGGTCAGACTGCCCCTTCCACCTCACAGCATGAGAGGCAGATGGGGGAGGTGGGAGTGGAACCACAAAGGGGCATTGTGGGAAACAGTCGGCCATGTTGGGAAGCTGCCACTGACCCGCGGATGGTTTTGTTTTTGGTTGTTGCAGTTACCAAACATGTTCGGCAACCTGCGATCGACCATCATGTCCCTGATGATTGGCTCATACGCATCGTCTGCTGTCACCTTCCCTGGAATTAAGGTAAGCCCCATAACTGCACATGCTCTCTCCCAATCTCTCCCTCCCTGTCTCTCTCTCTCTCTGTCTCAGTCTCTCTCACTCTCTCTGTCTCACGCTCTCTTTTACGGATTCTCTCTCTGTCACTCTCTCGCACTTTCTCTCTCTCTCTGTCTCCCTCTCTCCTTCTATTTCCCTCTGTGTGTTTCTCTCTTCCCATCTCTCTCTCTTTTCTTTCTCTCACAGCCTCTCTCTCCCCTTATATGCTCTCCCTGTCTTTCTCCTCGTTTCTCTCTCTCTCTCTCCCCCCATATCTCTGTCCACTCCCCCCCCCCGTCTTTAGAATTAGAATCCCTACAGTGGGTAAACAGGCCCTTGGGCCCAACAAGTCCACACTGACCCTCTGAAGAGTATCCTACCCGGACTCATTACCCTACATTTACCCCTGACTAATGTACCTAACCTACACATCCCTGAACACTACGGGCAATTTCCTGTGGCCATTCCACCTTAACTTGCACATCTTTGGACTGTGGGAGGAAACCGGAGCACCCGGAGGAAGCCTGGAGCTTTCCCATTTTGTGTGGGTGGAGATTAGCTCAGTACCACGAGCAGGGTGTGAGATTAGGGTAACCGGTCACTAGGCCGGATTAAAGCCTGGAGCTTTCCCATTTTGTGTGGCTAGAGATAAGCTCACTGCCACGAGCAGGGTGTGAGATTAGGGTAACCGGTCACTAGGCCCGGATTGAAGCCTGGAGCTTTCCCATTTTGTGTGGGTGGAGATTAGCTCAGTACCACGAGCAGGGTGTGAGATTAGGGTAACTGGTCACTAGGCCGGATTGAAGCCTAGAGCTTTCCCGTTTTGTGTGGCTAGAGATAAGCTCACTACCACGAGCAGGGTGTAACATTAGGGTGACCGGTCACTAGGCCCGGAGTGATGCCTGGAGCTTTCCCTGCAGATGGCGGTGGGAGTAGGGGAGAGTGCTCACTTAGGTCACAAAGTATGAGATTAGGTCAACCTGGGACTAGGCCCGGATTGCAGCCTGGGCCTTTCCCGCTGTGCTGTTGCAGAGAATCAAGGCTGCCTTCTCCTCCCGCAGGTGATCTACGACTTTGGCGTCTCGTTCATCGTCATCATGTACACGTGGGCTGGGCTGGCCTGCCTCGTCTTCCTGAACTGCTACGTCAACTGGCCCCTACAGGCCTTCCCAGACCCTGAGGAGGCCAGTTACGTGTAAGTGACGCCCTTTCCCCCAACAGGTACTGGGGTGGACGTGGTGGGGGTGTGGGGAGGGGGTGGGGGGGAGGGGGGGGTTGGGGGGGGGGGTGTCAGTGCCGATCAGAGGGGGTGGGTGGGACGGGGTGCATGGTACACAGACAACGAGACTAAACCCAGCTCCGGCAGTTTGGTTAAAACGAAACACAGACAAAAACGAAAAGGCGATGGAAGTTAAAAGGAAGTTAAAGTAATAACGAGGGACTGAGCCCACAAACAGCGCAGAGCAATAAATCAGGAATGGGGTGGGGGGGGGCTGGATACCGACCCTGCTGATATTGGGCGTGAGGTTAGAGATGCAAGCAATAAGGGAACACTTGGAACTATGTACGGGTTTAATTTATGCACAGGTAAATCGAAGTTAGTAACAATACAGGAGAGAAGGCACTCCGACCGTGTATAGAGTCACAGAGATGTACAGCATAAGTCATAAACCGTATCAATGCTGCTGTAACCAGTTATAACCAGGACCAGCGTGAAATACAGAATTACTGACAGAGTCTCAGTCACCAGTCTGAGGAGCAGTATGATAGGCACCACATTACTGGCGTCATGTCCATTATCACAGACACCCACAGAGTCATACAGACGTCCAGCACGGAAACAGACCCTTCGGCCCAACCCTTCCAGATATCCCAACCCAACCTAGTCCCACCTGCCAGCACCCGGCCCATGTCCCTCCAAACCCTTCCTATCCATATACCCATCCAAATGCCTCTTAGATGCTGTAATTGTACCAGCCTCCACCACATCCTCTGACAGCTCATTCCATACACGTACCACCCTCTGGGTGAAAAGGTTGTCCCTTAGGTCTCTCTTATATCTTTCCCCTCTCACCCTAAACCTATGCCCCTCTAGTTCTGGACTCTCCGACCCCAGGGAAAAGACTTTGCCTATTTACCCTATCCATGACCCCCATGATTTTATAAACCTCTATAAGGTCACCCCTCAGCCTCCGACGCTCCAGGGAAAACAGTCCCAGCCTGTTCAGCCCCTCCCTGTAGCTCAGACCCTCCAACCCTGGCAACATCCTTGTAAATCTTTTCTGAGCCCTTTCAAGTTTCACAACATCCTTTCGACAGGGAGGAGACCAGAATTACACGCAATAATCCAACCAATGTCCTGTACAGCTGCAACATGACCTCCCAACCCCTGTACTCAATACTCTGACCAATAAAGGAAAGCATACCAAACGCTGCCTTCACTATCCTATCTACCTGCGACTCCACTTTCAAGGAGCTGTGAACCTGCACTCCAAGGACTCTTTGTTCAGCAACACTCCCTAGGACCTGACCATTAAGTGTATAAGGGCTGGTTGCCTGGATTAACACATTGAGGAACCAATGACAGAACAGGCGACATTAGTCTTGAGAAAGGGACGGTTAGCAGCGTGGGGCCCTTGGGGAAGACTGACCGTAACACGGTCGAATTCCTCACCAGGATGGAGAATGGTTCCACTGGTTCTGAGACAAGAATCAGAAACTGCGAGGGGATTGAGTTCTGAGACAAGAATCAGAAACTGCGAGGGGGTTGAGTTCTGAGACAAGAATCAGAAACTGCGAGGGGGTTGAGTTCTGAGACAAGAATCAGAAACTGCGAGGGGGTTGAGTTCCGAGACAAGAATCAGAAACTGCGAGGGGGTTGAGTTCCGAGACAAGAATCAGAAACTGCGAGGGGGTTGAGTTCCGAGACAAGAATCAGAAACTGCGAGGGGATTGAGTTCTGAGACAAGAATCAGAAACTGCGAGGGGATTGGGGCCACAGGTAGGCGCTGAGATTTCGGGGGACGGTATTAAAAGGGACGAGGGCTTTCAGAAAGCAAACGGGTGGACCTGGAAACGGTGTCGGGAAGGAGGAGTGAAACGGGGCTGAGACCGTGGTGAACGGGGAAGCGGCTCAGACAGGGCAAGTGTTCGGTCAGCCTCCGCACCGAGGCGGTCAGCACTGACTCTCGGGACTCCTTCCCTCCGGCAGGAAGAAGATCAAGCTCAGCAGCCTTGCCCTGGACCACAAAGTGACCGGGGACCGGTTTTACGTCCACGTCAGCAACGTGGGCCAGAGGCTGAGCCAGAAACTTCCGGAACACGACGAGTTCAAACACCTCTCCACAGACAGTATAGCCAAGACTGACAGCACCGAGAAAGAGAGTAAGTGGCTCACCGTCCCAACCCGCTCTTAAAGGGACGTGCGCAGCCCCAACCCGCTCTTAAAGGGACCTGCACAGCCCCAACCCGCTCTTAAAGGGACGTGCGCAGCCCCAACCCGCTCTTAAAGGGACCTGCACAGCCCCAACCCGCTCTTAAAGGGACCTGCGCAGCCCCAACCCACTCTTAAAGGGACCTGCACAGCCCTAACCCCTCAACTTAAAGGGACGTGCGCAGCCCCAACCCCTCACTCTTAAAGGGACGTGCACAGCCCCAACCCACTCTTAAAGGGACCTGCACAGCCCTAACCCCTCACTCTTAAAGGGACCTGCGCAGCCCCAACCAGCTCTTAAAGGGACCTGCACAGCCCCAACCCTTCACTCTTAAAGGGACGTGCGCAGCCCCAACCCCTCACTCTTAAAGGGATGTGCGCAGCCCCAACCCCTCACTCTTAAAGGGACCTGCACAGCCCCAACCCCTCACTCTTAAAGGGACCTGCACAGCCCCAACCCCTCACTCTTAAAGGGACCTGCACAGCCCCAACCCCTCACTCTTAAAGGGACCTGCGCAGCCCCAACCCCTCACTCTTAAAGGGACCTGCGCAGCCCCAACCCCTCACTCTTAAAGGGACGTGCACAGCCCCAACCCCTCACTCTTAAAGGGACGTGCACAGCCCCAACCCCCTCTTAAAGTGACCTGCTCAGCCCCACCCCCTCACTCTTAAAGGGACATGCGCAGCCCCAACCCACTCTTAAAGGGACCTGCACAGCCCCAACCCACTCTTAAAGGGACCTGTACAGCCCCAACCCACTCTTAAAGGGACCTGTACAGCCCCAACCCCTCACTCTTAAAGGGACATGCACAGCCCCAACCCACTCTTAAAGGGACCTGTACAGCCCCAACCCCTCACTCTTAAAGGGACGTGCACCGCCCCAACCCGCTCTTAAAGGGACCTGCACAGCCCCAATCCCCTCACTCTTAAAGGGACCTGCACAGCCCCAATCCCTCACTCTTAAAGGAACCTGTACAGCCCCGCCCCTCGCTCTTAAAGGGACTTACACTGTCCTCCCTCTTAAAGGGACCTTCAAGATCTTCCCTCCCTTGTTCTTAAAAGAACCTGCATGGGCCTCCCTCACTCCCTGTTAAAGGGAAAAGCACAGTCCTCCGTCCTCCATTCTTAAAGAGACCGGCACAGACCTTCCTCTTAAAGGGAGCTGCATGCCCTCCCTCGCTCTGACATTGCAGTGCGACATGCTGTGAAATATCTGAAAAAGTTGTTGTTGTCTATGCCCAGGCTGAGGGGGAGAGGGCGGGGCCGCTGAGGAAGGATTCTGATGGGGGGAGACATAGAGGAGATGGTTCCTGTGGCGTTTCACACCAGAATGTGGGAGCCATTAACAGGCAGCTGTCCGTCGGGAATTCTGGAGAGAGGGAGTGAGAGAGAGAGAGAGAGAGAGAGAGTGTGTCAGAGACAGAGACAGAGAGACAGAGAGAGAGAGAGTGTGGTTCAGAGACAGAGAGAGAGAGAGACAGAGAGAGAGAGTGTGTCAGAGACAGAGACAGAGAGAGAGAGTGTGGTTCAGAGACAGAGAGAGAGAGACAGAGAGAGTGTGTCAGAGACAGAGAGACAGAGAGAGAGAGAAAAACAGAGAGAGTGTGTCAGAGACAGAGACAGAGAGAAAAAGAGAGAGAGAGTGAGTGTGTGGGTCAGAGACAGAGAGAGACAGACAGAGAGAGTGTGTCAGAGAGAGAGAGAGAGAGAGTGTGTCAGAGACAGAGAGACAGAGAGAGAGAGAAACAGAGAGTGTGTCAGAGACAGAGAGAAAAAGAGTGTGGGTCAGAGAGAGAGAGAATGTCAGAGACAGAGAGAGAGAGAGTGTGTGGGTCAGAGACAGAGAGAGACAGAGGGAGAGAGAGAGAGCGTGTCAGAGACAGAGAGAGAGAGAGACAAAAACACAGAGAGAATGTGGGTCAGAGACAGAGAGAGAGAGAGAAAGAGAGTGTGTCAGAGAGAGAGAGAGAGACAGACAGAGAGAGAGTGTGGGTCAGAGACAGAGACAGAGAGTGTGTCAGAGACAGAGACACAGAGAGAGAGTGTGGGTCAGAGACAGAGAGAGAGAGAGTGGGGTCAGAGGCAGAGAGAGATAGAGACAGAGAGAGTGTGTCAGAGACAGAGACACAGAGAGAGAGTGTGGGTCAGAGGCAGAGAGAGTGTGTCAGAGACGGAGACAGAGAGAGTGTGTCAGAGACGGAGACGGAGAGAGTGTGTCAGAGACAGAGAGAGAGAGAGAGACTGTGGGTCAGAGAGAGAGAGTGTGTCAGAGACAGAGAGACAGAGAGAGATAGAGAGAGAGACAGGGTCAGAGACAGAGAGAGAGAGTGCCAGAGAGAGAAAGAGAGTGTGTCAGAAACAGAGAGAGAGAGAGTGTATGGGTCAGAGGCAGAGAGATAGAGAGACAGAGAGAGAGGGAGTAAGAGAGAGTATGTCAGAGAGAGAGAATGACAGAGAGAGAGAGATGTCCTCACTGAGAGTGGGGACAGCAGGGACATCACTCCCTCAGTGAGTGGGTGAAGTGAATACCCTCGATGTGTTTAAGTGGGGGGTGGGGAGCTGGAACAACAGCGCGACGCAGCACAGACCTGGAGGGGATCGAGACGGAGAAGGGTCGGGGGTTGGGGGCAGCGCACCAGCACCGGGCAGGTGGGCCGAATGGCCTGCGCTCTGAGGTTGGTGGGACGAGGAGGGGGGTGATGGGGCTTCCCAGGTTGAATCACTCAGGCTGTGTCCGTGTCTCCCTCCCCCACCCTCGCAGCCTCCGTCCCATTCCGGAAAAGTGTGTTCTCCGCCATCTTCCTGTGGAGCCTGGTTACCATGGGGATGACACAGCTCCGCCTGATATTCTACATGGCCAGCATGAACAAGATGCTGGAGTTCATCGTCACACACGGAACTGGTGAGGATCCGAATCTGCCTCTCCCACCGCATCGACATGAGCGGGTTAGGGACAGCGTAAAGCTCTCTCTACCCTGCCACTGAGTCCTCCACTTCATTACCCAGTGTCAGCGTCGAGCATACCTCCCTGACAGAGAGAGGGGACTGAGAGACACCAGTCAGTGTACAGATATCTCCCTGAGAGAGAGAGGGGACTGAGAGACACCAGTCAGTGTACAGATATCTCCCTGAGAGAGAGAGAGGGGACTGAGAGACACCAGTCAGTGTACAGATATCTCCCTGAGAGAGAGAGAGGGGACTGAGAGACACCAGTCAGTGTACAGATATCTCCCTGAGAGAGAGAGGGGTCTGAGAGACACCAGTCAGTGTACAGATATCTCCCTGAGAGAGTGGGACTGAGAGACACCAGTCAGTGCACAGATATCTCCCTGAGAGAGTGGGACTGAGAGACACCAGTCAGTGCACAGATATCTCCCTGAGAGAGAGAGGACTGAGAGACACCAGTCAGTGTACAGATATCTCCCTGAGAGAGAGAGGGACTGAGAGACACCAGTCAGTGTACAGATATCTCCCTGAGAGAGAGAGGACTGAGAGACACCAGTCAGTGTACAGATATCTCCCTGAGAGAGAGAGAGGGACTGAGAGACACCAGTCAGTGTACAGATATCTCCCTGAGAGAGAGAGGGGACTGAGAGACACCATTCAGTGTACAGATATCTCCCTGAGAGAGAGAGGGGACTGAGAGACACCAGTCAGTGTACAGATATCTCCCTGAGAGAGAGAGGACTGAGAGACACCAGTCAGTGTACAGATATCTCCCTGAGAGAGAGAGGGGACTGAGAGACACCAGTCAGTGTACAGATATCTCCCTGAGAGAGAGAGAGGGGACTGAGAGACACCAGTCAGTGTACAGATATCTCCCTGAGAGAGAGAGAGGGGACTGAGAGACACCAGTCAGTGTCCAGATATCTCCCTGAGAGAGAGAGAGAGGACTGAGAGACACCAGTCAGTGTACAGATATCTCCCTGAGAGAGAGAGAGGACTGAGAGACACCAGTCAGTGTACAGATATCACCCTGAGAGAGAGTGGGGACAGAGAGACACCAGTCAGTGTACCGATATCTCCCTGAGAGAGAGGGGACTGAGAGACACCAGTCAGTGTACAGATATCTCCCTGAGAGAGAGAGGACTGAGAGACACCAGTCAGTGTACAGATATCTCCCTGAGAGAGAGAGAGGACTGAGAGACACCAGTCAGTGCACAGATATCTCCCTGAGAGAGAGAGGACTGAGAGACACCAGTCAGTGTACAGATATCTCCCTGAGAGAGAGAGAGGGGACTGAGAGACACCAGTCAGTGTACAGATATCTCCCTGAGAGAGAGAGGGGACTGAGAGACACCAGTCAGTGTACAGGTATCTCCCTGAGAGAGAGGGGACTGAGAGACCCCAGTCAGTGTACAGATATCTCCCTGAGAGAGAGGGGACTGAGAGACACCAGTCAGTGTACAGATATCTCCCTGAGAGAGAGAGAGGGGACTGAGAGACACCAGTCAGTGTACAGATATCTCCCTGAGAGAGAGAGGGGACTGAGAGACACCAGTCAGTGTACAGGTATCTCCCTGAGAGAGAGGGGACTGAGAGACCCCAGTCAGTGCACAGATATCTCCCTGAGAGAGAGAGAGGACTGAGAGACACCAGTCAGTGTACAGATATCTCCCTGAGAGAGAGGGACTGAGAGACACCAGTCAGTGTACAGATATCTCCCTGAGAGAGAGTGGGGACTGAGAGACGCCAGTCAGTGTACAGATATCTCCCTGAGAGAGAGAGGGACTGAGAGACACCAGTCAGTGTAGAGATATCTCCCTGAGAGAGAGAGAGAGCGTGGACTGAGAGACACCAGTCAGTGTACAGATATCTCCCTGAGAGAGAGGGGACTGAGAGACACCAGTCAGTGTACAGATATCTCCCTGAGAGAGAGGGGGGACTGAGAGACACCAGTCAGTGTACAGATATCTCCCTGAGAGACAGAGAGCGTGGACTGAGAGACACCAGTCAGTGTAGAGATATCTCCCTGAGAGAGAGAGGGGACTGAGAGACACCAGTCAGTGTACAGATATCTCCCTGAGAGAGAGGGGACTGAGAGACACCAGTCAGTGTACAGATATCTCCCTGAGAGAGAGGGGACTGAGAGACACCAGTCAGTGTACAGATATCTCCCTGAGAGAGAGGGGGGACTGAGAGACACCAGTCAGTGTACAGATATCTCCCTGAGAGAGAGAGAGGGGACTGAGAGACACCAGTCAGTGTACAGATATCTCCCTGAGAGAGAGGGGACTGAGAGACACCAGTCAGTGTACAGATATTTCCCTGAGAGAGAGGGGGGACTGAGAGACACCAGTCAGTGTACAGATATCTCCCTGAGAGAGAGAGGGGACTGAGAGACACCAGTCAGTGTACAGATATCTCCCTGAGAGAGAGAGGGGACTGAGAGACACCAGTCAGTGTACAGAAATCTCCCTGAGAGAGAGAGGGGACTGAGAGACCCCAGTCAGTGTACAGATATCTCCCTGAGAGAGAGGGGACTGAGAGACACCAGTCAGTGTACAGATATCTCCCTGAGAGAGGGGACTGAGAGACACCAGTCAGTGTACAGATATCTCCCGGAGAGAGAGAGAGAGGGGACTGAGAGACACCAGTCAGTGTACAGATATCTCCCTGAGAGAGAGAGGGACTGAGAGACACCAGTCAGTGTACAGATATCTCCCGGAGAGAGAGAGAGGGACTGAGAGACACCAGTTAGTGTACAGATATCTCCCTGAGAGAGAGGCGGACTGAGAGACACCAGTCAGTGTACAGATATCTCCCTGGGAGAGAGAGAGGACTGAGAGACACCAGTCAGTGTCCAGATATCTCCCTGAGAGAGAGGGGACTGAGAGACACCAGTCAGTGTACAGATATCTCCCTGAGAGAGAGGGGACTGAGAGACACCAGTCAGTGTACAGATATCTCCCTGAGAGAGAGGGGGACTGAGAGACACCAGTCAGTGTACAGATATCTCCCTGAGAGAGAGCGGGGACTGAGAGACACCAGTCAGTGTACAGATATCTCCCTGAGAGAGAGAGGGGACTGAGAGACACCAGTCAGTGTACAGATATCTCCCTGAGAGAGAGAGGGGACTGAGAGACACCAGTCAGTGTACAGATATCTCCCTGACAGAGAGCGGGGACTGAGAGACACCAGTCAGTGTACAGATATCTCCCTGAGAGAGAGAGGGGACTGAGAGACCCCAGTCAGTGTACAGATATCTCCCTAAGAGAGTGGGGACTGAGAGACACCAGTCAGTGTACAGATATCTCCCTGAGAGAGAGAGGGACTGAGAGACACCAGTCAGTGTACAGATATCTCCCTGAGAGAGAGGGGACTGAGAGACACCAGTCAGTGTACAGATATCTCCCTGAGAGAGGGGACTGGGAGACACCAGTCAGTGTACAGATATCTCCCTGAGAGAGAGAGGGGGGACTGAGAGACACCAGTCAGTGTACAGATATCTCCCTGAGAGAGAGTGGGGACTGAGAGACACCAGTCAGTGTACAGATATCTCCCTGAGAGAGGGGACTGAGGGACACCAGTCAGTGTACAGATATCTCCCTGAGAGAGAGAGGGGACTGAGAGACACCAGTCAGTGTACAGATATCTCCCTGAGAGAGAGAGAGGGACTGAGAGACCCCAGTCAGTGTACAGATATCTCCCTGAGAGAGAGGGACTGAGAGACACCAGTCAGTGTACAGATATCTCCCTGAGAGAGAGAGGGGACTGAGAGACACCAGTCAGTGTACAGATATCTCCCTGAGAGAGAGGGGACTGAGAGATACCAGTCAGTGTACAGATATCTCCCTGAGAGAGAGGGGACTGAGAGACCCCAGTCAGTGTACAGATATCTCCCTGAGAGAGAGAGGGGACTGAGAGACACCAGTCAGTATACAGATATCTCCCTGAGAGAGAGAAAGGGGACTGAGAGACCCCAGTCAGTGTACAGATATCTCCCTGAGAGAGAGAAAGGGGACTGAGAGACCCCAGTCAGTGTACAGATATCTCCCTGAGAGAGAGAGGGGACTGAGAGACACCAGTCAGTATACAGATATCTCCCTGAGAGAGAGAGGGACTGAGAGACACCAGTCAGTGTACAGATATCTCCCTGAGAGAGAGGGGACTGAGAGACCCCAGTCAGTGTAGAGATATCACCCTGAGAGAGAGAAAGGGGACTGAGAGACACCAGTCAGTGTAGAGATATCACCCTGAGAGAGAGAAAGGGGACTGAGAGACACCAGTCAGTGTAGAGATATCACCCTGAGAGAGAGAAAGGGGACTGAGAGACACCAGTCAGTGTACAGATACCTCTCTGACAGAGAGAGAGAGAGGGACTGAAAGACACCAGTCAGTGTACAGATATCTCCCTGAGAGAGAGAGAGGACTGAGAGACACCAGTCAGTGTACAGATATTTCCCTAAGAGAGAGAGAGGACTGAGAGACCCCAGTCAGTGTACAGATATCTCCCTGAGAGAGAGGGGACTGAGAGACACCAGTCAGTGTACAGATATCTCCCTGAGAGAGAGCGAGGGGACTGAGAGACACCAGTCAGTGTACAGATATCTCCCTGAGAGAGGGGACTGAGAGACACCAGTCAGTGTACAGATATCTCCCTAAGAGAGAGAGAGGACTGAGAGACCCCAGTCAGTGTACAGATATCTCCCTGAGAGAGAGGGGACTGAGAGACACCAGTCAGTGTACAGATATCTCCCTGAAAGAGGGGACTGAGACACACCAGTCAGTGTACAGATATTTCCCTGAGAGAGAGAGGGGAGTGAGAGACACCAGTCAGTGTACAGATATCTCCCTGAGAGAGAGAGGACTGAGAGACACCAGACGGTGTACAGATATCTCCCTGAGAGAGAGAGAGGGGAGTGAGAGACACCAGTCAGTGTACAGATATCTCCCTGAGAGAGGGGACTGAGAGACACCAGTCAGTGTACAGATATCTCCCTGAGAGAGAGGGGACTGAGAGACACCAGCCAGTGTACAGATATCTCCCTGAGAGAGAGAGAGGGGACTGAGAGACACCAGTCAGTGTACAGATATCTCCTTGAGAGAGAGAGAGGGGACTGAGAGACACCAGTCAGTGTACAGATATCTCCCTGAGAGAGAGAGAGAGAGGACTGAGAGACACCAGTCAGTGTACAGATATCTCCCTGAGAGAGAGGGACTGAGAGACACCAGTCAGTGTACAGATATCTCCCTGAGAGAGAGAGGGGAGTGAGAGACACCAGACGGTGTACAGATATATCCCTTAGAGAGAGAGAGAGGGAGGTTGGGGGTGGGGTGAGGGGACTGAGTGATACAAGTCCGTGCGCTAATATAGAAGGAATGCTGTGATCGTGTGACCATTCACCTTTGAATGGCCTGTCCTCATGGAATTTCTATTTCCGTTTGCAGATTCCACAGAATTACTGGACGAAGCTGGGGATATTGGTAAGCGTGACGATGTAATGGTGCTGGGGGACGAGTGAGACGAGGCAGTGTGATGTCTCGGCCCACTGCCAGTGTTATTGGAAAGTTTTGTGTGTGATCTCACTCTGTGGGGCACCGTTATCCCTGCAGATTGAAGAATCTGGAACCCTTCCCCTCAGAGTGGGGGCGGGGGGGTTTGGGGGTGGGGGGTGGGTTTGGTGGTGCAGAAATATGTCAGCGGAGGGGACAGACTATATCGGGAGATGCCATTCCCGCTGGTAAATGGGAACGAGAAGGGGGCAGGTCCTGACAGACGTGCAAAGGGTGGAGTGTGAGAAAAAATGTTTGCCACCCAGCGAGTGGCCCCGAGGTGGAATGCACCCGTTGGCATTGTGGGGCCTGCCCCTTTAAGAGGATGGGCCCCTGCAGTTACTGGGAGCAGCCACCAGAGCGCGGTTGGTTTGCTCGGTGGACCTCTAGGGGCATCTGGTGGCCACTGGCTGTCATTACAGCTCCTGGTGACCCTGAGATCAGCCAAGTTCACCTGCCCCTCTCTTTACTTTCAGTGAACTTCTATTCGTCCATTTTTGGGATCCTTCAGCTGCTGTGCTTGTTCACCTCTCCCCTCATTGGCTACATCATGGACTGGCGACTGAAAGAATGTGTCGAGACGTCAATAAGGTGAGAGAGGCAGGAGGTCTGAGGGAGGTCCATCAGAGATCCTGGAGAAACATCAGGCCTGTCCCACAGGATCAGGAGAAGGTTAACTGTACAAGACCAATTACTGAGGAGAAAGTGAGGTCTGCAGATGCTGGAGATCAGAGCTGGAAATGTGTTGCAGGAAAAGCGCAGCAGGTCAGGCAGCATCCAGGGAACAGGAGAATCGACGTTTCGGGCATAAGCCCTTCTTCAGGAAAGAGGGACAGTGTGAGGGAGCTGGATTAACATCAGGAGAGATACAGTCAGTGACACAGGGCGCTGGGGGTGGAGAGGGGTTACTGAGTGACAGTGTGAGGGAGCTGGATAAACATCAGGAGAGATACAGTCAGTAACACAGGGCACTGGGGGGGGGGAGGGAGAGGGGTTACTGAGTGACACTGTGAGGGAGCTGGATTAACATCAGGAGAGATACAGTCAGTAACACAGGGCACTGGGGGGGGGGGGGGGGAGAGGGGTTACTGAGTGACAGTGTGAGGGAGTTGGATTAACATCAGGAGAGATACAGTCAGTAACACAGGGCACTGCGGGGGAGAGGGGTTACTGAGTGACAGTGTGAGGGAGCTGGATTAACATCAGGAGAGATACAGTCAGTAACACAGGGCGCTGGGGGGGGGGGGGGGGTTACTGAGTGACAGTGTGAGGGAGCTGGATTAACATCAGGAGAGATACAGTCAGTAACACAGGGCACTGGGGGGGGGAGAGGGGTTACTGAGTGACAGTGTGAGGGAGCTGGATTAACACCAGGAGAGATACAGTCAGTAACACAGGGCGCTGGGGGGAGAGGGGTTACTGAGTGACAGTGTGAGGGAGCTGGATTAACATCAGGAGAGATACAGTCAGTAACACAGGGCGCTGGGGGGGGAGAGGGGTTACTGAGTGACAGTGTGAGGGAGCTGGATTAACATCAGGAGAGATACAGTCAGTAACACAGGGCACTGCGGGGGAGAGGGGTTACTGAGTGACAGTGTGAGGGAGCTGGATTAACATCAGGAGAGATACAGTCAGTAACACAGGGCGCTGGGGGGGGGGGGGGGGTTACTGAGTGACAGTGTGAGGGAGCTGGATTAACATCAGGAGAGATACAGTCAGTAACACAGGGCACTGGGGGGGGGAGAGGGGTTACTGAGTGACAGTGTGAGGGAGCTGGATTAACACCAGGAGAGATACAGTCAGTAACACAGGGCGCTGGGGGGAGAGGGGTTACTGAGTGACAGTGTGAGGGAGCTGGATTAACATCAGGAGAGATACAGTCAGTAACTCAGGGCACTGGGGGGGGAGAGGTTACTGAGTGACAGTGTGAGGGAGCTGGATTAACATCAGGAGAGATACAGTCAGTAACTCAGGGCACTGGGGGGAGAGGGGTTACTGAGTGACAGTGTGAGGGAGCTGGATTAACATCAGGACAGATACAGTCAGTAACACAGGGCGCTGGGGGGGGAGAGGGGTTACTGAGTGACAGTGTGAGGGAGCTGGATTAACACCAGGAGAGATACAGTCAGTAACACAGGGCACTGGGTGGGGGGGAGGGGGGTTACTGAGTGACAGTGTGAGGGAGATTATTTAGTGATACCTCCAGAGATTATTCCTCTGATCTTCTGCATCTTTGTGCTTTCTTTTTCAGTCCGACATCTGAACATCCTTCTGGGAAACAGCCACGGGACAGGACGGTTCAAAAACTGACCAATGCCATCCGAGCGTTTGTCTTCACAAACCTCCTCCTTGTGGCGTTTGGTGTCACCTGCCTGATCAACATTCTCCCTTTGCAGGTCAGTGTCCTCAGGCAGGGATTGCTCTCTCAGCCCCTTCCTCATTCGGGCAGTGGGACAGCTCACCCCACACCAGGGGATCATCAAACAGGTTCACCTGAAACACACGAGGGACTCACTGTTAGATCAGAGTCCAGGAGTACAGTCAGACTCCGTTACAGTGTTCGATCAGAGACCAGGAGTACAGTCAGACTCCGTTACAGTGTTAGATCAGAGTCCAGGAGTACAGTCAGACTCCGTTACAGTGTTAGATCAGAGACCAGGAGTACAGTCAGACTCCGTTACGGTGTTAGATCAGTGACCAGGAGTACAGTCAGACTCCGTTACAGTGTTAAATCAGAGACCAGGAGTACAGTCAGACTCCGTTACAGTGTTAGATCAGAGACCAGGAGTACAGTCAGACTCCGTTACAGTGTTAGATCAGTGACCAGGAGTACAGTCAGACTCCGTTACAGTGTTCGATCAGAAACCAGGAGTACAGTCAGACTCCATTACAGTGTTAGATCGGAGACCAGGAGTACAGTCAGACTCCGCTACAGTGTTAGATCAGTGACCAGGAGTACAGTCGGACTCCGTTACAGTGTTCGAGCAGAGACCAGGAGTACAGTCAGACTCCGTTACAGTGTTAGATCAGAGTCCAGGAGTACAGTCAGACTCCGTTACAGTGTTCGATCAGAGACCAGGAGTACAGTCAGACTCCGTTACAGTGTTAGATCAGAGTCCAGGAGTACAGTCAGACTCCGTTACAGTGTTAGATCAGAGACCAGGAGTACAGTCAGACTCTGTTACAGTGTTAGATCAGAGACCAGGAGTACAGTCAGACTCTGTTACAGTGTTGGATCGGAAACCAGGAGTACATTCAGACTCTGTTACAGTGTTAGATCAGAGACCAGGAGTACAGTCAGACTCCGTTACAGTGTTAGATCAGAGACCAGGAGTACAGTCAGACTCTGTTACAGTGTTAGATCAGAGACCAGGAGTACATTCAGACTCTGTTACAGTGTTGGATCGGAAAGCAGGAGTACATTCAGACTCTGTTACAGTGTTCGATCAGAGACCAGGAGTACAGTCAGACTCTGTTACAGTGTTAGATCAGAGACCAGGAGTACATTCAGACTCTGTTACAGTGTTAGATCAGAAATCAGGAGTACATTCAGACTCTGTTACAGTGTTCGATCAGAGTCCAGGAGTACAGTCAGACTCCGTTACAGTGTTAGATCAGAGACCAGGAGTACAGTCAGTCTCCGTTACAGTGTTCGATCAGAGACTAGGAGTACAGTCAGACTCCGTTACAGTGTTCGATCAGAGACCAGGAGTACAGTCAGACTCCGTTACAGTGTTAGATCAGAGACCAGGAGTACAGTCAGACTCCGTTACAGTGTTAGATCAGAGACCAGGAGTACAGTCAGACTCCGTTACAGTGTTAGATCAGTGACCAGGCGTACAGTCAGACTCTGTTACAGTGTTAGATCAGTGAGCAGGAGTACAGTCAGACTCCGCTACAGTGTTAGATCAGAGACCAGGAGTACAGTCAGACTCCGTTACAGTGTTAGATCAGAGTCCAGGAGTACAGTCAGACTCCGTTACAGTGTTCAATCAGAGTCCAGGAGTACAGTCAGACTCCGTTACAGAGTTAGATCAGAGACCAGGAGTACAGTCAGACTCTGTTACAGTGTTAGATCAGAGACTAGGAGTACAGTCAGACTCTGTTACAGTGTTGGATCGGAAACCAGGAGTACAGTCAGACTCTGTTACAGTGTTAGATCAGAGACCAGGAGTACATTCATACTCTGTTACAGTGTTGGATCGGAAACCAGGAGTACATTCATACTCTGTTACAGTGTTCGATAAGAGACCAGGAGTACAGTCAGACTCCGTTACAGTGTTAGATCAGAGACCAGGAGTACAGTCAGACTCCGTTACAGTGTTAGATCAGTGACCGGGAGTACAGTCAGACTCCAGTGTTCGATCAGAGACCAGGAGTACAGTCAGACTCCATTACAGTGTTAGATCAGAGTTCAGGAGTACAGTCAGACTCCGTTACAGCGTTAGATCAGAGACCAGGAGTACATTCAGACTCTGTTACAGTGTTAGATCAGAGACCAGGAGTACATTCAGACTCTGTTACAGTGTTGGATTGGAAAGCAGGAGTACATTCAGACTCTGTTACAGTGTTCGATCAGAGACCAGGAGTACAGTCAGACTCTGTTACAGTGTTAGATCAGAGACCAGGAGTACATTCAGACTCCGTTACAGTGTTAGATCAGAGACCAGGAGTACATTCAGACTCTGTTACAGTGTTCGATCAGAGTCCAGGAGTACAGTCAGACTCCGTTACAGTGTTAGATCAGAGACCAGGAGTACATTCAGACTCTGTTACAGTGTTCGATCAGAGACCAGGAGTACAGTCAGACTCCGTTACAATGTTAGATCAGAGTCCAGGAGTACAGTCAGACTCCGTTACAATGTTAGATCAGAGTCCAGGAGTACAGTCAGACTCCGTTACAGTGTTAGATCAGAGACCAGGAGTACAGTCAGACTCTGTTACAGTGTTAGATCAGAGACCAGGAGTACAGTCAGACTCCGTTACAGTGTTAGATCAGAGACCAGGAGTACAGTCAGACTCCGTTACAGTGTTAGATCAGAGACCAGGAGTTCAGTCAGACTCTGTTACAGTGTTAGATCAGAGACCAGGAGTACAGTCAGACTCTGTTACAGTGTTGGATCGGAAACCAGGAGTATAGTCAGACTCTGTTACAGTGTTAGATCAGAGACCAGGAGTACATTCAGACTCTGTTACAGTGTTGGATCGGAAAGCAGGAGTACATTCAGACTCTGTTACAGTGTTCGATCAGAGACCAGGAGTACAGTCAGACTCTGTTACAGTGTTAGATCAGAGACCAGGAGTACATTCAGACTCTGTTACAGTGTTAGATCAGAAATCAGGAGTACATTCAGACTCTGTTACAGTGTTCGATCAGAGTCCAGGAGTACAGTCAGACTCCGTTACAGTGTTAGATCAGAGACCAGGAGTACAGTCAGACTCCGTTACAGTGTTCGATCAGAGACCAGGAGTACAGTCAGACTCCGTTACAGTGTTCGATCAGAGACCAGGAGTACAGTCAGACTCCGTTACAGTGTTAGATCAGAGACCAGGAGTACAGTCAGACTCCGTTACAGTGTTAGATCAGAGACCAGGAGTACAGTCAGACTCCGTTACAGTGTTAGATCAGTGACCAGGAGTACAGTCAGACTCTGTTACAGTGTTAGATCAGTGAGCAGGAGTACAGTCAGACTCCGCTACAGTGTTAGATCAGAGACCAGGAGTACAGTCAGACTCCGTTACAGTGTTCGATCAGAGTCCAGGAGTACAGTCAGACTCCGTTACAGTGTTCAATCAGAGTCCAGGAGTACAGTCAGACTCCGTTACAGAGTTAGATCAGAGACCAGGAGTACAGTCAGACTCTGTTACAGTGTTAGATCAGAGACCAGGAGTACAGTCAGACTCTGTTACAGTGTTGGATCGGAAACCAGGAGTACAGTCAGACTCTGTTACAGTGTTAGATCAGAGACCAGGAGTACATTCATACTCTGTTACAGTGTTGGATCGGAAACCAGGAGTACATTCATACTCTGTTACAGTGTTCGATAAGAGACCAGGAGTACAGTCAGACTCCGTTACAGTGTTAGATCAGAGACCAGGAGTACAGTAAGACTCCGTTACAGTGTTAGATCAGTGACCGGGAGTACAGTCAGACTCCGTTACAGTGTTCGATCAGAGACCAGGAGTACAGTCAGACTCCATTACAGTGTTAGATCAGAGTTCAGGAGTACAGTCAGACTCCGTTACAGCGTTAGATCAGAGACCAGGAGTACATTCAGACTCTGTTACAGTGTTAGATCAGATACCAGGAGTACAGTCAGACTCTGTTACAGTGTTGGATCGGAAACCAGGAGTACAGTCAGACTCTGTTACAGTGTTAGATCAGAGACCAGGAGTACATTCAGACTCTGTTACAGTGTTAGATCAGAGAACAGGAGTACAGTCAGACTCTGTTACAGTGTTAGATCGGAGATCAGGAGTACATTCAGACTCTGTTACAGTGTTAGATCGGAAACCAGGAGTACATTCAGACTCTGTTACAGTGTTAGATCAGAGACCAGGAGTACAGTCAGACTCTGTTACAGTGTTAGATCAGAGACCAGGAGTGCTGTCAGACTCTGTTACAGTGTTAGATCAGTGACCGGGAGTACAGTCAGACTCCGCTACAGTGTTCGATCAGAGACCAGGAGTACAGTCAGACTCCATTACAGTGTTAGATCAGAGTTCAGGAGTACAGTCAGACTCCGTTACAGCCTTAGATCAGAGACCAGGAGTACATTCAGACTCTGTTACAGTGTTAGATCAGAGACCAGGAGTACAGTCAGACTCTGTTACAGTGTTGGATCGGAAACCAGGAGTACAGTCAGACTCTGTTACAGTGTTAGATCAGAGACCAGGAGTACATTCAGACTCTGTTACAGTGTTGGATCGGAAAGCAGGAGTACATTCAGACTCTGTTACAGTGTTCGATCAGAGACCAGGAGTACAGTCAGACTCTGTTACAGTGTTGATCAGAGACCAGGAGTACATTCAGACTCCGTTACAGTGTTAGATCAGAGACCAGGAGTACATTCAGACTCTGTTACAGTGTTCGATCAGAGTCCAGGAGTACAGTCAGACTCTGTTACAGTGTTAGATCAGTGACCAGGAGTACAGTCAGACTCCGTTACAGTGTTAGATCAGAGACCAGGAGTACAGTCAGACTCCGTTACAGTGTTCGATCAGAGACCAGGAGTACAGTCAGACTCCGTTACAGTGTTAGATCAGAGACCAGGAGTACAGTCCGACTCCGTTACAGTGTTAGATCAGAGACCAGGAGTACAGTCAGACTCCGTTGCAGTGTTAGATCAGAGACCAGGAGTACAGTCAGACTCCGTTACAGTGTTAGATCAGTGACCAGGAGTACAGTCAGACTCCGTTACAGTGTTAGATCAGTGAGCAGGAGTACAGTCAGACTCCGCTACAGTGTTAGATCAGAGACCAGGAGTACAGTCAGACTCCGTTACAGTGTTAGATCAGAGTCCAGGAGTACAGTCAGACTCCGTTACAGTGTTCGATCAGAGTCCAGGAGTACAGTCAGACTCCGTTACAGAGTTAGATCAGAGACCAGGAGTACAGTCAGACTCTGTTACAGTGTTAGATCAGAGACCAGGAGTACAGTCAGACTCTGTTACAGTGTTGGATCGGAAACCAGGAGTACAGTCAGACTCTGTTACAGTGTTAGATCAGAGACCAGGAGTACATTCATACTCTGTTACAGTGTTGGATCGGAAACCAGGAGTACATTCATACTCTGTTACAGTGTTCGATAAGAGACCAGGAGTACAGTCAGACTCCGTTACAGTGTTAGATCAGAGACCAGGAGTACAGTCAGACTCCGTTACAGTGTTAGATCAGTGACCGGGAGTACAGTCAGACTCCGTTACAGTGTTCGATCAGAGACCAGGAGTACAGTCAGACTCCATTACAGTGTTAGATCAGAGTTCAGGAGTACAGTCAGACTCCGTTACAGCGTTAGATCAGAGACCAGGAGTACAGTCAGACTCTGTTACAGTGTTAGATCAGAGACCAGGAGTACAGTCAGACTCTGTTACAGTGTTGGATCGGAAACCAGGAGTACATTCAGACTCTGTTACAGTGTTCGATCAGAGACCAGGAGTACAGTCAGACTCTGTTACAGTGTTAGATCAGAGACCAGGAGTACAGTCAGACTCTGTTACAGTGTTAGATCGGAGATCAGGAGTACATTCAGACTCTGTTACAGTGTTAGATCGGAAACCAGGAGTACATTCAGACTCTGTTACAGTGTTAGATCAGAGACCAGGAGTACAGTCAGACTCTGTTACAGTGTTAGATCAGAGACCAGGAGTGCTGTCAGACTCTGTTACAGTGTTAGATCAGAGACCAGGAGTACATTCAGACTCTTTTACAGTGTTAGATCAGAGACCAGGAATACTGTCAGACTCTGTTACAGTGTTGGATCGGAAACCAGGAGTACAGTCAGACTCCGTTACAGTGTTCGATCAGAGACCAGGAGTACAGTCAGACTCCGTTACAATGTTAGATCAGAGTCCAGGAGTACAGTCAGACTCCGTTACAGTGTTAGATCAGAGTCCAGGAGTACAGTCAGACTCCGTTACAGTGTTAGATCAGAGACCAGGAGTACAGTCAGACTCTGTTACAGTGTTAGATCAGAGACCAGGAGTACAGTCAGACTCTGTTACAGTGTTGGATCGGAAACGAGGAGTACAGTCAGACTCTGTTACAGTGTTAGATCAGAGACCAGGAGTACAGTCAGATTCTGTTACAGTGTTAGATCAGAGACCAGGAGTACAGTCAGATTCTGTTACAGTGTTCGATCAGAGACCAGGAGTACTGTCAGACTCTGTTACAGTGTTAGATCAGAGACCAGGAGTACAGTCAGACTCTGTTACAGTGTTAGATCAGTGACCAGGAGTACAGTCAGATTCTGTTACAGTGTTAGATCAGAGACCAGGAGTACAGTCAGATTCTGTTACAGTGTTAGATCAGTGACCAGGAGTACATTCATACTCTGTTACAGTGTTAGATCAGTGACCAGGAGTACAGTCAGATTCTGTTACTGTGTTAGATCAGTGACCAGGAGTACAGTCAGATTCTGTTACAGTGTTAGATCAGTGACCAGGAGTACAGTCAGATTCTGTTACAGTGTTAGATCAGTGACCAGGAGTACAGTCAGATTCTGTTACAGTGTTAGATCAGAGACCAGGAGTACAGTCAGATTCTGTTACAGTGTTCGATCAGAGACCAGGAGTACATTCAGACTCTGTTACAGTGTTAGATCAGTGACCAGGAGTACAGTCAGATTCTGTTACAGTGTTACATCAGAGACCAGGAGTACAGTCAGATTCTGTTACAGTGTTCGATCAGAGACCAGGAGTACAGTCAGACTCTGTTACAGTGTTGGATCGGAAACCAGGAGTACAGTCAGACTCTGTTACAGTGTTAGATCAGAGACCAGGAGTACATTCAGACTCTGTTACAGTGTTAGATCAATGACCAGGAGTACAGTCAGATTCTGTTACAGTGTTAGATCAGAGACCAAGAGTACAGTCAGACTCTGTTACAGTGTTAGATCAGAGACCAGGAGTACAGTCAGATTCTGTTACAGTGTGAGATCAGAGACCAGGAGTACAGTCAGATTCTGTTACAGTGTTAGATCAGAGACCAAGAGTACAGTCAGACTCTGTTACAGTGTTAGATCAGAGACCAGGAATACTGTCAGACTCTGTTACAGTGTTAGATCAGAGACCAGGAGTACATTCAGACTCTGTTACAGTGTTAGATCAGAGACCAGGAGTACATTCAGACTCTTTTACAGTGTTAGATCAGAGACCAGGAATACTGTCAGACTCTGTTACAGTGTTGGATCGGAAACCAGGAGTACAGTCAGACTCCGTTACAGTGTTCGATCAGAGACCAGGAGTACAGTCAGACTCCGTTACAATGTTAGATCAGAGTCCAGGAGTACAGTCAGACTCCGTTACAGTGTTAGATCAGAGTCCAGGAGTACAGTCAGACTCCGTTACAGTGTTAGATCAGAGACCAGGAGTACAGTCAGACTCTGTTACAGTGTTAGATCAGAGACCAGGAGTACAGTCAGACTCTGTTACAGTGTTGGATCGGAAACGAGGAGTACAGTCAGACTCTGTTACAGTGTTAGATCAGAGACCAGGAGTACAGTCAGATTCTGTTACAGTGTTAGATCAGAGACCAGGAGTACAGTCAGATTCTGTTACAGTGTTCGATCAGAGACCAGGAGTACTGTCAGACTCTGTTACAGTGTTAGATCAGAGACCAGGAGTACAGTCAGACTCTGTTACAGTGTTAGATCAGTGACCAGGAGTACAGTCAGATTCTGTTACAGTGTTAGATCAGAGACCAGGAGTACAGTCAGATTCTGTTACAGTGTTAGATCAGTGACCAGGAGTACATTCATACTCTGTTACAGTGTTAGATCAGTGACCAGGAGTACAGTCAGATTCTGTTACTGTGTTAGATCAGTGACCAGGAGTACAGTCAGATTCTGTTACAGTGTTAGATCAGTGACCAGGAGTACAGTCAGATTCTGTTACAGTGTTAGATCAGTGACCAGGAGTACAGTCAGATTCTGTTACAGTGTTAGATCAGAGACCAGGAGTACAGTCAGATTCTGTTACAGTGTTCGATCAGAGACCAGGAGTACATTCAGACTCTGTTACAGTGTTAGATCAGTGACCAGGAGTACAGTCAGATTCTGTTACAGTGTTACATCAGAGACCAGGAGTACAGTCAGATTCTGTTACAGTGTTCGATCAGAGACCAGGAGTACAGTCAGACTCTGTTACAGTGTTGGATCGGAAACCAGGAGTACAGTCAGACTCTGTTACAGTGTTAGATCAGAGACCAGGAGTACATTCAGACTCTGTTACAGTGTTAGATCAATGACCAGGAGTACAGTCAGATTCTGTTACAGTGTTAGATCAGAGACCAAGAGTACAGTCAGACTCTGTTACAGTGTTAGATCAGAGACCAGGAGTACAGTCAGATTCTGTTACAGTGTGAGATCAGAGACCAGGAGTACAGTCAGATTCTGTTACAGTGTTAGATCAGAGACCAAGAGTACAGTCAGACTCTGTTACAGTGTTAGATCAGAGACCAGGAATACTGTCAGACTCTGTTACAGTGTTAGATCAGAGACCAGGAGTACATTCAGACTCTGTTACAGTGTTAGATCAGAGACCAGGAGTACATTCAGACTCTGTTACAGTGTTAGATCAGCGACCAGGAGTACATTCAGACTCTGTTACAGTGTTAGATCAGAGACCAGGAGTACAGTCAGACTCCGTTACAGTGTTAGATCGGAAACCAGGAGTACAGTCAGACTCTGTTACAGTGTGAGATCGGAACCAGGAGTACATTCAGACTCTGTTCCAGTGTTAGATCAGATACCAGGAGTACATTCAGACTCTGTTACAGTGTTAGATCGGAACCAGGAGTACATTCAGACTCTGTTACAGTGTTAGATCAGTGACCAGGAGTACATTCAGACTCCGTTACAGTGTTCGATCAGAGACCAGGAGTACATTCAGACTCTGTTACAGTGTTAGATCAGAAATCAGGAGTACATTCAGACTCTGTTACAGTATTCGATCAGAGTCCAGGAGTACATTCAGACTCCGTTACAGTGTTAGATCAGAGACCAGGAGTACAGTCAGACTCCGTTACAGTGTTCGATCAGAGACCAGGAGTACAGTCAGACTCCGTTACAGTGTTCGATCAGAGACCAGGAGTACAGTCAGACTCCGTTACAGTGTTAGATCAGAGACCAGGAGTACAGTCAGACTCCGTTACAGTGTTAGATCAGAGACCAGGAGTACAGTCAGACTCCGTTACAGTGTTAGATCAGTGACCAGGAGTACAGTCAGACTCTGTTACAGTGTTAGATCAGTGAGCAGGAGTACAGTCAGACTCCGCTACAGTGTTAGATCAGAGACCAGGAGTACAGTCAGACTCCGTTACAGTGTTCGATCAGAGTCCAGGAGTACAGTCAGACTCCGTTACAGTGTTCAATCAGAGTCCAGGAGTACAGTCAGACTCCGTTACAGAGTTAGATCAGAGACCAGGAGTACAGTCAGACTCTGTTACAGTGTTAGATCAGAGACCAGGAGTACAGTCAGACTCTGTTACAGTGTTGGATCGGAAACCAGGAGTACAGTCAGACTCTGTTACAGTGTTAGATCAGAGACCAGGAGTGCATTCATACTCTGTTACAGTGTTGGATCGGAAACCAGGAGTACATTCATACTCTGTTACAGTGTTCGATAAGAGACCAGGAGTACAGTCAGACTCCGTTACAGTGTTAGATCAGAGACCAGGAGTACAGTCAGACTCCGTTACAGTGTTAGATCAGTGACCGGGAGTACAGTCAGACTCCGTTACAGTGTTCGATCAGAGACCAGGAGTACAGTCAGACTCCATTACAGTGTTAGATCAGAGTTCAGGAGTACAGTCAGACTCCGTTACAGCGTTAGATCAGAGACCAGGAGTACATTCAGACTCTGTTACAGTGTTAGATCAGAGACCAGGAGTACAGTCAGACTCTGTTACAGTGTTGGATCGGAAACCAGGAGTACAGTCAGACTCTGTTACAGTGTTAGATCAGAGACCAGGAGTACATTCAGACTCTGTTACAGTGTTGGATCGGAAAGCAGGAGTACATTCAGACTCTGTTACAGTGTTCGATCAGAGACCAGGAGTACAGTCAGACTCTGTTACAGTGTTAGATCAGAGACCAGGAGTACATTCAGACTCCATTACAGTGTTAGATCAGAGACCAGGAGTACAGTCAGACTCTGTTACAGTGTTCGATCAGAGTCCAGGAGTACAGTCAGACTCTGTTACAGTGTTAGATCAGTGACCAGGAGTACAGTCAGACTCCGTTACAGTGTAGATCAGAGACCAGGAGTACATTCAGACTCTGTTACAGTGTTCGATCAGAGTCCAGGAGTACAGTCAGACTCTGTTACAGTGTTAGATCAGTGACCAGGAGTACAGTCAGACTCCGTTACAGTGTTAGATCAGAGACCAGGAGTACAGTCAGACTCCGTTACAGTGTTCGATCAGAGACCAGGAGTACAGTCAGACTCCGTTACAGTGTTCGATCAGAGACCAGGAGTACAGTCCGACTCCGTTACAGTGTTAGATCAGAGACCAGGAGTACAGTCAGACTCCATTACAGTGTTAGATCAGAGTTCAGGAGTACAGTCAGACTCCGTTACAGCGTTAGATCAGAGACCAGGAGTACAGTCAGACTCTGTTACAGTGTTAGATCAGAGACCAGGAGTACAGTCAGACTCTGTTACAGTGTTGGATCGGAAACCAGGAGTACATTCAGACTCTGTTACAGTGTTCGATCAGAGACCAGGAGTACAGTCAGACTCTGTTACAGTGTTAGATCAGAGACCAGGAGTACAGTCAGACTCTGTTACAGTGTTAGATCGGAGATCAGGAGTACATTCAGACTCTGTTACAGTGTTAGATCGGAAACCAGGAGTACATTCAGACTCTGTTACAGTGTTAGATCAGAGACCAGGAGTACAGTCAGACTCTGTTACAGTGTTAGATCAGAGACCAGGAGTGCTGTCAGACTCTGTTACAGTGTTAGATCAGAGACCAGGAGTACATTCAGACTCTTTTACAGTGTTAGATCAGAGACCAGGAATACTGTCAGACTCTGTTACAGTGTTGGATCGGAAACCAGGAGTACAGTCAGACTCCGTTACAGTGTTCGATCAGAGACCAGGAGTACAGTCAGACTCCGTTACAATGTTAGATCAGAGTCCAGGAGTACAGTCAGACTCCGTTACAGTGTTAGATCAGAGTCCAGGAGTACAGTCAGACTCCGTTACAGTGTTAGATCAGAGACCAGGAGTACAGTCAGACTCTGTTACAGTGTTAGATCAGAGACCAGGAGTACAGTCAGACTCTGTTACAGTGTTGGATCGGAAACGAGGAGTACAGTCAGACTCTGTTACAGTGTTAGATCAGAGACCAGGAGTACAGTCAGATTCTGTTACAGTGTTAGATCAGAGACCAGGAGTACAGTCAGATTCTGTTACAGTGTTCGATCAGAGACCAGGAGTACTGTCAGACTCTGTTACAGTGTTAGATCAGAGACCAGGAGTACAGTCAGACTCTGTTACAGTGTTAGATCAGTGACCAGGAGTACAGTCAGATTCTGTTACAGTGTTAGATCAGAGACCAGGAGTACAGTCAGATTCTGTTACAGTGTTAGATCAGTGACCAGGAGTACATTCATACTCTGTTACAGTGTTAGATCAGTGACCAGGAGTACAGTCAGATTCTGTTACTGTGTTAGATCAGTGACCAGGAGTACAGTCAGATTCTGTTACAGTGTTAGATCAGTGACCAGGAGTACAGTCAGATTCTGTTACAGTGTTAGATCAGTGACCAGGAGTACAGTCAGATTCTGTTACAGTGTTAGATCAGAGACCAGGAGTACAGTCAGATTCTGTTACAGTGTTCGATCAGAGACCAGGAGTACATTCAGACTCTGTTACAGTGTTAGATCAGTGACCAGGAGTACAGTCAGATTCTGTTACAGTGTTACATCAGAGACCAGGAGTACAGTCAGATTCTGTTACAGTGTTCGATCAGAGACCAGGAGTACAGTCAGACTCTGTTACAGTGTTGGATCGGAAACCAGGAGTACAGTCAGACTCTGTTACAGTGTTAGATCAGAGACCAGGAGTACATTCAGACTCTGTTACAGTGTTAGATCAATGACCAGGAGTACAGTCAGATTCTGTTACAGTGTTAGATCAGAGACCAAGAGTACAGTCAGACTCTGTTACAGTGTTAGATCAGAGACCAGGAGTACAGTCAGATTCTGTTACAGTGTGAGATCAGAGACCAGGAGTACAGTCAGATTCTGTTACAGTGTTAGATCAGAGACCAAGAGTACAGTCAGACTCTGTTACAGTGTTAGATCAGAGACCAGGAATACTGTCAGACTCTGTTACAGTGTTAGATCAGAGACCAGGAGTACAGTCAGACTCCGTTACAGTGTTCGATCAGAGACCAGGAGTACAGTCAGACTCCGTTACAGTGTTCGATCAGAGACCAGGAGTACAGTCCGACTCCGTTACAGTGTTAGATCAGAGACCAGGAGTACAGTCAGACTCCATTACAGTGTTAGATCAGAGTTCAGGAGTACAGTCAGACTCCGTTACAGCGTTAGATCAGAGACCAGGAGTACAGTCAGACTCTGTTACAGTGTTAGATCAGAGACCAGGAGTACAGTCAGACTCTGTTACAGTGTTGGATCGGAAACCAGGAGTACATTCAGACTCTGTTACAGTGTTCGATCAGAGACCAGGAGTACAGTCAGACTCTGTTACAGTGTTAGATCAGAGACCAGGAGTACAGTCAGACTCTGTTACAGTGTTAGATCGGAGATCAGGAGTACATTCAGACTCTGTTACAGTGTTAGATCGGAAACCAGGAGTACATTCAGACTCTGTTACAGTGTTAGATCAGAGACCAGGAGTACAGTCAGACTCTGTTACAGTGTTAGATCAGAGACCAGGAGTGCTGTCAGACTCTGTTACAGTGTTAGATCAGAGACCAGGAGTACATTCAGACTCTTTTACAGTGTTAGATCAGAGACCAGGAATACTGTCAGACTCTGTTACAGTGTTGGATCGGAAACCAGGAGTACAGTCAGACTCCGTTACAGTGTTCGATCAGAGACCAGGAGTACAGTCAGACTCCGTTACAATGTTAGATCAGAGTCCAGGAGTACAGTCAGACTCCGTTACAGTGTTAGATCAGAGTCCAGGAGTACAGTCAGACTCCGTTACAGTGTTAGATCAGAGACCAGGAGTACAGTCAGACTCTGTTACAGTGTTAGATCAGAGACCAGGAGTACAGTCAGACTCTGTTACAGTGTTGGATCGGAAACGAGGAGTACAGTCAGACTCTGTTACAGTGTTAGATCAGAGACCAGGAGTACAGTCAGATTCTGTTACAGTGTTAGATCAGAGACCAGGAGTACAGTCAGATTCTGTTACAGTGTTCGATCAGAGACCAGGAGTACTGTCAGACTCTGTTACAGTGTTAGATCAGAGACCAGGAGTACAGTCAGACTCTGTTACAGTGTTAGATCAGTGACCAGGAGTACAGTCAGATTCTGTTACAGTGTTAGATCAGAGACCAGGAGTACAGTCAGATTCTGTTACAGTGTTAGATCAGTGACCAGGAGTACATTCATACTCTGTTACAGTGTTAGATCAGTGACCAGGAGTACAGTCAGATTCTGTTACTGTGTTAGATCAGTGACCAGGAGTACAGTCAGATTCTGTTACAGTGTTAGATCAGTGACCAGGAGTACAGTCAGATTCTGTTACAGTGTTAGATCAGTGACCAGGAGTACAGTCAGATTCTGTTACAGTGTTAGATCAGAGACCAGGAGTACAGTCAGATTCTGTTACAGTGTTCGATCAGAGACCAGGAGTACATTCAGACTCTGTTACAGTGTTAGATCAGTGACCAGGAGTACAGTCAGATTCTGTTACAGTGTTACATCAGAGACCAGGAGTACAGTCAGATTCTGTTACAGTGTTCGATCAGAGACCAGGAGTACAGTCAGACTCTGTTACAGTGTTGGATCGGAAACCAGGAGTACAGTCAGACTCTGTTACAGTGTTAGATCAGAGACCAGGAGTACATTCAGACTCTGTTACAGTGTTAGATCAGAGACCAGGAGTACAGTCAGATTCTGTTACAGTGTTAGATCAGAGACCAAGAGTACAGTCAGACTCTGTTACAGTGTTAGATCAGAGACCAGGAGTACAGTCAGATTCTGTTACAGTGTGAGATCAGAGACCAGGAGTACAGTCAGATTCTGTTACAGTGTTAGATCAGAGACCAAGAGTACAGTCAGACTCTGTTACAGTGTTAGATCAGAGACCAGGAATACTGTCAGACTCTGTTACAGTGTTAGATCAGAGACCAGGAGTACATTCAGACTCTGTTACAGTGTTAGATCAGAGACCAGGAGTACATTCAGACTCTGTTACAGTGTTAGATCAGCGACCAGGAGTACATTCAGACTCTGTTACAGTGTTAGATCAGAGACCAGGAGTACAGTCAGACTCCGTTACAGTGTTAGATCGGAAACCAGGAGTACAGTCAGACTCTGTTACAGTGTGAGATCGGAACCAGGAGTACATTCAGACTCTGTTCCAGTGTTAGATCAGATACCAGGAGTACATTCAGACTCTGTTACAGTGTTAGATCGGAACCAGGAGTACATTCAGACTCTGTTACAGTGTTAGATCAGTGACCAGGAGTACATTCAGACTCCGTTACAGTGTTCGATCAGAGACCAGGAGTACATTCAGACTCTGTTACAGTGTTAGATCAGAAATCAGGAGTACAGTCAGACTCTGTTACAGTGTTAGATCAGAGACCAGGAGTGCTGTCAGACTCTGTTACAGTGTTAGATCAGAGACCAGGAGTACATTCAGACTCTTTTACAGTGTTAGATCAGAGACCAGGAATACTGTCAGACTCTGTTACAGTGTTGGATCGGAAACCAGGAGTACAGTCAGACTCCGTTACAGTGTTCGATCAGAGTCCAGGAGTACAGTCAGACTCCGTTACAATGTTAGATCAGAGTCCAGGAGTACAGTCAGACTCCGTTACAGTGTTAGATCAGAGTCCAGGAGTACAGTCAGACTCCGTTACAGTGTTAGATCAGAGACCAGGAGTACAGTCAGACTCTGTTACAGTGTTAGATCAGAGACCAGGAGTACAGTCAGACTCTGTTACAGTGTTGGATCGGAAACGAGGAGTACAGTCAGACTCTGTTACAGTGTTAGATCAGAGACCAGGAGTACAGTCAGATTCTGTTACAGTGTTAGATCAGAGACCAGGAGTACATTCAGACTCTGTTACAGTGTTCGATCAGAGTCCAGGAGTACATTCAGACTCCGTTACAGTGTTAGATCAGAGACCAGGAGTACAGTCAGACTCCGTTACAGTGTTAGATCAGAGTCCAGGAGTACAGTCAGACTCCGTTACAGTGTTAGATCAGAGACCAGGAGTACAGTCAGACTCTGTTACAGTGTTAGATCAGAGACCAGGAGTACAGTCAGACTCTGTTACAGTGTTGGATCGGAAACGAGGAGTACAGTCAGACTCTGTTACAGTGTTAGATCAGAGACCAGGAGTACAGTCAGATTCTGTTACAGTGTTAGATCAGAGACCAGGAGTACATTCAGACTCTGTTACAGTGTTCGATCAGAGTCCAGGAGTACATTCAGACTCCGTTACAGTGTTAGATCAGAGACCAGGAGTACAGTCAGACTCCTTTACAGTGTTCGATCAGAGACCAGGAGTACAGTCAGACTCCGTTACAGTGTTCGATCAGAGACCAGGAGTACAGTCAGACTCCGTTACAGTGTTAGATCAGAGACCAGGAGTACAGTCAGACTCCGTTACAGTGTTAGATCAGAGACCAGGAGTACAGTCAGACTCCGTTACAGTGTTAGATCAGTGACCAGGAGTACAGTCAGACTCTGTTACAGTGTTAGATCAGTGAGCAGGAGTACAGTCAGACTCCGCTACAGTGTTAGATCAGAGACCAGGAGTACAGTCAGACTCCGTTACAGTGTTCGATCAGAGTCCAGGAGTACAGTCAGACTCCGTTACAGTGTTCAATCAGAGTCCAGGAGTACAGTCAGACTCCGTTACAGAGTTAGATCAGAGACCAGGAGTACAGTCAGACTCTGTTACAGTGTTAGATCAGAGACCAGGAGTACAGTCAGACTCTGTTACAGTGTTGGATCGGAAACCAGGAGTACAGTCAGACTCTGTTACAGTGTTAGATCAGAGACCAGGAGTACATTCATACTCTGTTACAGTGTTGGATCGGAAACCAGGAGTACATTCATACTCTGTTACAGTGTTCGATAAGAGACCAGGAGTACAGTCAGACTCCGTTACAGTGTTAGATCAGAGACCAGGAGTACAGTCAGACTCCGTTACAGTGTTAGATCAGTGACCGGGTGTACAGTCAGACTCCGTTACAGTGTTCGATCAGAGACCAGGAGTACAGTCAGACTCCATTACAGTGTTAGATCAGAGTTCAGGAGTACAGTCAGACTCCGTTACAGCGTTAGATCAGAGACCAGGAGTACATTCAGACTCTGTTACAGTGTTAGATCAGAGACCAGGAGTACAGTCAGACTCTGTTACAGTGTTGGATCGGAAACCAGGAGTACAGTCAGACTCTGTTACAGTGTTAGATCAGAGACCAGGAGTACATTCAGACTCTGTTACAGTGTTGGATCGGAAAGCAGGAGTACATTCAGACTCTGTTACAGTGTTCGATCAGAGACCAGGAGTACAGTCAGACTCTGTTACAGTGTTAGATCAGAGACCAGGAGTACATTCAGACTCCATTACAGTGTTAGATCAGAGACCAGGAGTACATTCAGACTCTGTTACAGTGTTCGATCAGAGTCCAGGAGTACAGTCAGACTCTGTTACAGTGTTAGATCAGTGACCAGGAGTACAGTCAGACTCCGTTACAGTGTTAGATCAGAGACCAGGAGTACAGTCAGATTCTGTTACAGTGTTAGATCAGAGACCAGGAGTACAGTCAGATTCTGTTACAGTGTTCGATCAGAGACCAGGAGTACATTCAGACTCTGTTACAGTGTTAGATCAGTGACCAGGAGTACAGTCAGACTCCGTTACAGTGTTCGATCAGAGACCAGGAGTACAGTCAGACTCCATTACAGTGTTAGATCAGAGTTCAGGAGTACAGTCAGACTCCGTTACAGCGTTAGATCAGAGACCAGGAGTACAGTCAGACTCTGTTACAGTGTTAGATCAGAGACCAGGAGTACAGTCAGACTCTGTTACAGTGTTGGATCGGAAACCAGGAGTACATTCAGACTCTGTTACAGTGTTCGATCAGAGACCAGGAGTACAGTCAGACTCTGTTACAGTGTTAGATCAGAGACCAGGAGTACAGTCAGACTCTGTTACAGTGTTAGATCGGAGATCAGGAGTACATTCAGACTCTGTTACAGTGTTAGATCGGAAACCAGGAGTACATTCAGACTCTGTTACAGTGTTAGATCAGAGACCAGGAGTACAGTCAGACTCTGTTACAGTGTTAGATCAGAGACCAGGAGTGCTGTCAGACTCTGTTACAGTGTTAGATCAGAGACCAGGAGTACATTCAGACTCTTTTACAGTGTTAGATCAGAGACCAGGAATACTGTCAGACTCTGTTACAGTGTTGGATCGGAAACCAGGAGTACAGTCAGACTCCGTTACAGTGTTCGATCAGAGACCAGGAGTACAGTCAGACTCCGTTACAATGTTAGATCAGAGTCCAGGAGTACAGTCAGACTCCGTTACAGTGTTAGATCAGAGTCCAGGAGTACAGTCAGACTCCGTTACAGTGTTAGATCAGAGACCAGGAGTACAGTCAGACTCTGTTACAGTGTTAGATCAGAGACCAGGAGTACAGTCAGACTCTGTTACAGTGTTGGATCGGAAACGAGGAGTACAGTCAGACTCTGTTACAGTGTTAGATCAGAGACCAGGAGTACAGTCAGATTCTGTTACAGTGTTAGATCAGAGACCAGGAGTACAGTCAGATTCTGTTACAGTGTTCGATCAGAGACCAGGAGTACTGTCAGACTCTGTTACAGTGTTAGATCAGAGACCAGGAGTACAGTCAGACTCTGTTACAGTGTTAGATCAGTGACCAGGAGTACAGTCAGATTCTGTTACAGTGTTAGATCAGAGACCAGGAGTACAGTCAGATTCTGTTACAGTGTTAGATCAGTGACCAGGAGTACATTCATACTCTGTTACAGTGTTAGATCAGTGACCAGGAGTACAGTCAGATTCTGTTACTGTGTTAGATCAGTGACCAGGAGTACAGTCAGATTCTGTTACAGTGTTAGATCAGTGACCAGGAGTACAGTCAGATTCTGTTACAGTGTTAGATCAGTGACCAGGAGTACAGTCAGATTCTGTTACAGTGTTAGATCAGAGACCAGGAGTACAGTCAGATTCTGTTACAGTGTTCGATCAGAGACCAGGAGTACATTCAGACTCTGTTACAGTGTTAGATCAGTGACCAGGAGTACAGTCAGATTCTGTTACAGTGTTACATCAGAGACCAGGAGTACAGTCAGATTCTGTTACAGTGTTCGATCAGAGACCAGGAGTACAGTCAGACTCTGTTACAGTGTTGGATCGGAAACCAGGAGTACAGTCAGACTCTGTTACAGTGTTAGATCAGAGACCAGGAGTACATTCAGACTCTGTTACAGTGTTAGATCAGAGACCAGGAGTACAGTCAGATTCTGTTACAGTGTTAGATCAGAGACCAAGAGTACAGTCAGACTCTGTTACAGTGTTAGATCAGAGACCAGGAGTACAGTCAGATTCTGTTACAGTGTGAGATCAGAGACCAGAAGTACAGTCAGATTCTGTTACAGTGTTAGATCAGAGACCAAGAGTACAGTCAGACTCTGTTACAGTGTTAGATCAGAGACCAGGAATACTGTCAGACTCTGTTACAGTGTTAGATCAGAGACCAGGAGTACATTCAGACTCTGTTACAGTGTTAGATCAGAGACCAGGAGTACATTCAGACTCTGTTACAGTGTTAGATCAGCGACCAGGAGTACATTCAGACTCTGTTACAGTGTTAGATCAGAGACCAGGAGTACAGTCAGACTCCGTTACAGTGTTAGATCGGAAACCAGGAGTACAGTCAGACTCTGTTACAGTGTGAGATCGGAACCAGGAGTACATTCAGACTCTGTTCCAGTGTTAGATCAGATACCAGGAGTACATTCAGACTCTGTTACAGTGTTAGATCGGAACCAGGAGTACATTCAGACTCTGTTACAGTGTTAGATCAGTGACCAGGAGTACATTCAGACTCCGTTACAGTGTTCGATCAGAGACCAGGAGTACATTCAGACTCTGTTACAGTGTTAGATCGGAGACCAGGAGTACAGTCAGACTCTGTTACAGTGTTGGATCGGAAACCAGGAGTACAGTCAGACTCTGTTACAGTGTTAGATCAGAGACCAGGAGTACATTCAGACTCTGTTACAGTGTTAGATCAGAGTCCAGGAGTACAGTCAGACTCTGTTACAGTGTTAGATCGGAAACCAGAAGTACATTCAGACTCTGTTACAGTGTGAGATCGGAGACCAGGAGTACAGTCAGACTCTGTTACAGTGTTAGATCAGAGACCAAGAGTACAGTCAGACTCTGTTACAGTGTTAGATCAGAGACCAGGAGTACATTCAGACTCTGTTACAGTGTTAGATCGGAAACCAGGAGTACATTCAGACTCTGTTACAGTGTTCGATCAGAGACCAGGAGTACAGTCAGACTCTGTTACAGTGTTAGATCGGAAACCAGGAGTACATTCAGACTCTGTTACAGTGTTCGATCAGAGACCAGGAGTACAGTCAGACTCTGTTACAGTGTTAGATCAGAGACCAGGAGTACAGTCAGACTCTGTTACAGTGTTAGATCAGTGACCAGGAGTACAGTCAGATTCTGTTACAGTGTTAGATCAGAGACCAGGAGTACAGTCAGATTCTGTTACAGTGTTAGATCAGAGACCAGGAGTACAGTCAGATTCTGTTCCAGTGTTAGATCAGTGACCAGGAGTACAGTCAGATTCTGTTACAGTGTTAGATCAGAGACCAGGAGTACATTCAGACTCTGTTACAGTGTTAGATCAGAGACCAGGAGTACAGTCAGACTCTGTTACAGTGTTGGATCGGAAACCAGGAGTACAGTCAGACTCTGTTACAGTGTTAGATCGGAGACCAGGAGTACATTCAGACTCTGTTACAGTGTTAGATCGGAAACCAGGAGTACAGTCAGACTCTGTTACAGTGTTAGATCAGAGACCAGGAGTACAGTCAGACTCTGTTACAGTGTTAGATCAGTGACCAGGAGTACAGTCCGATTCTGTTACAGTGTTAGATCGGAGACCAGGAGTACATTCAGACTCTGTTACAGTGTTAGATCGGAAACCAGGAGTACAGTCAGACTCTGTTACAGTGTTGGATCGGAAACCAGGAGTACAGTCAGACTCTGTTACAGTGTTAGATCAGAGACCAGGAGTACAGTCAGACTCTGTTACAGTGTTAGATCAGAGACCAGGAGTACATTCAGACTCTGTTACAGTGTTAGATCAGCGACCAGGAGTACATTCAGACTCTGTTACAGTGTTAGATCAGAGACCAGGAGTACAGTCAGACTCCGTTACAGTGTTAGATCAGAGACCAAGAGTACATTCAGACTCTGTTACAGTGTTAGATCAGAGACCAGGAGTACAGTCAGACTCCGTTACAGTGTTAGATCAGAGACCAAGAGTACAGTCAGACTCTGTTACAGTGTTAGATCAGAGACCAGGAGTACAGTCAGACTCTGTTAAGTGAACATACACGCACAAATATACAGATACATCAGACTGCATGGCTTTGACAGACATGGAGCCCCGGGGATAGACACGCACCCCAGCACCCGCACAGTTGAGTGTGTGCCAAGGGCGGATTGGCACGGCTTAGGCTGGGGTGGGGCGTTGTCCAAAGACCGAATGCCCGCAGCCAATCACAATGTGTCCGTGCCTCAGATAGAGGGGATCACATTTTCAGAACACCCTCGACCAAGTCTGGGTGTTTTGTTTTGAAATGTGTATTCCTGATATCACTTTAATGTTGGTGCACAACAGGATGACAGTGCCACCTTTGGCTGGAGGGTGTAACTACCTTGTGACATGTTGACATGGGAATCCCCCATTGTCCACCAGTGAGACATTAAACACTGTGACTCTCAGGCATTGTCTGATGTTATTCTTCAATGTAAACTGATCCATTCTGTCCTGTCCCACAGTACCTCACCTTTATCTTCCACACTGTGGTCCGTGGATTCATCCATTCTGCCTGTGGGGGTCTCTACGCTGTTGTGTAAGTCTGAGGGTTAATCAACTGTGGGAAGGTGGGTAATATGGAGTTAATCCCCCTCCGATAGGGGGCACAGACTGCCCGGGGGGGGTGTAAATGGGGAGGGGGTGGGTGAGGGGGTTAATCCCCCTCCAATAGCGGGAACAGACTGCCCGGTGTGTGTGTAAATGGGGAGGGGGTGGGTGAGGGGGTTAATCCCCCTCCGATAGGGGGCACAGACTGCCCGGTGTGTGTAAATGGGGAGAGGGTGGGAGAGGGGGTTAATCCCCCTCCGATAGGGGGAACAGACTGCCCGGTGTGTGTGTAAATGGGGAGAGGGTGGGTGAGGGGGTTAATCCCCCTCCGATAGGGGGCACAGACTGCCCAGTGTGTGTGTAAATGGGGAGGGGGTGGGTGAGGGGGTTAATCCCCCTCCGATAGGGGGCACAGACTGCCCGGGGTGTGTAAATGGGGAGAGGGTGGGTGAGGGGGTTAATCCCCCTCCGATAGGGGGAACAGACTGCCCGGTGTGTGTGTAAATGGGGAGAGGGTGGGTGAGGGGGTTAATCCCCCTCCGATAGGGGGCACAGACTGCCTGGGGTGTGTAAATGGGGAGAGGGTGGGTGAGGGGGTTAATCCCCCTCCGATAGGGGGAACAGACTGCCCGGTGTGTGTGTAAATGGGGAGAGGGTGGGTGAGGGGTTAATCCCCCTCCGATAGGGGGAACAGACTGCCCGGTGTGTGTGTAAATGGGAAGAGGGTGGGTGAGGGGGTTAATCCCCCTCCGATAGGGGGAACAGACTGCCCGGTGTGTGTGTAAATGGGGAGAGGGTGGGTGAGGGGGTTAATCCCCCTCCGATAGGGGGCACAGACTGCCCGGTGTGTGTGTAAATGGGGAGGGGGTGGGTGAGGGGGTTAATCCCCCTCCGATGGGGGGAACAGACTGCCCGGTGTGTGTGTAAATGGGGAGGGGGTGGGTGAGGGGGTTAATCCCCCTCCGATGGGGGGAACAGACTGCCCGGTGTGTGTAAATGGGGAGAGGGTGGGTGAGGGGGTTAATCCCCCTCCGATAGGGGGCACAGACTGCCCGGTGTGTGTGTAAATGGGGAGGGGGTGTGTGAGGGGGTTAATCCCCCTCCGATAGGGGGCACAGACTGCCCGGTATGTGTGTAAATGGGAAGAGGGTGGGTGAGGGGGTTAATTCCCCTTCGATAGAGGGCACAGACTGCCCGGTGTGTATGTAAATGGGGAGGGGGTGGGTGAGGGGGTTAATCCCCCTCCGATAGGGGGCACAGACTGCCCGGTGTGTGTGTAAATGGGGAGGGGGTGGGTGAGGGGGTTAATTCCCCTTCGATAGAGGGTACAGACTGCCCGGTGTGTGTGTAAATGGGGAGAGGGTGGGTGAGGGGGTTAATCCCCCTCCGAGAGGGGGCACAGACTGCCCGGTGTGTGTGTAAATGGGGAGGGGGTGTATGAGGGGGTTAATTCCCCATCGATAGGGGGTACAGACTGCCCGGTGTGTGTGTAAATGGGGAGAGGGTGGGTGAGGGAGTTAATCCCCCTTCGATAGGGGGCACAGACTGCCCGGTGTGTGTAAATGGGGAGAGGGTGGGTGAGGGGGTTAATCCCCCTCCGATAGGGGGCACAGACTGCCCGGGGGGTGGGGGTGTTAATGGGGAAAGGGTGGGGATTGAGAGCCGCACTCCAAGTGGAAGGGGGGCTCACAGGTTTTCGTGGGGTGGGGAGGGTGGTTGACTTTGGGGTGGGGGTGGTGGCGGGGGAGGGGGATGATGTTGGGGTGGGGGTGGGGCTGGGGAGGGGGTGATCTTGGGGTGGGGTGGAAGTTGGGGAGGGGGGTGACGTTGTGGGGGAGGAGGATGATGTTGGGGTGGGGGGTGATGGTGGGGGTGGGGCTGGGGGAGGGAGATGACGTTGGGGTGGGGGTGTGGCGGGGGGAGGGGGGTGACGTTGGGGTAGGGCTGGGGGAGGGGGTGACATTGTGGTGGGGTGGGGCTGGGGGGGGGAGGTGACGTTGGGGTGGGGCTGGGGGAGGGGGTGACGTTGGGGTGGGGCTGGGGGAGGGGGTGACGTTGGGCTGTAGCTGGGGGAGGGGGTGACGTTGGGGTGGGGCTGGGGGAGGGGGTGACGTTGGGGTGGGGCTGGGGGAGAGGGGTGATGTTGGGGGGGCTGGGGGAGGGGGTGACGTTGGGGGGGCTGGGGGAGGGGGTGACGTTGGGGGGGCTGGGGGAGGGGGTGACGTTGGGGTGGGGCTGGGGGAGGGGGTGACATTGGGGTGGGGCTGGGGGAGAGGGGTGATGTTGGGGGGCTGGGGGAGGGGGTGACGTTGGGGTGGGGCTGGGGGAGGGGATGACGTTGGGGTGGGGCTGGGGGAGGGGATGACGTTGGGGTGGGGCTGGGGGAGGGGGTGACGTTGGGGTGGGGCTGGGGGAGGGGGTGACGTTGGGGTGGGGCTGGGGGAGAGGGGTGATGTTGGGGGGGCTGGGGGAGGGGGTGACGTTGGGGTGGGGCTGGGGGAGAGGGGTGATGTTGGGGGGGCTGGGGGAGGGGGTGACGTTGGGGTGGGGCTGGGGGAGGGGGTGACGTTGGGGTGGGGCTGGGGGAGGGGGTGACGTTGGGGTGGGGCTGGGGGAGGGGGTGACGTTGGGGTGGGGCTGGGGGAGGGGGGTGACGTTGGGTGGGCTGGGGGAGGGGGTGACGTTGGGGTGGGGCTGGGGGAGGGGGTGCGTTGGGGTGGGGCTGGGGGAGAGGGGTGATGTTGGGGGGGCTGGGGGAGGGGGTGACGTTGGGGTGGGGCTGGGGAGTGGGAGGGGGTGACAGGGTGGGGGTGGGGAGGGGGTGATGTTGGGGTGGGGCTGGGGAATGGGAGGGGGTGACGTTGGGGTGGGGCTGGGGGAGGGGGTGATTTGGGATGGGGCTGGGGGAGGGGGGTGACGTTGGGGTGGGGCTGGGGGACGGGGTGATTTGGGATGGGGCTGGGGGAGGGGGTGACGTTGGGGTGGGGGTGGGGCTGGGGGAAGGGGGTGATGTTGGGATGGGGCTGGGGGGTGGGATGACGTTGGGATGGGGCTGGGGGAGGGGGGTGACGTTGGTGTGGGGGTGGGGCTTGGGGAAGGGGTGATGGGGTGGGGCTGTGGGAGGGGGGTAACGTTGGGATGGGGCTGGGGAGGGGGTGACGTTGGTGTGGGGGTGGGGCTGGGAGAAGGGGTGATGGGATGGGGCTGTGGGAGGGGGGTAACGTTGGGATGGGGCTGAGGGAGGGGGGTAATGTTGGGATGGGGCTGGGGGCAGGGGGTGACGTTGGGGAGGGGGTGACGTTGGGGTGGGGGTGGGGCTGGGGGGTGACATTGGGATAGGGCTGGGGGAGGGGGGTGACGTTGGGGTGGGGCTGTGGGAGGGGGGTGACGTTGGGGAGGGGGGTGACGTTGGGGTGGGGCTGGGGGCGGGGGTGACGTTGGGGAGGGGGCGACGTTGGGGTGGGGCTGGGGTCGGGGGGTGACGTTGGGGAGGGGGTGACGTTGGGTTGGGGGGTGACGTTGGGGTGGGGCTGTGGGAGGGGGGTGACGTTGGGGAGGGGGGTGACGTTGGGGTGGGGCTGTGGGAGGGGGGTGACGTTGGGGAGGGGGGTGACGTTGGTGTGGGGCTGGGGGCGGGGGGTGACGTTGGGGAGGGGGTGACGTTGGGGTGGGGCTGGGGGCGGGGGGTGACGTTGGGGAGGGGGTGACGTTGGGTTGGGGGGTGACATTGGGGTGGGGCTGGGGGCGGGGGGTGACGTTGGGGAGGGGGTGACGGGGTGGGGCTGTGGGAGGGGGGTGACGTTGGGGAGGGGGGTGACGTTGGGGTGGGGCTGTGGGAGGGGGGTGACGTTGGGGAGGGGGGTGACGTTGGGGAGGGGGGTGACGTTGGGGTGGGGGTGGGGCTGGGGGGCGGGGGGTGACGTTGGGGAGGGGGTGAAGTTGGGGAGGGGGTGACGTTGGGGTGGGGCTGGGGGAGGGGGTGATTTGGGATGGGGCTGGGGGAGGGGGGTGACGTTGGGGTGGGGCTGGGGGAGGGGGTGATTTGGGATGGGGCTGGGGGAGGAGGTGACGTTGGGGTGGGGGTGGGGCTGGGGGAAGGGGGTGATGTTGGGATGGGGCTGGGGGGTGGGATGACGTTGGGATGGGGCTGGGGGAGGGGGGTGACGTTGGTGTGGGGGTGGGGCTTGGGGAAGGGGTGATGGGATGGGGCTGTGGGAGGTGTGTAACGTTGGGATGGGGCTGGGGAGGGGGTGACGTTGGTGTGGGGGTGGGGCTGGGAGAAGGGGTGATGGGATGGGGCTGTGGGAGGGGGGTAACGTTGGGATGGGGCTGAGGGAGGGGGGTAATGTTGTGATGGGGCTGGGGGCAGGGGGTGACGTTGGGGAGGGGGTGACGTTGGGGTGGGGGTGGGGCTGGGGGGTGACATTGGGATAGGGCTGGGGGAGGGGGGTGACGTTGGGGTGGGGCTGTGGGAGGGGGGTGACATTGGGGAGGGGGGTGACGTTGGGGTGGGGCTGGGGGCGGGGGGTGACGTTGGGGAGGGGGTGACGTTGGGGTGGGGCTGGGGGCGGGGGGTGACGTTGGGGAGGGGGTGACGTTGGGTTGGGGGGTGACGTTGTGGTGGGGCTGTGGGAGGGGCGTGACGTTGGGGAGGGGGGTGACGTTGGGGTGGGGCTGTGGGAGGGGGGTGACGTTGGGGAGGGGGGTGACGTTGGTGTGGGGCTGGGGACGGGGGGTGACGTTGGGGAGGGGGTGACGTTGGGGTGGGGCTGGGGGTGACGTTGGGGAGGGGGTGACATTGGGGTGGGGCTGGGGGCGGGGGGGGTGACGTTGGGGAGGGGGTGACGGGGTGGGGCTGTGGGAGGGGGGTGACGTTGGGGAGGGGGGTGACGTTGGGGTGGGGCTGTGGGAGGGGGGTGACGTTGGGGAGGGGGGTGACGTTGGGGTGGGGGTGGGGCTGGGGGCGGGGGGTGACGTTGGGGAGGGGGTGAAGTTGGGGAGGGGGTGACGTTGGGGTGGGGCTGGGGGAGGGGGTGATTTGGGATGGGGCTGGGGGAGGGGGGTGACGTTGGGGTGGGGCTGGGGGAGGGGGTGATTTGGGATGGGGCTGGGGGAGGGGGTGACGTTGGGGTGGGGGTGGGGCTGGGGGAAGGGGGTGATGTTGGGATGGGGCTGGGGGGTGGGATGACGTTGGGATGGGGCTGGGGGAGGGGGGTGACGTTGGTGTGGGGGTGGGGCTTGGGGAAGGGGTGATGGGATGGGGCTGTGGGAGGGGTGTAACGTTGGGATGGGGCTGGGGAGGGGGTGACGTTGGTGTGGGGGTGGGGCTGGGAGAAGGGGTGATGGGATGGGGCTGGGGGAGGGGGGTAACTTTGGGATGGGGCTGGGGGCAGGGGGTGACGTTGGGGAGGGGGTGACGTTGGGGTGGGGGTGGGGCTGGGTGGTGACATTGGGATAGGGCTGGGGGAGGGGGGTGACGTTGGGGTGGGGCTGTGGGAGGGGGGTGACGTTGGGGAGGGGGGTGACGTTGGGGTGGGGCTGTGGGAGGGGGCTGACGTTGGGGAGGGGGGTGACGTTGGGGTGGGGCTGGGGGCGGGGGGTGACGTTGGGGAGGGGGTGACGTTGGTGTGGGGCTGGGGGCGGGGGGTGACGTTGGGGAGGGGGTGACGTTGGGGTGGGGGGTGACGGGGTGGGGCTGTGGGAGGGGGGTGACGTTGGGGAGGGGGGTGACGTTGGGATGGGGCTGTGGGAGGGGGGTGACGTTGGGGAGGGGGGTGACGTTGGTGTGGGGCTGGGGGCGGAGGGTGACGTTGGGGAGGGGGTGACATTGGGGTGGGGCTGGGGGCGGGGGGTGACGTTGGGGAGGGGGGTGACGTTGGGGTGGGGCTGGGGGAGGGGGTGATTTGGGATGGGGCTGGGGGAGGGGGGTGACGTTGGGGTGGGGCTGGGGGAGGGGGTGATTTGGGATGGGGCTGGGGGAGGGGGGTGACGTTGGGGTGGGGCTGGGGGAGGGGGTGATTTGGGATGGGGCTGGGGGAGGGGGTGACGTTGGGGTGCGGGTAGGGCTTGGGGAAGGGGGTGATGTTGGGATGGGGCTGGGGGGTGGGATGACGTTGGGATGGGGCTGGGGGAGGGGGGTGACGTTGGTGTGGGGGTGGGGCTTGGGGAAGGGGTGATGGGATGGGGCTGTGGGAGGGGGGTAACGTTGGGATGGAGGTGGGGGCAGGGGGTGACGTCGGGGTGGGGCTGGGGGAGGGGGTGACGTTGGGGTGGGGCTGGGGGAGGGGGTGACGTTGGGGTGGGGCTGGGGGAGAGGGGTGACGTTGGGGGGGCTGGGGGAGGGGGTGACGTTGGGGTGGGGCTGGGAGAGGGGGGGACGTTGGGGTGGGGCTGGGGGAGGGGGTGACGTTGGGGTGGGGCTGGGGCTGGGGGGTGACATTGGGATAGGGCTGGGGGAGGGGGGTGACGTTGGGGTGGGGCTGGGGGAGGGGGTGACGTTGGGGTGGGGCTGAGGGAGAGGGGTGATGTTGGGGGGGCTGGGGGAGGGGGGTGACGTTGGGGTGGGGCTGGGGGAGGGGGTGACGTTGGGGTGGGGCTGGGGGAGGGGGTGACGTTGGGGTCGGGCTGGGGGAGGGGGTGACGTTGGGGTGGGGCTGGGGGAGAGGGGTGACGTTGGGGGGGCTGGGGGAGGGGGTGACGTTGGGGTGGGGCTGGGGGAGGGGGTGACGTTGGGGTGGGGGTGGGGAGGGGGTGACGTTGGGGTGTGGACCTCGGGAACTTGGCCGGCTATTCTGGAACGTTCTGTGACTCGGCCTTGTTCGTTCCCACAGCTATCCCAGCAACCACTTTGGCTCTCTGATTGGGCTCCAATCCCTGGTCAGTGCTGTGTTTGCCCTGTTCCAGCAACTCCTCTTCATGGCCATGCTGGGACCACTCCATGGAGACCCCTTCTGGGTAACGCCATGCTCCTGGGGGCTGCTAACCGTGGCGGTGGGGGGGGGGGGGGGGGGTAGAGAAAGTGTGGAGGAGGAGGGGGAGGGGGGAGGGACGAGGGATGATGGTGAGGCCACACCCACACTCCCTCCAGCCCATACAGCCCCTCCACCCCCTCCCTATCTCTGTAACCGCCTCCAGCCCCTATACCCTCTCCAGCCCCTACACCCCCTCCAGCCCTACACCCCCTCCAGCCCCTACACCCCCTCCAGCCCCTACATCCCCTCCAGCCCCTACATCCCCTCCAACCCCTACATCCCCTCCAACCCCTACATCCCCTCCAGCCCCCTACATCCCCTCCAGCCCCTACATCCCCTCCAGCCCCTACATCCCCTCCAGCCCCGATACCCCCTCCAGCCCCGATACCCCTCCAGCCCCGATACCCCCTCCAGCCCCAATACCCCCTCCGCCCCGATACCCCCTCCAGCCCCGATACCCCCTCCAGCCCCGATACCCCCTCCAGCCCCGATACCCCCTCCAGCCCGATATCCCCTCCAGCCCCGATACCCCCTCCGCCCCGATACCCCCTCCAGCCCCGATACCCCTCCAGCCCCGATACCCCCTCCAGCCCCGATACCCCCTCCAGCCCCGATACCCCCTCCAGCCCCGATATCCCCTCCAGCCCCGATATCCCCTCCAGCCCATACACCCCCACCAGCCCATACACCCCCTCCAGCCCATACACCCCCTCCAGCCCATACACCCCTCCCTATCTCTGTAACCCCCTCCAGCCCCTATACCCCCTCCAGCCCCTACATCCCCTCCAGCCCCTACATCCCCTCCCGCCCCTACATCCTCTCCCGCCCCTACACGCCCTCCCTATCTCTGTAACCCCCCTCAGGCCCTACACCCTCTCCCTATCACTGTAACCCTCTCCACCCCCTACACTCCCTCTAGCCCTACACCCCCTCCAGCCCATACACCTCCTCCAGCCCCTCCCTATTTCTGTAACCCCCTCCAGCCCCTCCCTATCTCTGTAATCCCCACCAGCACCTACACCCCCTCCAGCCCCTACATCCCCTCCCTATCTCTGTAACTCCCTCCAGCCCTGACACCCCCCTCCCTATCTCTGTGACCCCCACCATCCCCTCCCTATCTCTGTAACCCCCCTCCAGCACCTACACCCCCTCCCTATCTCTGTAAACCCCACCAGCCTCTACACCCCCTCTCTATCTCTGTAACCCCCCCCCAGCCCCGACACCCCTCCCTGTCTCTGTAACCCCCCCAGCCCCGACACCCCCTCCCTATCTCTGTAACCCCCTCCAGCACCTACCTCCCTCCCTATCTCTGTAACCTCCACCAGCCCCTACACCCCTCCATATCTCTGTAACCCCCTCCAGCCCCTACATCCCCTCCCTATCTCTGTAACTCCCTCCAGCTCCTACACCCCCTCCCTATATCTGTAACTCCCTCCAGCCCCTACACCCCCTCCCTATCTCTGTAACCCCCACCAGCCCCTACACTCCCTCCCTATCTCTGTAACCCCCTCCAGCCCCTACACCCCCTCCCTATCTCTGTAACCTCCTCCAGCCCCTACACCCCCTCCCTATCTCTGTAACCCCCTCCAGCCCCTACACCACCTCCCTATCTCTGTAACCCCCACACCCCCTCCCTATCTCTGTAACCCCCACACCCCCTCCCTATCTCTGTAACCTCCTCCAGCCCCAACACCCCCTCCCTATCACTGTAGCCCCCCTCCAGCCCCTCCCTATCCCTGTAACACTCACCAGCCCCGACACCCCCTCCCTATCTCTGTAACCTCCTCCAGCCCCCACACCCCCTCCTTATCTCTGTAACCCCCTCCAGATCTCTGTAACCCCCTCCAGCCCCTACACCACCTCCCCTATCTCGGTAACCCTCTCCAACCCCTACACCCCTCCCTTTCACTGTAACCCACCTCCAGCCCCTACACCCCCCTCCCTATCTCTGTAACCCCCTCCAGCACCTACACCCCCTCCCTATCTCTGTAACTCCCTTCAGCCCCTACACCCCCTCCTTATCTCTGTTACACCCTCCATCCCCTACAACCCCTCCCTATCTCTGTAACCTCCTCCAGCCCCTACACCCCCTCCCTATCTCTGTAACCCCCTCCAGCCCGTACACCCCCTCCCTATCTCTGTAACCCCCTCCAGCCCCTCCCTATCTCTGTAACCCCCTCCTGCCCTGATACCCCTCCCTATCTCTGTAACCCCCTCCTGCCCCGATAACCCCTCCCTATCTCTGTAGCCCCCCTTCAGCCCTTACACCCCCTCCCTATCTCTGTAACCCCCTCCAGCCCCTACAACCCCTCCCTATCACTGTAGCCCCCCTTCAGCCCTTACACCCCCTCCCTATCTCTGTAACCCCCTCCAGCCCCTACACCCCCTCCCTATCTCTGTAACCCCCTCCAGCCCCTATACCCCCTCCCTATCTCTGTAACCCCCTCCAGACCCTACACCCCCTCCCTATCTCTGTAACCCCCTCCAGTCCCTACACCCCCTCCCTATCACTGTAGCCCCCTCCAGCCCCTACACCCCCTCCCTATCTCTGTAACCCCTCCAGTCCCTACATCCCCTCCCTATCTCTGTAGCACCCTCCAGCACCTATACCCCCTCCCTATCTCTGTGATCCGCAATCAGCCCCTCCCTGTTTCTGTGACCCCCGAGACCCCCTCCCTATCTCTGTAACCCCCTCCAGCCCCTACATCCCCTCCTTATCTCTGTGACACCCTCCAGCCCCCACACCCCCTCACTATCCCTGTAAACCCCTCCAGCCCCTACAACCCCCTCCCTATCTCTGTAACCCCTCCAGTCCCTACATCCCCTCCCTATCTCTGTAGCACCCTCCAGCACCTATACCCCCTCCCTATCTCTGTGATCCGCGAGACCCCCTCCCTATCCCTGTAACCCCCTCCAGCCCCTACATCCCCTCCTTATCTCTGTGACACCCTCCAGCCCCCACACCCCCTCACTATCCCTGTAAACCCCTCCAGCCCCTACAACCCCCTCCCTATGTCTGTAACCCCCTCCAACCCTACACCCCTCCCTATCTCTGTAACTCCCACCAGAGCCTGCACCCCCTCCCTATCTCTGTGACCCCCTACACCTCCTCTCTATCTCTGTGACCCCCTACACCTCCTCTCTATCTCTGTGACCCCCTATCAGGGCCTCACTATCTCTGTAACCCCATCCAGCCCCTACACCCCCTCCCTATGTCTGTAACCCCCTCCAGCCCCTACACTCCCTCCCTATATCTGTAACCCCCTCCAGGCCCTACACCCCTCTCTATCTCTGTAACCCCCAGTCCCTACACCCCCTCCCTATCTCTGTAACCCCCTCCACCCCCTCCCTATCTCTGTAACTCCCTACATCCCTCCCTATATATATAACCCCCTCCAGCCCCTACACCCCTCCCTATCTCTGTAACCCCATCCAGCCCATACACCCACTCCCATCTCTGTTACCCCTTCCAGCCCCTACACCCCCTCCCTATCTCTGTAACCCCCTATAGCCCCTACACCCCCTCCCTATCTCTATAACCCCCTATAGCCCCTACACCCCCTCCCTATCTCTGTAACCTCCTCCAGCCCCTACACCCCCTCCCTATCTTTGTAACCCCCTCCAGCCCCTACACCACCTCCCTATCTGTGTAACCACCTCCCTATCTTTGTAACCCCCTCCAGCCCCTACACCACCTCCCTATCTGTGTAACCGCCCACACCCTCTCCCTATCTCTGTAACCCCCTCCAGCCACTACACACCCTCCCATCTCTGTATACCCCTCCAGCCCCTACACCCCCTCCCTATCTTTGTAACACCTTCCAGCCCCTACACCATCTCCCTATCTCTGTAACCCCCCACACCCCCTCCCTATCTCTGTAACCCCCCACACCCCCTACACCACCTCCCTATCTCTGTAACCCCCCCCACACCTCCTCCCTATCTCTGTAACCCCCTCCAGCCCCTATACCCCCTCCCTATCACTGTAATCCCCTCCAGCCCCTACACCCCCTCCCTATCTCTGTAGCCCTGCATTCAGCTGCCTGGGGCGCAAAACTCCTGACCTCTTTCTCCCTCCCAACTCAGTCACTGAAACCCCTTGGGACCTCCCTACCTGAGTGACCTTTCAGCCGGTGCTGCCTGAGAGAACGTAGAGAGTGGGCCGCGCGTTCGTGGAGTGGCGGGGAGGGAAGGCGAGGGAGGTGAGGCGGGGATGGACGGGAATAACGGCTCCGTGGTATGGCGCCGCGTCAATGCGCAGCCGGTGGGTCTCCCCGGTTGGACTGACTCTCTCTTCTCTACCCTCCCTCAGGTGAACATCGGCCTGCTGCTCCTCTCTGCCACCGGTTTCCTGTTGCCCGGTTACCTGTGGTACCACCGGCGCAACATCCTGAAGGCCAAGGAGGGAGTGGGGGCGGGGGGAGGCCGGGCCGAGCGGGGGACCGGGGGCCGGGAACCCCCAGACGGTGGGACTCCCCCCACCCCACCCTCGGGCGGGCCTGTCCCACCCGGGAAGCCGGCCTCCCTCAACGGCCTGCTCCCCTGCCACGAGAGTGAGGCCTAGGCCAGGCTGACCAGGCCTGGGCCCTGTCCCATCTCCCACCCCACACCCCCACCCACCTCATCCTGACTGAAAAACCCAGAGTGGGCCTGGCCCCCTCCCTCAATCACCCCCCAACCCTCGCAACACCTCAATTATGTCCGTGTCCACGTACGTGCTGGAGGTGGGGAACCTCTCTGAAGGCCGCTCTGAGGTTTATTTTCCCGTCCGTTGTAAATAGGATCTTTTGCTCTTCTTCTCTGCCCCAAAAGGGTCTCTTTCAATGATAAGTTTTATTTTTGACCGTGAATTTTTATTAATATCACTCGATATCTATAAATATAGATGTGTATATGGATATGTACATATATATATATGTGTATATATTTTGCCAATGAAACGGTTGCTTGGGATTAGCTGAACAATTAGTTTTCTGCCCCCATCCCCGCCGCCCCTCATCGTTTCCGCTCGGTGGCTGACCGGGATCTTGCTGTGCAAGGGGGAGCCTGTTGCCGGTGGCTCGCTCTCTCCGCGTCGTCAGGACGGAGTGCAAGAATGCCAAAACTCTGAGCCATCGCGACAGTCTGTCTGGGCTCCAGCAGGGAAACTGGGGGAGGGGGAGGGAAGCCCACTGGTTGGCAAGTGACCTCTTGATTGGAGTTCACCCGATGCCAGCCGACCTCATTGAAGGGCAGCTCGGGAGGGAAGACTGGGGCGCCATTAAAAGGCGAGGTCACCTCAGGTACTACAACAACAACAACAACAACATGGCGCCCACAAGTGCCTCTTCCCCGGGAACCCACCGAGTAAGGGAATCTGATACTCTGATGAGTTTTCGTGGATGAGGTAGGGAACGCCCCCCCCCCCCCCCCCCCCACCCCGACTATCGAGGGGGCAATTGCACTACAGAGGCTTCACCAAATACGAAACAGTTCAATCCCCCCTCCCCCCAACGGTGAGTGGTAGGTGTTTCCACAACTCTTTTCAAAAACCTCAGCAGGGTTTTATTGGATGTTGGGGTCGACAGGAGTTGGGAAGGGGTGGGATTTATTCAAACGTAATTAATTTTTTAAAAAGCCTAAAATCAGCAGGCACTCTCAGGAATTGGTGGGGATGATCAGATTGTCGTAAACGTCTCTCTGGTCCACCAGTGTCCTTCAGGGTAGGACATTTGCCCTCCTTACCTGGTCTGAGGCCTAACACGTGACTGCAGACTCACAGCGGTGTGGCAGGCTCCAACTGCCCCGTAAAACCACAAGGCAGGGCCTTGGAGAACCACAGGCCTAGCTCCCTGGACTGGTTCACACTCAGAGAGCTGCTCCTGGATCCACAGGCGCTCTGGGCTCGATGACAGAGGTCTCAATCATTTCAAACAGAGAGAGCTTTCAAAGGGGTCACTACAAGGGGTTCAGGGTGGGTTATGCGTATTAGAGATACTCAGGAGTGAGTTACAGACTGAATCTGATTGAGGGTTTCAGGGTGGGTTATATACAGAATTACAGATACCCCGGGAGTGAGTTACAGACTGGAATCTAATCGAGGGGCTCAGGGTGGGTTATATACAGAATAACAGATACCCCGGGAGTGAGTTACAGACTGGAATCTAATCGAGGGGTTCAGGGTGGGTTATGTACAGAATAACAGATACCCCGGGAGTGAGTTACAGACTGGAATCTAATCGAGGGGCTCAGGGTGGGTTATATACAGAATAACAGATACCCCGGGAGTGAGTTACAGACTGGAATCTAATCGAGGGGTTCAGGGTGGGTTATGTACAGAATAACAGATACCCCGGGAGTGAGTTACAGACTGGAATCTAATCGAGGGGCTCAGGGTGGTTTATATTTAGAATAACAGATACCCTGGAGTGAGTTACAGACTGGAATCTGATCGAGGGGTTCGGGGTGGTTTATATTTAGAATAACAGATACCCGGGAGTGAGTTACAGACTGGAGTTTAGTCATGGGTTTTGGTGTGGATTGTGTGTGAAATAACAGATACCTGAGAGTGAGTTTCAGATTGAATCTGATCGAGGGGTTCCGGGTGGGTTAGGTATAGGATGCCAGGTAACCCAGAAGTAAGTTCCAGACTGGAATCTTATCAAGGGTTTTGGGGTGGTTTATATATAGGAAAAGAGATACCTGGGAGTGAGTTACAGATTGGAATCCAATCAGTTGATTCAGGGAGGTGTATACGTAGAATAACAGATATCCAGGAGTGAGGTACAGACAGGAATCTAAATCAATTGGTTGGTGGTGCTTTATATATAGAATAATAGATAGCCGGGAGTGAGTTACAGACTGGAATCTAATTGATGGTGTCAGGGAGGATTATATATAGAAGGTACACTGTACAATACAGACAAGATTGAAGCTGTGTGAGGGATATTCACCATGAGTGTGCCTCACTTCCACCTTTAATTCCCACCTCTCTGTGGGACACTCTCTGGTACTTTTCTGCGGTACATCTTCAGGAGACAAGGGAATAGGGGGGGGGGGGGGGGGGGGTGCGTTGTGTGTCAGGAAAGCAATCTCAGGGTAAGCTAACTTCAAAAAGAAAAAATGTCTTCCCTTGTCTCGGCTCGGTGTACGACCTACAGGATAGCTCCGTGGGGCTCAACTGGGGAACCCGTTTCAAATCACACGGCTCTGCGTCTCTTTGTGAGAGGGATGTCGTGTCGAACTGTCCTGTGTCAAATAAAGCCTCAAAGTCTCTCCTTTCGCCTCGTGTGTTCCATTCCTTCCAGCAGCACCGTGCGCCAGGGCGGAGTTGGCACGGGCTGACACAGCACCTCACAGCCTCCCACACAAAATAACACCAACTTATTCCATACACTAACACAACACATTTGCACAACTTTAACAGCATATAACTTGTCCAGATTGATGCAACATTTTTGCCCGAGGGAGCACAGGTGTATTTTACAGAATAAGACAAGAGTTTTGTACACATTGATACAATTTTTTTGCCCAAATTAACACACAGTTTTTCCACGTATTTACACATGATGTATGCATATGTACGTATCCGCCTCTATTTCCAGTCATTGATTTTTGGGTTGATTGTGTACAATTCAGAAACAATACAATGAACAGCAGACAGGAGCTAAATGTTTCATATTTTCAAACTGCGCAGATGTTGCCAGTCTCTCTTGCATTTCCCTATGTATAAAGTCAATGTCAGTGCTGTGCTGATATAAAATGGTGGCTGTGGACAAATCTTAAGATGTCTGCCTCACTGATTTGGGTCAGGAATACGGTCAGCAAGGGAGAAGGGGGCAATGTGTCAAAAGCCATTTTCATTCATTGATCCTAGCAGAGATAGGAAATGGGGACGGCTCATTGAAGGTGATTAAAATGCAAATCCCAGAACCTGTTTACAGTGAATGCGGAGAGACAATGTCACGTTCCAGCAAGGTCTGCCTTACTTTCCAAGATCCTAATATCTGAGAGACACAATATACAAAACCCGAAACAGCTCAGCCACTGAATTGTAGGTTTGCAGCCTTGGATCAGAATCCTGCCTGGCTAGGCCTCATCCCAAATTCAATGGGTTTCTCAAATCCCACACTGACCTGCTGTGGGTTCAAATTGTGTGTTGTGTACAAATAAAAGAAAACTAATGCACCTGCAATTAAACAAAGCTCTTTCTGGAACTTTGTGTGTCTGTCGCTTTCAGTGTCTTTAAACAGGATTGAAGATAAATGAGACAGTGAGAGATAGACATCATTGTAACCAGTATGGCAGTGCATTATAAAAGTATATTAATCTCTTCAGTGAAAGGGGAAAACAGAGGAGGATAGTCTTAAAATTAGGATAGTGGGGAGTCAGTAAAGTCGTGCAGTTTGTGATTGCGATACGTTTCAGGTGAGACAAGATTTGAAACCATTTGTCCTATCGTCCCTCCCTATTATATGTCATAGAGTCATAGAAACAGACCCTTCGGCCCAACCCCTCCATGCCAACCAGATACCCCAACCCAATCTAGTCCCACCTGCTAGCACCCGGCCCATATCCCTCCAAACCCTTCCTATCCATATACCCATCCAAATGCCTTTTAAATGTTGCAATTGTACCAGCCCCCACCACAAGCTCTGGCAGCTCATTCCATACACATCACCACCCTCTGTGTGGAAAAGTTGCTCCTCAGATTTCATTTATATCTTTCCCCCCCTCACCCTAAACCTGTGTTCTCTCGTTCTGGACTCCCCCAACACAGGGATGTTTCAGAATTTCTCACCATTTTACACCGAAACATTCTGCTTTTTCTATTCCCCCTGCAAATCACATGCCAACACATTATATTCCACCTGCCAATATCGTAAATATAATTCACAAAACACTGACAGCAAAGTGGATGATATGACGGGATGTAGCAAACTCTGTTGCACTCAGTACCTTCATGTTGCAATGTAATAATATCCAGTCAGAAAGTCAGGGACAAAACCTCCCTGGGTCTGAGTGTGTGGACCTGGCAGAGAACGGGGATTTTAATCTGTCACGGAGTTAGTTTGGAAATCTGTGCTGCACATGGACATTTCTCCACATTATATGTCATCTGCCAATGACTTGCCCACTCAGTGAAGTTGTCCATACCGGGTCACAGCCTTTTTGGTCATCCCCATAGCTTTCTCTCCCACCCAACGAGGGTCTCGTCAGTGACCCTGGAAATGTCCCGTAGAAACAGAGAAGATAGGTGCTGGAATAGGCCATTCGGCCCCTCGAGCATGCTCTGTCACTGAATATGATCAACCCTGATGATTGAGCTCAATTCCCAAATCCTATCATCCCCCTCAGGTCGCCGTGGTTCATTTAGATACAAGAACCAAACCGAGAGAGAGTGTGTGTGTTTGTGATGTGTGAGCGTGTGTGTGTGGTGTGTGAGCGTGTGTGAGTGTGGTGTGTGAGCATGTGTGTGTGAGAGAGAGAGAGCATGTGTGTGTGGTGTGTGAGCGTGTGTGTGTGGTGTGTGAGCGTGTGTGTGTGGTGTGTGAGTCTGTGTGTGTGTGGTGTGTGAGTCTGTGTGTGGTGTGTGAGCGTGTGTGTGTGTGGTGTGTGAGTCTGTGTGTGGTGTGTGAGCGTGTGTGTGGTGTGTGAGCGTGTGTGTGTGTGGTGTGTGAGTCTGTGTGTGGTGTGTGAGTCTGTGTGTGGTGTGTGAGCGTGTGTGTGGTGTGTGAGCGTGTGAGCATGTGTGTGTAGTGTGTGAGCATGTGTGTGGTGTGTGAGCGTGTGTGTGTAGTGTGTGAGCGTGTGTGTGTAGTGTGTGAGCATGTGTGTGGTGTGTGAGCGTGTGTGTGTAGTGTGTGAGCATGTGTGTGGTGTGTGAGCGTGTGTGTGTGGTGTGTGAGCGTGTGTGTGTGGTGTGTGAGTGTGTGTAGTATGTGATCGTGTGTGTGTGGTGTGTGTGAGAGAGTGTGTGTGTGGTGTGTGTGAGAGAGTGTGTGTGTGGTGTGTGAGCATGTATGTGTGGTGTGTGAGTGTGTGTGGTGTGTGATCGTGTGTGTGTGTGTGGTGTGTGAGCGTGTGTGTGAGAGAGAGTGTGTGTGTGTGGTGTGTGAGCGTGTGTGTGTGAGAGAGAGTGTGTGTGTGGTGTGAGAGTGTGTGTGTGGTGTGTGTGAGAGAGAGTATGTGCGTGAGTGTGTGTGTGGTGTGTGTGAGAGAGTGTGTGTGTGTGTGGTGTGTGAGCGTGTGTGTGTGAGAGAGAGGGTGTGTGAGTGTGTGTGTGGTGTGTGAGTGTGTGTGTGGTGTGTGAGCGTGTGTGAGAGAGTGTGTGTGTGGTGTGTGAGAGAGTGTGTGTGTGGTGTGTGAGCGTGTGTGTGTGTGAAAGAGAGTGTGTGTGGTATGTGAGCGTGTGTGTGTGAGAGAGAGACTGTGTGTGTGTGGTATGTGAGCGTGTGTGTGTGGGAGAGAGACTGTGTGTGTGGTGTGTGAGCGTGTGTGTGTGTGAGAGAGAGAGAGAGTGTGAGTGTGTGTGTGGTGTGTGAGTGTGTGTGTGTGAGAGAGAGAGAGTGTGAGCGTGTGTGTGGTGTGTGAACGTGTGTGTGTGTGTGTGAGAGAGAGAGTGTGTGTGTGTTGTGAGCGTGTGTGTGTGAGAGAGAGAGTGTGAGCGTGTGTGTGTGTGAGAGAGAGAGTGTGAGCGTGTGAGAGAGAGAGTGTACATGAAAGAACAATAGTGAGATTATGCATGTGGGAGAGAGAGAGTATGAAGGTGTATGAGATGGTGTATGTCTTTGAGTCTGTCTGTGTGTGACAGAGACAGTTTAAACTGAGTTTAACTCTGCGTCTCTGCTTGGGAAATGCCTGTCCTTCCGATGTGTGACTGTAACATCATAGCGAGCTCTCCTTGTCCTCCATCTGTCCCGGGAGTCATTAATGCAGACAGTGTAGAGACAGCTTTAAACATGTCATATTGCAACGTGCAGACGATACACAAATTGCCAGTGGAGTGAATAGGGATGAGCAGTAGACTTGAGGAGGATACAAGCAGACGCTGTTTACTGTTATTGGGAAGTTGTCTGAGGATGAAAGTGGTCCACAGGATTGCTGATGTCATCTGAGTAAAACACTCAGAGAAACTCCCTTACTGTTGTTAACCAATTAATATGTAGCACAGAATTCCTGTGAAATAGGCACATGAGGCTGAGGGCTTTCTGTTTGTCATAAAGAGCGAAACGGTCACCCAACGGTCACTTGGGAGAAGTAGCCTGGCCTGGATTTAACTCAAATCACAGCCTGACTCTACCTCCAGTGCACTGGACACAGTCTCGATGAATGACTGAGATGATGGGATCCTGTGTTCTGTTGGCTGATAACACAAACGGCTGTGGGACAGTAAAATGCAAGCAGGACATAAGGACTGGGAAGGGGGTTGAACAGGTTCAGTGTGTGAGTGAGTAAGACATAGACCGTGCAATATCACGCAGACAGGTGGGATGGTTTTTAACTTTATTTTCACCTTGAAACAGTTTCAGAGTATTGTTAGAGTTGTAGACATTGATTCTCATCCTAGACCCAGAAGCAGCAAGAAACCTTTCTCTCTATCTCAGCCGCTTCCATTATTGTCTCAAAAACCTTCATTCCCACTGATCCTTCTAAATGCCAGGGACCCAACCCTGGGTTTGGGTCATTTCCCTCCCTCCCCAGTGACCCCTTACTGTCCAGCTATCATTCTGGTGAATCTATACCGCACTCAGATACACACACACACTCCCCAAGACCCCAATCTTTCTTGCCTCTCGCTATTTATAAAGTCAATGGCAGTGCTGGGCTAACATGAAATGGCTGCCGTCAACATACCTAAGATGGCTGACACCTTCTGATTCCTTCCTGTTTGTGGATCATTACTGGGACGTTACACAAACAGGTTTGCCTACACACAGTCACATTATGGAGTAATAGCACTGACACAGAAACTGTGCACTCAGATGCATACAGACACACACACACAGACATTTCGGTGAGGATACATGCACTCAGACCCTCACTGGGTCTCCCTCCTGGCAATTCCTGTGTATAGTCCCCATGATCTCCCCAGTCCTGTGTTGCGGGGAGTGTGCCCGTGTGGGGAGGCAGGGGAGCAGACAGGGAGCAATGTGGATGTTGAGGGGCAGGCATGTGATCTATGATTTAAATTCCCAAACTCTGCCGATATTTTTAAGGTTGAAAGGAAATAAAAGATTGAAAATCAAGTTAGAAATGACTGCATGTAGAGCAGGGCAGGGAGAGACAGACAGAGAGAGGGGAGAGAGAGAGAGTAGAGAGAGAGAGGGGGGGAGGGTAGAGAGAGAGAGTGGAGAGAGGGGGTAGAGAGTAGAGAGAGTAGAGAGAGAGAGAGATATACAGAGTATCCTGGTTTTGCAGATTAAAACAGCCCCTCAGTTTGTATAGCATCATCTCTCAGCCTCCTGCAGATGGAATACAGTGAGATGTCTCTGTCTCTGTTTGGATGTTAGACTGAGGAGGGACAATGCAGACTAAATTGTCCAATGTTAACTTGGGGGGCAGGAACATAGAAGGATTCAGTTATAGATCAGGTATTCTGTCAGGACAGGAGAGGTGAACATGTCTCTAAAGCACATCTGAAATTGGGTGTAACCATCACATTAGCTTTCTGCGATTTGTGTACAAGGATCTGAAAAATATTGTTGAATATTTAATAGGCCCTGGAGTAAAGCCATATTAGACCTAATAATGCAATGCGCTGGTCGCACACGCACACACTCTCTCACCCACACAGTTACAGAGGGACACGGAATGACCAAATATATTGGGATTTCCTAATATTAAAGCTCCATTACAGAATCCCTTGGTGTCAGATGAACACAGGACACACACACCTGGGTCAGGCTCAAGACTCACCTCCCTCCGATTCTGAGAAGCTCCTGGATCACACTCCGGATTAGAATCAGACGCTGTGTTTGGGAGCAGGACATGGCACATGGGATTAGGACAACTGTCGTATGTGGATGATCAAAACCAGCAATCTAATGGGGAATCAGAACAGAACAGAGGGAATCAAACAAAGAACTTGGTGTTGAATTTGTAGAGCCCTTCTATATTTGTTGTGTGTGTGTATGTAAGTCTGTGAGAGTGAGTTTGTGTGAGAGTGTGTGTGTCTCTATGCGTGTGTGTGTCCGAGTGTGTGTGACACGAATATGGGCAGTTTAAATACAATGCAGAGGGAGCTTATCTCTGTATCTAACCCCGTGCTGTCCCTGTCCTGGGAGTGTTTGATGGGGGGACAGTGTAGATGGAGCTTTACTCTGTATCTAACCCCGTGCTGTCCCTGTCCTGGCAGTGTTCGATGGGGGACAGTGGAGAGAAATCTTTACTCTGAATTGTAGGACTTTGGCTCAATCTACCAGCTTACTTTCTTCTTTGTGTGAGCCCAGTCCTGCGTGTTCCATAAATGAAGCAATAGGAGAAGATATACGGTCTCACACTCTTAGTTTATATTAGCAGAGCTCTGGGTCTAGACCTTTCTGTCCCTGACAAACTACAACGTGTGTCAGTTCCCAAAAGTAAGACCTCTTCCTGTCCCTGCCCCAGTCTTTTATATAATGAAAAACGTCATGCAATCACTGAGGTGGGATTGTCTTCTGATTGGCTGTTGATCCGACTCCAATCTCCGCCTCCTCACGTTCCCGGATGTCCGACCCCACGTGACCTTCTTTTGCCCGCAAAACGGAGCACCACGTGACCTCCTTCTGCCCGCGTTACCCAGCATCACCAAAGTCTTCCGAATGCCGAGTACATTTACACTTGCAGCCAGCCACCTATTTACAAGTAAGCCATATACTTACAAGTCCCCCTTTTTCATGAGACCAACAAACCAATTCTATACATCATATTCGCTCTCCGATGCATAGTCTTCCCTTCCTGCCAGAGCCATGGTTTCCGTCTCCATTTGTGACATCTGGTAGGGCGGGGGAGCCTTCCCTTCAATTGCTGTGATGATTACCCTGTTCAACAAAGATCTAATACAGGGGATACAACAACATCCGCACAACACTAACACAATGATCATACCAACGAGGGACATAAACACAGACACAATCAATCCTGTCCATTTCCCAAACCATGAGTCGAAAATGCCTCCTAGAGGGTTGTCAATACCGGAATGTTCATGCATTTCTTCAGACAAGGTTCTTAGTCCTTCCAGGGGTCTGGTTACCGAGCCATCAGGTGCCATATTGTTGAGGATGAACGTACAACATTGGTCTCCGAACATAGAGCACACTCCCCCCTTTTCCGCTAGCAACATATCTAAGGCCATTCGATTTTGTACTGTCATCAATGAGGTCACTGCCAATTGTTCAGAGAGTCCCGCCACCGCATCTCTATTTCTATTGGCTAGCCTGAGTACATTGTAATGCACATAATTAATTCGGTCGACGTTTTTATTCGGCGTGACTGGGAATAGAGCACTGATAAGTGGGAGATTCTCAAATCCTGCTGCTACCTGGTCTGCCAATTTATATTCATCAGGTACACCGCGGGGAGCACCTATTGCATCTATGTAAGTGGTTGAGCCAGATGTGACATCAAACAAATCCCTGTGTGTTCGTGTATATGGATTTATTCCCTGTTGTCGTTCTCCTAAGAGGAATAAGGGTACCCCTAACCTGACCGCTGCACAGGTTCCAGACCAATCTGGAGGTAGACTAAGATGCAGTGTTCTATCTCCACAGTACCAAAAAAGATCAGCTCTGGCCCAAACCATTGTGCTAGCGTTCTGCCAGCCGGTTACATTAATCGTATCCTGACGCCAGTCAGCGGGCATGTCTCCCAAGATTATAGCAGACCTTCGAGCGAAACTAGTGTAATTGTTGGCCCTTGGGGTAAACACTGGAGGTAACGTGGAATTCTTTACAGGTGGGAAAATAGCACTTAATGTGGTACAATTTGGAGGGTCCGCCTGCATGGTGAGGGCCATCATGCAGTGAAGTCCTATTGGGTCTATATTAGGGAACAATGGGGCTGGGATAGTAAATAGGGTTGGCCTGGCCGAGGAACACGCGACGCAATTACTCATATTCATTGAGGTTGCAGTCGCTGTCATCCAGTCCAGCCATAGGTTCTTATCCCCGTACCCGGTGGCTAATTTAATAATGTCCCTTCTCGTGAGGTTGTTGTAGTCTATTAACACGACTCCTGAACTTGGTCCTACCACCATGCTTGTGTTTTCAGTTTGTGGCTGGCTCGTAGGAGGGTCCACTAAGGTTACCTTCACTAATCCCATGTTATCCACTCCAGATTGATCTACACCTATTACAAGATAAAAGCTTCTGTCATCACTCTGACAGTAAATCTGTACCTCTTTGGGACTAGGATTAATATCAAATTTTGTCAGGGTTAACAAAAGTGGATTTTTTTAGCTCTGAGGGATGATCGAGTTGCCCCTTTGTCAGGCTCACATGGTCTCGAATGTTCCATCTATTATCCGAGGGCTACGACTTCTTGGGGGTCCATCGTACCCCAGTCCATGTTAATACATGATCCCACGACGGGCATGGGTCATAGTGAATGGCATAGAGGCAAAGATATACATCACACTCCCTCCAGCTCCCTGTATCTTGGCCACAATCAATTACTTCGCACAAGTCAAACTGGTATGTTGTATCATGGTTTCTATCATGTCTGATGTGTACCCGGCTCCCCGTTTCCCTTAAACATTTGTCCGCCTCTTGTCCTGTTGACCTTTCATTCCTGGGACTTCCTCCCTCACCTGTGTGTTTGTCCCTCGTGGTTAATACCCCTATTATCAGCGGCATAACACTTATACATAAAACAATAGCAAAAACTCCCAACCTCAACAGCCCAGGGTAATATGGGCTGCTTACAGAGATAGACACTATATCCTTTATACAACTTTCCTATATGTTTTAAACAAATTCTTCTTGTGTTCCGGTCCTGTCCTCACTTATGCTCTCCAAAAAAAAAACTTTCCTTGGGGATCTTGAGAACCTCTCCCCCTTTTTCCAGAACCTTCTTCCAGGAAAAGTTAAAAGGTTAAGACCCTTCTACTCTTTTTCTGTTCTTATTTGCGCTAGAGTTCTCGTTGGCGGTTCCGTGGCTGCACACTGGCTCCAATGGTACCAGCTTTCTCCTTTCCCCTGTAGTCTGACCGCATGAGATGTCCCCTCCACCACCTTGTAAGGTCCTGCCCACCTCGGCTTCGACCACTTCCGTTTGATCACCTTCAGCAGGACTCAGTCTGTGGTGGATGGCGCCTGGCTCTGTAGTTCCCCCTTTTCTGATCCAACCTGTTTGGAGAAAGCTGACACCAGAGCTGTTGGTTGGTCATAGTAAGGTTTGTACCTTAGAGAGGCTCCTCCTCCCTCTAACATCTGTATTCCAGCTCCTGGTCCCGGGAACTGCTGCCCTGTTGTTAGCTCGTATGGTGTGAACCCTGTAAGAGAGTTTACTGAGCTCCTAATGGACATTAAAGCTAAGGGTAGGGCATCCACCCAGCTTAACTTTGTTTGTGCACACACTTTTCCTATTTTTCCTTTTATGGACTGATTCATTCTTTCCACTTTTCCCTGTGACTGAGGATGGTACACTGTTCCAAACGCATGTTTCAGTCCTAAAGCTGCTTCAACTTCTTGCAGGTCTTTATTCTTAAAATGTGTGCCATTATCTGACCTGACTTTCTTTGGAAACCCATGCGTTGGAATGTATTGGTTTATCAAGAATTTGATCACTGTTTTTGCGTCTTCCTTTTTCGCAGGTATCGCTTCTGGCCAACCAGTGTATGCATCCACTGCTACCAGAAGGTACCGGTATCCGTTTACTCTCTCTATCATGTCAGTGTAGTCAATCACTATTTCCTGACCTGGCATTCTTGGGAGAGGGAATTTTCCCTCGTGTGGTTTCACTGTTGCTCTCACGTTATATTCTGTACACGTTCTACATTCTCTGATGTAGTTTTCAATCATCGCTGGCAAGAACGGATGCCGCCAATGTGTCAGATACCTCTTACATGTGTAAGCCCATGTGCCTCCTGAAGCATAGAAGCGATCAAACCTGGGGGTAGCACTGGTCTACCGTCCGGTGATCTCCCAATCCCTTCTGACTCTGTGGCCCCTCTCTCTCTCCATACTGTCAGTTCATGAGGAGAGGCTTTCTGCTGCTCTTTGATTAACACATTCGCATCGCAGGCGGGCAGCAGGTCATACACTGTTCTCTCTGTTTGCATCATTATATACTGTGCTGTATACCCTGCTGCTTTCTTAGCTGCTGAGTCTGCTTCCTGATTGCCCCTCGCTACTACTGTGTCTGCTTTATCATGTCCTCTACACTTGACCACCGCCACTTCTGCAGGTTTCATCAGGGCCTCCGCTAATCTTCTCATATCTTTTTCATGTTTAATTGGGGTTTTTGCTGCTGTTAAGAATCCTGCCCTGATCCATTGACTGAGTTCTACCTGTATAGCCCCTGCCACATATGCAGAGTCGGTGTAGATATTTACTCTTTTTCCCTCTGACCATTCTAACGCAGCTATCATTGCCTGTAGTTCAGCCAACTGAGCTGATTCTTTGCCTGTCACTTTTCCTGTCAACACTTCCTCAAATCCCTCACTTGTCTGTCGCACCACTGCATAGGCTGCTTTAAGTCCTTCAGTTGGATGTCTGTAACAGCACCCATCTGTGAACAGCACTTCTTCTGGGTCTACTAATGGAATTGCCTGTAAATCTGCTCTAACTTTGACATCTCTCTGTATCCTTTCCTCACACATGTGTGACTCTCCTTCTCCCAGGTTGTCAGCCATGTTAATTCCTTCGTGTGTAAAAAATTATGTGTGGTGCATTCAGGATTTTCTCTAACCTGGTTTGCCGCAGTGACGTCATTGTAAAGGCTGTTGAGTTCACATAGGCCACTATACTATGTGTCGTCAGTACCGTTAGTGAATGGCCCATGACTATATGTGCTACCTTTTGGAGAATTTTTGCTACCCCTGCTGCATGTCTTGTACATGGCGGGTGTCTGTCCTCTATTGGGTCAAGGGTAACACTTACATACATCAGCACCTGCCTGCCTCCCCCTTTTTTCTGAAAAAGAACACCATTTATTGTGTGTTTTTTCAGAAACATTGAGGAAAAATGGCTCTTTGTAGTCCGGGACCGCTAAATCAGCAGCCCGCGTTAAAGCCTGTTTAAGAGATATGAAACTTTCGTCTGCCTCCGTGGTCCACTGCGAATGGGCCGACAAATTTCTCATGCCTTGCTCATTTACCGTGGCCCTGAGAGGGAAAGTGAGCTCCCCATATGACGCAACGAATCGTCTGCTGTATCCTGCCAACCCAAGAAATGAGAGCATGTCTTTTACAGCGACTGGTTTGGTATGATGCAGAATGGAGGATCTATGGGACGGAGAAACACCTGTTCCCTTAGCGGAAATAACTCAACCCAGAAAAGACACCGTTTGTCTGCAGCATTGCAATTTAGCCCGTGAAACTTTAAAGCCGACACTATACAGGTGAAACAGCAACGACTTTGTGGCTGCCAAACAAGAAACATGATCGGGTGCTGCCAAAAGAATGTCACCCACATACTGGATCAATACCACCCCCTTTGGGAGCATCAGGTCCTTCAGCTGCTGTTTCAGTACCTGATTAAACACCCCAGGTGACAAAATAAACCCTTGAGGGACCCTTGTATAACGTAGTTGTTGGCCTTTGTAGGTGAACGAAAAAATGTCCCTCAGATGATCAGCTAGGGGCAAACAGAAGAACGCGTTGGCCAGATCAATGCACGAGAACCACTTATGGTCAGGGGTCAGCACAGACATTGCAGTGTAGGGGTTTGGAACTGGAACTGTTGGAGTAGAAACGGCACTATTGATCCGTCTAAGATCATGCGCCATCCTATATCTGCCTGTATTCTGCTTCTCTACAGGTAAGATAGGAGTGTTCCACGCTGACTCGGAGGGTTCTAGCACCCCTGCTGTTAACAATCCTTCGATTGTGTCGGCAATGCCGGCTTCAGCCTCTGGTTTGTGTGAGTATTGTCTCTGCCAAATCGGAGTGTGGTCTATTAAATCAAATGTGATTGGTGTGATGTGTTTGCAGTGACCAACGTCCATTGAACTGCTGACCACAAGGTATCTGGTAGACAGTCAAGCATCGCCGCAGCCTGTGGATGGTCTGTTTTCTCCCTACCATGAAACCTTTCAATCTGCCTATGTTCCAGCAGTACCTTGTCAGTTGTCCTATACATAATTCTATAGGCTTCCTCCGATGGTGAATATTGCAAACCGGGTAACTGAGTCCACACCCAGTCCGTTAGCACTATCAAGCGTTTGGACATCGATCCCAGATCCTTGTCCTGATATTTAGCATGCACGGCCAATGTGACATGAGGTATAGCTTCTTCAGACATCTCATACCATTCCAACTGTTCTGCAGTTAGTTCAACAACACCCGCCACACCTTCTTTCCCTAGCAGAATGCAACTGGAAGAAATGTCCCATTGAGTCCCTTCTAGGTGCTGATAGAATACATGCTGATAGATGTCATTATCATCTCGATCATAATATAAAGTAACATGGAGGAGATCTGCAGGAGGAGCAGAGGGATGCAGCATCTGAACCCAGGGTCGCCATTGGTTGTATAAAGACTGTATGCAGTTGTTCTGCCTGTTTTCTGGTTTGAGGAGTCCCCAGTATATATCCGCCCACTGCCCTTCTGCCATTGGTGATGTGTCCGGTGATAGCACCATTTGGGATCCAGAGTGAATCATTGTCATGGAACAGTTGACGGAGTAGCCATTTGGAAAGGTCACTACCAGTCCGTCTGGTCCGCACAGAACCAAGACCCCGCATCTCACCAGCAAGTCACGGCCCATCAGATTCCCAGGGCATGCAGGTGATGAAATATACCGGTGACGAAAGGTCTGTCCGGCCACTGATGTGATCAGTGGCGACGTCAAAGGCAGACTTTCTGGTTTACCCGAGAACCCTACTAACTGGACGCTGGAGGATGACATGTTTGACCGAGGTATGTCACAAGAAAATCTTGCACCCGTTTCAACCAAAAATGACAGATTCTTGTCCATTACCCTCATTTGCATATAGGGGTCTGCCAACCTCACATGCCCCTGGGTTCTCGGGCCCCGTCAATATTCGTACCCCTGCCCTTCCAGCATAGTTTGGGGGTACTGTCCTTGCCCCGGGGCTGCAGCTGCATTCGGGACTTGGTAAGGCTGAACAGCCTGTTGAAAAGGAGGCTGACTTGAGCGGACAGACTGTCCTCGGATCGATCCCTGGCCTCCTTGGGATCCCCACAGCATGGGACAATCCCTTCTCCAATGCCCGGGTTGGCCACATTCAAAACAGGTGTTGAGTGGCTGACCTCTGAATCCTCCGCGGCCCCTTCCTCTGCCACGCATTCCTCCTGGAACACCTATAGGCCTGCCCCCATACTGGGGGTAGTGTGGCATCCAATCAGGTGTTTTGTTGTTTTGTGGCGACGGCCGCGGAACCATCTGATTCGTCGTCTTTTGGGAGGCCTTCTTTGTATCATTAGCCTTCCTCCTAGCCTCATCGTGCTGTAACTTCAGCAACTGCACTTGAGCTGACTCGTTGCTCTGTTTATCCTCATCCTGTTTTGTCCTGTAATGCTTCATGTTGTGCGTCAAGTGTTTCTCCCACTGTTCTGTAGAACAACCTGGGATATCAGGATTACTCTCCATTGCCTCTTTTACTTCCTCAGGCATCCCTGCCATAACGGCATTCCTAAATAACGTGGTCTGTAGCTGACCCGAACCTGGATGGCTCCCTGCAGTATCTGAGGTAAAAACACTGACTGCAGATGCTGGAAACCAGATTCTGGATTAGTGGTGCTGGAAGAGCACAGCAGTTCAGGCAGCATCCAAGGAGCAGTGAAATCGACGTTCCTGATGAAGGGCTTTTGCCCGAAACGTCGATTTCGAAGCTCCTTGGATGCTGCCTGAACTGCTGTGCTCTTCCAGCACCACTAATCCAGAATCCCCGCAGTATCTGCCCACGTGCCCTTACACCTAGCCAAAATGGCAGGCATATCCTCTCCCTCCTTCATTGTGAAGGTGAGTGAGTGCATTGCTCCCAGTGGAATCGGAAATCTCTTCCTCATTGCCCTCCCCACACAGGTGGCACGCTGCGCGAACGGGTCTGAATCAGGTAGTAAGGTGGTCCCCGCAGACGCTTCAATCTGCTGTATTTCCCACATATTCAATTGCTTGCCCAACAATGCTCTCCAATCACCCATAGCTAACTTGTGCCCGAGTGTATATTGGCAAAATTTAGTTAACCAGGGCCCACCTCCCTCCGTGGGTGGGGGCATTTTATCCAGGATGCAGTTCATGTCAGTAAATGTGAAGGGCTGATAAACATCCCCCCAAATAAGAGCGTCTGTAAATTAATAGCATTTGGTGGTGCTGATACTGTGCGGGTTGCCGTAATGTGTCTCTGTGACGCAGGTTGTAACTTGGTTCAGGGAGGGGCTTCAGTGGAGGGCCATGTTCGGTATGCATTGTGAGTGAGCCTTTCAAAGTGACTGGGTAGGTGTTTGGGTCATCGCCTGTCAGGGATTCTTCGTCCTCAATATCTGTACTATTTTTAGACTCACCCCCCCCCCATCCAATTTCTCTCTATCTCGTTCTTCCCTCAAATCTCTCCTTCTTCTGTCTGAGAACCCATCATCCAACAACTGACCTGAGTCATGTAATCTTCCCCTCTTTTCACTCTCAGCACTATACGGTGTCGAGTGAGCATCTGGCTCTTGCTCTGATGAATGTCTCCCCTGTTTCGGCTGTTCTTTGTTTCTGCTGTGTGTCATTATCACCCTGTTCGCTTCCTCCGCTTCCTTAACCCTCTGTTCAGCTTCTAGTCTTAGTTTGTCTACTTTTCTGATGCTTTCTTCTACAGCTTCCGCCAGTCTCTCTTTTACTACGTTGTACTCTCTTGTTCCTACTTCTTGCACATCTAACACCCCTTCTTGAACATACATAAGTGGCATTTGTGTTACAGGATATGGGGGCGGTGATTGTGCCCCAGGCAATTTAGAATGTAATGGCACGGATGGTCCTGCCTTTTCTGTCTCCTTTGCCAGTTCTGTTTTAGAGGTCCCACCTACTCTCTTCTGTAATGTTTCTACCGCCATACAGGCTAACGTCATGTTGTGCAGATGAATCCTCCTCTCTTCTTTCTCCCCGCCTTCTTTTGTCCACTTTCTTCTAACTAATATTGACCCTTTCTTTCCATTCATGTACTCTTCTACTTCTAATTTAGCTTGCTCTTCTGCTTTTCCTAAAAACGGTGACAATTTCTTCCTCTCCTCATCTTTAGGGACTTTGCCCTGTTTTTGTAATTCTTCCCAAATCTTGTCATATTTCTCCATCATTGTTTTTTGTTTGTTCTTTGCGAGCCCACTGACTAACTGACTTCTGGCTTTACCCCACTGCTGTTTTACGGGCAACATTAAATCGGAAGAACATCCTCCGTATTCTTCACACTCTTTCTCAAATTCCCCTTCCGTTTTATGTAGTTTTGTTTTTAATCCTCCCGTCCAGCAGTCAGTTGGTTTGAATATAAATATATTCATTCCTGAAGAAGGGCTAATGCCCGAAACGTCGATTCTCCTGTTCCCTGGATGCTGCCTGACCTGCTGCGCTTTTCCAGCAACACATTTCCATCTTGAATATAAATATAACCAAGCAACCAACCCAATCAGAGACGAATCCGGTGGCCAGTCAGTTTGGATGGAGGACACCCGAGCAACTGACCCTTTCAGCGAGATTTATCCGCAGTTTCGGTGTCACCGTTAGGTTTCCACTGCCGACTCTCTCTCGCTGAGACACCACCGTCTCTGTCTCCGAGACACTACTGGCTTTTCTGCCACCCTCCGTACGTTCCCCAATAAAATTTTTAAAACTTACAACACATCAATCATAAACCAAAATTTGTGAGCGTTGCTTTTATGAGATCCTGCTCAATGGACTTTAAACCTCCTCACACTTTTGTACCTTGTTGCTTTTATGAGGACTCTAACCCCAAGGGACTTTAAACCCGTACGTATCTTGTTGCTTTTATGAGGACTTTAACCCCAAGGGACTTTAAACCCGTACGTATCTTGTTGCTTTTATGAGGACTTTAACCCCAAGGGACTTTAAACCCGTACGTATCTTGTTGCTTTTATGAGGACTCTAACCCCAAGGGACTTTAAACCCGTACGTCTCAAACTTTGTTGCTTTTATGGGGACTGTAACCCCACGGGACTTTAAACCCGTACGTATTAGATCAATACTTTATCCACTTACTATTACTAGGACACTTGCAGCATAATGACAACAATCAATTTAGTATCTCCAATTGCAGAACTTCGATATAAACAGGCGTCTGCTCACCTTTTTTATGCGGCGCCGCTTGTTGTTGTCATCAGACGTCAGTTGTCCGTTGTTTCTATTTTTCTCTCTTTCCCGTCACGTCTTCATCACGTCAGGCTCACCAAATTGTAGGACTTTGGCTCAATCTACCAGCTTACTTTCTTCTTTGTGTGAGCCCAGTCCTGCGTGTTCTTTAAATGAAGCAATAGGAGAAGATATTCGGTCTCACACTCTTAGTTTATATTAGCAGTAAGTGGACAAAGTATACAGAGCTCTGGGTCTAGACCTTTCTGTCCCTGACAAACTACAACGTGTGTCAGTTCCCAAAAGTAAGACCTCTTCCTGTCCCTGCCCCAGTCTTTTAGACAATAAAAAACGTCGTGCAATCACTGAGGTGGGATTGTCTTCTGATTGGCTGTTGATCCGCCTCTAATCTCCGCCTCCTTGCGTTCCCGGATGTCCGACCCCACGTGACCTTCTTTTGCCCGCGAAACAGAGCCTCACGTGACCTCCTCCTGCGTGCGCAACAGAGCATCATGTGACCTCCTCCCGCGCGCGCAACAGAGCACCACGTGACCTCCTCGCGCGCGCAAGAGCATCACGTGACCTCCTTCTGCGCGCATTACCCAGCATCACCAAAGTCTTCTGAATGCCGAGTACATTTACACTCGCAGCCAGTCACCTATTTACAAGTAAGCCATATACTTACAGTATCCAACTATATGCCCCACTCCTGGGAGTAGCCGAGAGGACAACGTAGTGGGAGATTTACTCTGTATCTAACTGGGATCTTTCCTCTGTATCTGAATCCATTCTCCCCAGACTCTGGGAGATTCAGATGGAGGAAGTGTAGAAGGACACATGCTCTCTATCTAACCCAGTGATGGTGCTGCCCTGAGTGTGTTTGCTGGGGACACGATAGGGGAAGTGGGTGATTTAATCAATACCTAACCCCACGCTGGACACGGCTGGGCAATTTAAACCCTGCAGTGTAGAGACAGCTTTACTCTGTATCTAACCCCACTCTCTACTTGCTCTGGAGATTTAGATGTGGATGGTTTAGATATGGGGAGTCTGGTGAAATGGCAGGAGAACTGAAATAAAGTGAGATGTGAAGTGATCCTTGTTGGATGTGAGACTGAAGACAAGATAAACTAAACGGTCAAATGTTACATTGGGAGTAGGAACACAGAAAGCTGCTGGTTCATTTCTGTTCTGTTACATATCTTTAAGTTTCAGATTGAGACTGAATCACAATGGGGAAAGTCTGAAAGGCAGTTTACTGTCCCACATTAATGCATCATCAAAACATGAATTCCCTTTGCAGAGATAGGAAATGGAGACAGCTCTTTGAAGGTGTCTGTGTCTCTGTGTGTATCTCTGTGCATCTGTCTGCCTGGGGTGTGTGTCTGCTCATGTGTGATTCTGTGTGAGTGTGTTCAATGTTAAATATTTTCAAATTTTTGCCAGTCTCTCTTGCATTTCCCTATTTATAAAGTTAACGTCAGTGCTGCGCTGATACATAATAGTGGCTGTGGACAAATCTAAGATGTCCGCCTGACTCATTTTGATCAGGAATACTTTCAGCAAGGGAGAGGGGACAATGTGTCAAAAGCCATTTCCATTCATTGATGCTAGCAGAGATAGAAAAAGGAGACAGCTCTTTGAAGGTGATTAAAATGGAACTTCCAGAACCTGTTTACAGTGAATGCGGAGAGACAATGTCACATTCCAGCAAGGTCTGCCTTACTTTCCAAGTTGCAAATACTGCATATGAAAGAATCAAATATACAAAACCTGAGATAGCTCAGCCTCTGAATTGTAGATTTGCAGCCTTGGATCAGAATCCTGTGTGGCCATGTTCCATGCCAAAATCGAGGGTTTCTCAAATCTCAGACTGACCTGCTGAGGGTTCAAATTGTGTGTTGTGTACAAATAAAACTAATGCACCTGCAATTGAACAAAGCTCTTTCTGGAACTTTGTGTGTCTGTGGGTTTCAGTGTCTCTAAACAGGGTTGAAGATAAATGAGACAGTGTGAGATAGACATCATTGTAACCAGTATGGCAGTGCATTATAAAAGGTGTATTAATATCTTCAGTGAAAGGGGGAAAACAGAGGAGGCTAGTCTTAAAAGTAGGATCGTGGGGAGTCAGTAAAGTAGTATAGTTTACGACTTCAATGCGTTTAGGGTGAGACAAGACTTTGAAAATATTTCAGCAAAAGGAATTGATCGCAGGTCAATTTTGATTGTTCAGTGCAGACTTGCAATAATCTGAGAATAACCTTTTCAATCCCTGGTAAAATCTGGGAACACATTATGAGTCCTCCTAAGTGTCGGCATGATTTGGAGATGCCGGTGTTGGACTGGGGTGTACAACAATTAAACCTGTTGGACTATAACCTGGTGTTGTGCGATTTTTAACCTAAACGCTGTTGGGTAATGGTTAACTTCTAGTGTGAGTATCTGCCTGTTTCTCTCCCATCTTTCAGAACACATGGAAACCTCCACATACAGCAGTTGAATCCTGTCTGGCTCAGCTCATTTTTGAGCTGGTCCATGGTGGGTACTTTCTCCTCTGGTTTCTTCCCTCTCATATCCAGTTGCTCTGTATATAAATCGCTAAAGCCCCTCAATTTGATTGCAGTCCGCAGCTCACTCCTGGGTATCTGTTATTCTACATAGAATCGTCCCAAATCCCCTTGGTAAAATTCCAATTTGTAACTGACTTCCATTTTTAAGGGACTCTGTACAATAACCACCTGAATCCTTTGATTTGATTCCAGTCTGTATCACACTCCGAGGCGCGGCCTCGGTGAGGTGGCTCGCAGCTTGTCACTGCGCATGCGGAGCATTCAAACCCGCGGAAACCCCGCGGAGTGATGGCACCGAGCTTGTCACTGCGCATGCGGGGCATTCAAACCTCGCGGAGTGGAGGCTCCGAGCTTGGCACTGCGCATGCGGGGCATTCAAACCTCGCGGAGTGGTGGCACCGAGCTTGGCACTGCGCATGCGGGGCATTCAAACCTCGCGGATTGGTGGCTCCGAGCTTGGCACTGCGCATGCGGGGCATTCAAACCTCGCGGAGTGATGGCACCGAGCTTGACACTGCGCATGCGGGGCATTCAAACCTCGCGGAGTGGTGGCTCCGAGCTTGGCACTGCGCATGCGGGGCATTCAAACCTCGCGGAGTGGAGGCTCCGAGCTTGGCACTGCGCATGCGGGGCATTCAAACCTCGCGGAGTGGAGGCTCCGAGCTTGGCACTGCGCATGCGGGGCATTCAAACCTCGCTGAGTGGTGGCTCCGAGCTTGGCACTGCGCATGCGGGGCATTCAAACCTCGCGGAGTGGTGGCTCCGAGCTTGGCACTGCGCATGCGGGGCATTCAAACCTCGCGGAGTGGTGGCTCCGAGCTTGGCACTGCGCATGCGGGGCATTCAAACTCGCAGCAACCCCCGGGGGAGTGCTCTCTCGGGGCTTGGCACTGCGCATGCGGGGCATTCAAAACCCGCAGAAACCCTGGGGAGTGGTGGCTCCGAGCTTGGCACTGCGCATGCGGGTTGATGAGAGCAATGCTACTGATGTGGTATGCATGGATTTCCAGAAGGTGCAAGACAACAAACTTGAGGAAGGTTATAGGTCATGGAGTGAGAGGCAGTGGCAACATGGATACAAAACTGACTGAGTGGTAGAAAAGACAGTAATGGTCATGTGAGAAACAACGCTCACATACTTCAATAATTTCAGTCCGAGACAAAATCTGAATCAGTAATGTCATATATTTTATTCTTGCAAGAGGGTGTGATGTCCACTGTCTACAAGGCAAGGGACACACACACTGAATTCAACTAATACACAAGATTTATGTAATTTGGTTTCTATTTTTCATTGCTCCTCCCCTGTTTACATCCTCCACTTCCCTAAGACTGGCCCCATTACTCCTGTTTATCTCTTGCCTTATCCAGCCTTGTCTGTGACAAAATGCTTATTTCTGGCCTCACAAGGCCGTTTGACCTCATCCCACTGCAGGTCATTGTTAGGCATATTCTTCCTTCACCATTATCTACTTCCTCCATCTGTGCCTTCCCCTACCGTACTGATCCTTATGACCCTTTTAATTGGGGTTTGTTCCTGTGTTTCTGTAAAAGTGGGAAACAGATGTTTATACCAACTGTTTGTACAGGCGTATCTAGCTTAACTTCCTCCCCTCATAGCATCTTATCTATTCATCTGTAATTTAGATTACTTTACAGTGTGGAAACAGGCCCTTCGGCCCAACAAGTCCACACCAACCCGCAAACCACCCATACCCCTACATTTACTGAACCTTACCAAACACGACGGACAATTTAGCATGGCCAATTCACCTGACCTGCACATCTTTGGACTGTAGGAGGAAACCGAAGCACCCGGAGGAAACCCACGCAGACACGGGGAGAATGTGCAAACTCCACACAGTCGCCTGAGGTGGGAATTGAACCCGGGTCTGTGGCGCTGTGAGGCAGCAGTGCTAACCACTGTGCCACCTTGCCGCCCACTAATATCTACCATTGTTTTGCAGTCACGTTTCATTCTTGCATACAATTTTAGCTAATACAAAAACAATTATGTATTTCCTCCACATAGTTTCCATTCTTGTTGACTCAGCTCTTGGCTGAAACAATTATACACTGGTGTGAGTTCATTTACTTTGTATAAGTAATTATAATTGCAGAAGTAACACTACTTTACCTACATCCCACAGTCAAAAGAGATTTTATGGTTGGAGGAAGATTTGAATTGAAGTTACTGGTGGGATCAATATTGGGACCCATGGTTTTTTTTCTGATATCCCAAGGTTTGGGTAAAGGGGAAGAGATTGGAACTAGATTATAGAACTGAACTAAGTAATAGTGCTGGCATGGGCACGATGGATCAAATGGCCTCCTTCTGCACCATAAATATTCTGTGTATTTTGATCAGATAGTGACAGACCCAGGGCAGATGGAGCTTTCCCCACCTCCTGCCTCCAGTGAGATTAGACAGTGAGAGACAGGGAGTGGTTGCAGTAGTTTTGTTTGAAGTGTATTTGCAAGAGTTCCAGGCAAGAAGCTTAATGGTTTGACAGAATTGAAATTTTAACTTGCACTATTTTGTCACTTTTTTCTCTCATAATCGGTGTCTGAAGTGAATAATATGAGAAACATAATCCACGGGGTGGCACGATGGCTCAGTGATTCGCACAGCTACCTCAGGGCACCAGGGTCCCAGGTTCAATTCTAGCCTTGGGCGACTGTCTGTGTGGAGTTTGCGCATTCTCCCCGTGTCTGCGTGGGTTTCTTCTGGTTGCTCCGGTTTCCTCCCACAGTCCAAAGATGTGCAGGTCAGGTGAATTGGCCATTCCAAATTGCCCATAGTGTTAGGTGTATTAGTCAGAGGGAAATGCATCTGGGTGGGTTACTCTTTGGAGGGTCGGTGTGGACTTGTAGGGCCCGAAGGGCCTGTTTCCACACTGTAGGGAATCTAATGTAATCTAATGATTTGACAAAATTGAAATTCTAACTTGCACTACTTTGTCACATTTTTCTCTCAAGTCATAATCGGTGTCTGAAGTGAACAGGGTGAGAAATATAATCCATCCAGAGAGAAATGGTGATTATTGTTTATTGAAGAAAAACAGCAGATTAATCAGCACAGGACTTTTACAGTGCCAACTAAAATATAATCCTTCTGTTCATACATATATAGTAGAGAATGGTTAAAAGAAACATTCTTAGTATGGTTAAAATATATGTTCTTTCGAAACCAGACAAACAAGAAAAGCAAGCGGTTTTAGACGAAAACATTTACCAGGTATTAAGGAAATGGTGAGAAGGTGAATGCGAGAACACTTATCTGGTATGAGGCTCCGCAGTCAAATGTGAACAGAGGTTGCTTTCATTTTTTCTGGCACAATACTAAGGTTTTCTTTTTGTCATAGCAGTTGATCAGAAAGCTGACTCCATTTTCAGGCAGAGTGGTGCCAACTGACAAGGCACTCTTGGTGTCTCTGAACTCTGACTGTCACCATTAGTTTTGAATATTAAAATGGTTCTGACAAATCAATTTGGGGACTAAGCTAAGAAGCTACTTGCTGTCAGTTCACTAATATGATGTAGAGATAAACATCTTAGTAGGACTTGTACACTTAATGGTAAGGTCCTAGGGAGTGTTGCTGCACAGAGACCTTGGTGTGCAGGTTCATATATCATTGAAAGTAGAGTCACGGGTAGATAGGATAATGCAGAAGGCATTTGGTTTGTTTTCCTTTATTGGTCAGGATTTGGAGGTGCTGATATCGGACTGGGGTGTACAAAGTTGAAAATCATACTACACCAGGTTATAGTCACAACAGGTTTATTTGAATTGAATTGAATTTATTGTCAACGTGTGCTGAGGCACAGTGAAAAGCTTTGTTTTGCAAGCAGTACAGGCAGATTACATAGTTAAATAGCATACGTAAGTAAATAGTAGGTAAACAGCAGCAAAAACAAAAAAAATAGGTGCAGGCGAATGCTTAGAGTTTGAGTCCGTTCAGTATTCTAACAACAGTAGGGTACAAACTGTTTTGAAACCGGCTGGTGCTTGTGTTCAGGCTTCTGTACCTTCTCCCCGATGGCAGAGGTTGTAGAAAAACATTGCCAGGGTGGGATGAATCTTTGAGAATGCTGGCGGCCTTTCCCTGACAGTGGGCCTGGTAGGTGGATTCTATAGATGGGAGGTTGGCCTTTGTGATTGCCCAGGCCAGGTTCACCACTCTCTGTAACCGTCTCCAATCTTGAATAGTAAGGTTACCTTGCCAGGTAGGGAAACATCCAGATAGAATGCTCTCGGTGGCACACCTATAAAAATTGGCGAGGTTATTCACTGTCATACAAAATCTTTTCATGCCTGAGGAAGAAGACAACCACCTGATAAAGGATCAGCGTTCTGAAAGCTGAAGCTTCCAAACAGACCTGTTGGACTATAACCCAATGTTGTGTAAATTTTAACTTTATTGGCCAGAGCACTGAGTATAGGAGTTGGGAGGTCATATTATAGTTGTACAGGGCGTTGGTTTGGCCAGTTTGGAATATTGCATGCAATTCTGGTCTCGTTCCTATCAAAAGGATGTTGTGATACTTGAAAGGGCTCAGAAAAGGTTTTCAAGATGTTGCCAGGGTTGGAAGATTTGAGCTACAGGGAGAGGCTGAATAGGCAGTGACAGAGACACAGTGGGGTCAGTATGCTCTGCGCTGGGACAGTGACAGAGACACAGTGGGGTCAGTCTGCTGTCGTACCCCCTTCCATTTGTGGATGAGATGGTAATGCCTTTCCTCATGCCAGCATCATGTCTCTGTTTCGGAGTTGGGGCATTTGTTGAGGTTCTGCAGGATGTTGGTGAGGCAGCTTCTAGATTAATGTTTACATTCCAGTCACCCTGTTATCGGAAGGATATTATTAAAATGGAGAGAGTTCATGAAAGATTACCCAAGATGATGCTAGGAAAGGAGGACTTCAAAACGCAAACAGACTTGATAAGATTTGGACTGCTTTCACTGAAGCATTGTAGGTTGAGGGGTGACGTTATTGAGGATTATAAAACCATGAGGGTAATTCATAATGAGAAAGATGAGATCCCCCCCCAGGATGGTGGAGTTCAAAACTGGGGGTTTATCATTACGTTGAGAGGAAAAAGATATAAAAAAGGACAAGGGGCAACGTTTTTTACACAGAGAGCGGTTCGCATTTGGAATGAACTGCCAGAGAAAGTGTTTTGACCTATTCTTGTTTCATTACCCTCAGTACATTGAAATGTTTTGTGTTGCATGCAATACAGGCAGATGATACTATCTAAAGTTCATAAGCGTAATACAACAGAGCAAGGAATATAATGTTACAGTTGCTGAGAAAGTGCACAGAGAGTTAGATCAATATTAAATTTGAAATTTCCATTCAGTATTCTAGCAACAGCAGGGAAGAAGCTGTTCTTCAATCTGTTGCTTCATGCATCGTCTCCTTGATGGCAAAGTTGGAAGAGATTATGACTGAAGTAGAGGGGCCTTCCATTCCATGGGCTTTCTCCCAAGGCAGCGAGAAAACTCAAGCACTTGAGCTTTTGGGAGCAGGCTGAATGGCCTGAGGCTATTTCGTGTGGAGCATCAGAGCCTGAGGGGTGACCTTATCGAAGTTTATAAAATCGTGAGGGGCATGGATAGGGTGAATAGCCAAGGTCTTTTCGCTGGGGCAGGGGATATCCAAAACCGGGTGTCATAGTTTTAAGTTGAGAGGGGAAAGATTCAAAATAGACGTAAGGATCAACTTTTCACCCAGAGAATGGTGCGTGTATTGAATGGACTGCCAGAGGATTTGGTGGAGATTGGCTCAATAACAAAACTTAACAGACATCTGGATGGGTATAGTAATAAGAAGGGTTTAGAGGGATATGGGTCCAATGCTGGCAAATGGGGCTACATTAACTTAGAACATCTGGTCAGCATGGACGAGTTGAACTGAAGAGTCTGTTTCCATGCTGTACAGCTCTATGACTCTATAAGTCAATGGTTGGAAGGTCGGCTTGAATGATGGACTGTATTCACAACCCTCTGTAATTTCTTATGACCCTGGGCAGACCAGCTGCCATACCAAGCCGTGATGGATCAGGATACAAGGCTTTCTGTGGTGCATCTACAAAAAGTGAAAAGAGTCTTCATGGACATGCTAAATTGCCTTAGCCTCCTGCAGAACTAGAGGCATTGTTGTGCTTTCTGAACTGTCACGTCAATGTGGTGGACGAGGACAGATTGTTCGTGATCGTTACTCTTTGGAACGAGATGCACTAGACTACCTGCACCTCAGCTCTATTGATGCAGACAGAGGCACACCTCCTCTCAATGTTCTGAAGTCAATGGCCAGCTCTTTCATTTCGCTGATGTTGAGGTAGAGGTTGCTGTCTTGACACCTCACCACCAATCACCTCATCTCTTTCTAGCATTCTGTCTTGTCATTGTTTAAGATCCAGCCTACAACGGCGGTGTCATCAGTGAAGTTGCCAATGGAGTTAGAATGAAATTTGACCACACAGTCATGAGTGTGAAGGGATTATAGAAAGCTGCTGAGTAAACAGATTTGCAGGCTGCCATCTTGAGGATTAGATTACTTACAGAGTGGAAACAGGCCCTTCGGCCCAACAAGTCCACACCGACCCGCCGAAGCGCAACCCACCCAGACCCATTCCCCTACATTTACCCCGTCACCTAACACTACGGGCAGTTTCGCACGGCCAATTCACCTGACCTGCACATTTTTGGACTGTGGAAGGAAACCGGAGCACCCGGAGGAAACCCACGCAGACACGGGGAGAATGTGCAAACTTGAGGCGGGAATTGAACCCGGGTCTCCGGCGCTGTGAGGCAGCAGTGCTAACCACTGTGCCACCGTGCCAGTGGAGCAGGTCCTGTTACCTGTTCTCACCGATTTTGTTCTGTGGGTGAGGAAGTCGAGAATCCAGTTACAGGGAACAGAGCAGAGACCCGGGTCTTGGAGTTTGAATATTAATTTGGTTGGAATTATAGTGTATCAAGTTTTAGTCAATGATTATGAGCTTGACGGAGATAGTCTTGTTATCCAAATGTTTCAAGAATGAGTGTGAGGCCAGGCAGACAGCCTGAAAGTAGTGGATGCAAGTAGAGTTACGATGATTAAAGACATTTGAATACGTTCGTGAATATGATGGACCAGGTCAGACCCCCGTAAATCAATTCAAAAAGGTAGCCCAGGCCCTAACTTTTCTCGTTGTTTTAAGCAGATGTAAGGTGAATATTCCAGGAGCGACGCAACTGGTCAAGCCACTCGGTTTTAAGCAAAGCAGAATTTATTTACACACAAAGAAAAGAAACTTCACTTTAGAATAACCTAATTATTTGAAAACCCCCAACCGACACAAAAACGCAACTTAACAAAGAGCTGTTCCGATTTCCTGCAATATCCCATAACATCCCCTTGGCAAACGGTTAAATTCACAGACAGTTTCTTACAGGAGAGAGATAAAGGTCCAGCATGGAGTCTCCTTTTTTCCCAGCAGCTGTTTCTCCGGGCCTGCAGCTGAAACTTGACCAGCAGCTTTCAACAGACTGCTTGCAAAAACCAAATCAAATTCAAGCCAAACCTCAAAAAACCCTGAACTGAGAGAACGGACCACCCCATTTTCATTGTGCAAGATTTTTTTTCAATAGAAGTCTTAAAGCTTTTTCAAGTAGATGTTTCCAGACATATCAGAACCTCTGCCTTTACGATCCCTCTTGAAAAAAAATTCCAAGGACAAGATAACCGTGTCGATGGAGCAGCATCGTCACAGTGAATAGGAAAGGTTTGGACATCTATGAGCCAAGGACAAGGAGGTGGGACGAGTTTAGTTTTGTAACCTGGTTGGTGTGGATTGGTTGGACTGAAGAATCTGTATTTGTCCGCTGTGACACTGTGACTCTATGACATTACAGTAGGGAGTGAAAGGACAGATTAGTCTCTGCGTGTGCTTAATTTGTTCTCCACCCCAGGTACTGGGAATTGGCGTGAGGGAAAGATATTGTGAACAATGGAGGTACAGAGGGGTTTTTATATACATTAGCTGTGTAAAGGGAAACTATAGTGGGAGAATTCAGCGGAGATGAAGCTACACAGTGCATAGCAAGTCGACATGGGCCATCGTGGGGAGGTGCTAAGTGTGGGAGAGTGCAAAGTTTGCTGGAGTGGGAGTTGTACAACATTGAAAGGGGCGGTGCTGGCAATTTCAGGATTGAAAGACAAAAATACAGAAGAAATGAAAGAGATGGAGAGAAAGCGAGAGCACAAGAAAGAAAGAGAGTGGGAAAGAACATGCACAAAGCGAGAAAAAAAGATGTAAGAGATAAAAAAAGACAAAAGGAGAGGCTGTCAGTGAGAGAAAGAAAGACAGAGAGAGAGAGATAGAGAGAAAGAAAGAGAGTTTAACAGAGAAAAGCATTGATAGAGTGAGATGGAGAGAGTGAGAGACAGAGACAAAGGGAGATACAGAGAGAAAAGAAGAAAAATTAGAGAGATATGAAGTTAAGAAAGGATCTAGTGAGATTACAGACGTGAAGGTCACCATTTTGATTTGTCCCAGCTCTTTAATGGTCTCTCATACTCATTCATTCCCATTAGTGGCAGTCCCTGCTCCAGGGGGTTGCTTCAGTAGGTTCAGTGATTTTAATGGATCAATCAGGGGTTGAGAACAAAGAGAATTTGCAGCTCAGGAACAGGCCCTTCGGCCCTCCAAGCCTGAGCTGATCCAAATCTACTGTCTAAACCTGTAGCCCAATTCTTCAGCATCTTTATCCCTCTTCTCCCCACCTACTCATACATCTGTCCAGACCCACCTTAAATGAATCTACTGTGCCTGCCTCTACCACCTCTGCTGGCAACGTGTTCCAGACACCCACCGCCCTCTGTGTAAAGTATTTGCCGCATGTATCCCCCTTCAACTTTTCACCTCACACCTTGAAAGCGTGACTTCTTGTTATTGTATCCTAATTCCGGGAAAAAGCTTTTTTCTATCTACCCTGTCTATACCCTTCATGATTTTGCAAACCTCAATCAGGTCCTCCCTCAATCTCCTTTTTTTTCTAATGAAAACAAGCCAAGCCTATTCAATCTGTCTTCATAGATTGCACCTTCCATACCGGGCAACATCCTCGTGAAACTTCTCCGCACCCTCTCCAAAGCGTCCACTTTCTTTTGGTAATGTGGCGACCAGAACTGTATTCTAAATGTGGCCAAACCAACATCGTGTACAAATTTAACATGACCTGCCAGTTCCTTTACTCAATACCCCTGAGGATATGGGCCTCTGGGAAGGTAGGACAAAATGGTTAAAGGAGTGGCACAAAGTGGCTTCTGTATTGCAAAATTAGATTGCAAAGTAACAGTTAGTTCTAAATTGCAACTCGAGACAAAATGGTTCCATGCATCTACATGACCACGTACAGCTAGTCCCTAAAGCTATATAAATAACTAACCACTAATACCATCAGCATGAAGCAGTAGATGGATAAGATGAGGAAATACTAACCACACTTGCTAGCTGCGAGTCCTCATAGAGGAAATACTAAACCACATTTTGCCAGCTGCGAATCTTTGTAAAGGTGACATAAACCATTATGACTTAATCAGTATCATTAGTTCAAGCAACTACCCATGAAGTGATATCATGTATTGATTGGTTGTTACTATGCAATTACGTTCCATGTCTGATGATGAATAATGTATATAAACCTCATGCAGACTCTGTAAAGTTGTTGGATTCTTTTAATTGCCAAGAAGTTTTCATACTGCTGGGTGAATCAGAGTCTGCCAACCCAGCGCTGTAACATACAATAAATGATTGTTTGCATGTTAAACAAAGAGTCATTTACAGGTGTGTTTATTGACCAATTGTAGAATCGAGAAGTCCATTGATCATCACCCCGTCCGATGAAGGCAAGCATATGGCAAGCACGTAGGCGCAGGGAACCATTTTGTCTCGAGTTGCAATTTAGAATTAACTGTTACTTTGCAATCTAATTTAGCAATGAAGAAGCCATTTTGGGGGCAGCACGGTGGCTCAGTGGTTAGCATTGCTGCCTCACAGCACCAGGGTGCCAAGTTCAATTCCAGCCTTGGGCGACTGTCTGTGTGGAGTTTGCACGTTCTCCCCGTGTCCGCGTGGGTTTCCTCCGGGTGCTCCTGTTTCCTCCCACAATCCAAAGATGTGCAGGTCAGGGGAATTGGCCATGCTAAATTGCCCATAGGTTAGGTGCGTTAGTCAGAGGGAAATGGGTCTGGGTGGGTTACTCTTCGGAGGGTTGGAGTGGACTTGTTGAGTCGAAGAACCTGTTTCCACACTGTAGGAAATCTAATCTAATCTAATACCATATGCCTTCTTGACCATTCTGTCCACCTGTGCAGCCACCTTCAGGGTAAAATGGATCTGCACTCCCAGATCTCTCTGCTCATCAACTATTCCCAAGGCTCTTCCATTCACTGTATAATTCCCTCTCGAATTAGACTTGTCAAAATGCATCACCTCACATTTGCCTGGATTGAATTCCACCTGCCACTTCTCTGCCCAACTCTCCAGTCTATCTATATCCTCCTGTATTCTTTGACAGTCCCTTATGCTTTTTGCTACTCCACCAATCTTTGTGTCATCTGCAAACTTGCTGATTATACCAACAGTGCCCTCTTCCAGATCATTTATGTATATCACAAACAACAGTGGCCTCAGAACTGACCCCTGTGGAACACCACTGGTCACCTTTCTCCATTTCGAGAAACTCCCTTCAACTACTACTCTCTGACTCCTGTTGCTCAGCCAGCTCTTTATCCACCTAGCTAGAACACCCTGCATACCATGTGACTTCACTTTCTCCATTAGTCTACCATGGGGAACCTTATCAAACGCCTTACTAAAGTCCATGTGTATGACATCAACAGTTCTTCCTTCATCTATCAACTTGGTCACTTCCTCAAAGAACTCTATTAAGTTGGTAAGACATGATCTCCCCCGCACAAAACCATGTTGCCTATCATTGATAAGCCCATTCGTTTCTAAATATAAATAGTTCCTATCCCTCAGTACCTTGTCCAGCAAATTTCCCACCACTGACGTCAGGCTCACTAGTCAGTGGTTACCCAGAATAACCCTACCACCCTTCTTGTACAGAGGGACAACATGAGCAACCCTTCAGTCCTCCAGCACCTCACCTGTGTTTAAGGATGCCACAAAGATATCAGTCAGGGGCCCAGCTATTTCCTCTCTTGCCTCCCTCAGCAACCTGGGATCGATCCATCCAGTCCTGGGGATTTGCCCCTCTTAATAATCTCTGGCCTAACCAACACATCTTCCCTAATTATGTCAACGTGATCCAGGCTAATCAAATTGTTATCTCTAATCTCAACATTCATCATGTCCCTCTCCACAGTGAACACTGATGCAAACACCTGAGAATCTCATCCGTTCTCTCAGGTTCGACACACTTTGCATTAGTGGACCAATCTTTTCTCCAGTTACCCACTTGCTTCTTATATAAGAATAAAAGGCTTTGGGATTCTCCTTAAATCTGATGGCTAAAACTATTTTATGACCCCTTTTAGCCCACTTGATTCCTCATTTAAGACTCGTCCTACTCTTCTGACATTCCTTCAAGGCCTATTCTGTTTTTAGCTGTCTGCATCTTATGTACTCTTCCCTTTTCGTCTTAGCTAGTTGTACAATTTCTCCGGTCATCAACGGTTCCCAAATCTTGCCCTCCCTATCCTTTGCCTTCAACACAACATGCCTATTCTGCACTCTCCTTAACCTATCTTTGAAAGCATCCCACATATCAAATGTGGACTTCCCTTGAAATAGCTGTGTCCCATCCACAATTCCCATCTCCTGCCTAATTTTGATATAATTGGACTTGGCCCAATTTAGTACTCTTCCCTTAGGACCACTCTCATCTTTGCCTACGAGTATTCTAAAACGTATCGAATTGTGGTCACTGTTTCCAATTAAATGCCCCCACAGCAACTTCTACCACCTGGGCTGACTCATTCCCCAACGCCAGTTCCAATCTGGTCCAGTCTCAAAAGAGACCGTTGGAGGGCAGGTTCATCGTTTCTTGTAAGTGGAGTCGCAGGTAGATAGGATAGTGAAGAAGACTTTTGGTATGCTTTCCTTTATTGGTCAGTGCACTGAGAACAGGAGTTGGGAGGTCATGTTGTGACTGTACAGGGCAATGGTTTAGCCACTTTTGGAATTCTGCATAAAGTTCTGCTCTCGCTCCTATAGAAAAGATGTCATGCAACTTGGAAAGCTTCAGAAAATCTTTCCAATACGTTGCTAGGTTTGGAGGATTTGAGCTATAAGGAGGTGTCGAATAGGCTGTGACTATTTTCCCTGGGGAATCAGAGGATGATGGGTGACCTTCTCAAGGTTTATAAAATCATGAGAGGAATGTTTAGGGTAAATAGACAAAGTTTTTTTTCCCTGAGGTGGGAATATCGACAAGTAGAGGGCATAGGTTTAGGAGGGGAATGATGTAAAAGGGATCTAAGGGACATCATTTCTATGCAGAGGGTGGTGGGTGTATGGAATGAGCTGCCAGAGGAAGTGTTGGAGTCTGGTACAATTACAACAGTTAAGAGGCATCTGGATGGGTAAATGAATAAGAAAGGTTTAGAGGGATATGGGCCAAGTGCTCGCAAATTGGACTAGATTATGTTCGGATATTTGGTCGGCATGCTTGAGTTTGACCGAAGGGTATGTTTCCATCCTGTAAATCTCTATGATTATCTGGAATAAATGCTGCTGCTCCTCCCTCTCCTTTCGGTCCATACCTCACGTGGATTCCTTGTTAAATTATTTGGTGCAACTAATATTGGCTCTCAGTTGCTTGATTTGTTCATCAATTGAATTATTTTTAAAACTGGTTATTTCGTGGCATACTTTAACTGGTCTCTGAATTTCTTCTGCATCACCACATAAATAACTGCATTTGTGCAACAACTTAGGTTCCGCAGCATATATATAATTTGTAGGAAGAGAGGAAAAGCAGCAGGATCCAAGTGACCAGCGAATCGAAAGCGAAATAAAATATACCCCAACCAGAGAAGAATGAAGCTGGTGGATATGGCAAAAAGCAAAATCATAGAACTCTGTCTGCTCTCTACCTCTGGGTCATTCTGTATTCTTCTCTGATCCCTCAGTCCCTTACGCACCTTAATGGCCTCGAAAATATGTTTCGCTGTCAGAGCGTTGATAAACAGAATAAAACTTAATGGTAAAAGCGGTGTTAACAAATTTTCAAAAAATTTAAAACTTTCCCAACGATGGTCTTTAAAATAACTGCGTCTTGTAGAACAATACCATGGAACATTGTTGATAATCACCCCAGGTTTAAATCGAAAGTAATTGGGAATGTTCTTTAAAGAAAAGAAAATGCACATTGATGCGAGAACCCTCGTTGCAGTTTTCTCTGTGCAATACTGAGATTTCATCTCATGAAAACAAATGGCGACAAATCGATCAAAAGAAAAGGCAATGGTGAAGCAGACAGAGCAATCAATGGTCAACCTGCTCAGGACACAGACTACACTACAAACAGGAGTGATGTCCAGGTAACACTGTGCATAATAATAACGTGGAAATTTGTAGAGTACAAAATGAAAAACAAGGAACCGTAGATCAGACACTGCCATGGCCACCAGAAAGCGAGTAGTGCATGTAGAAAGACCACACCTGCCCCGAGATAAGATTACAAAAATCATGAGACAAACTGTAAGGGAGAGAAAGGGAAAAAAAGAGACTTCAAGATACTGAACAAATATTCCCTGTGCCTGAGCCCAGACTATAAGCAATGATACAAAGATAATTGCTGTCCCATGTCATGGGAAGTTTAAAGAATCTCAACTAAAGATTGAAAGCTTCCTCTAAATGAACCATTCACAGTTTTTAAAAGAGCTAGGGAAACAATGAGCAACAGATTGCTCACAGAAACAAGGTCATGTAACTCAATTTCTTTTTGGGAGGGTGTCCACAGTGGTTAATTTTACTTGCTTTACAGGTTACTCAGACTGGCTGGATTTTCTCATAAGACAACAGCACCCACAAAAGAATGGGAGATACCTAACTAAGGCACGGATTGCAACACGTAGGTATTGTGTGTTGGAGCCTCGACAACTCCGATTGCCTCCACAATTGTATATCCTCATGTTATGAACGACAGGCATTGAATTACTCCACAGTTTAGATCAACAAATGATCAAACATTTAGCACTCCCCTTCTGTACACCCTGAGAATTTGAAACATGAAAGCATTTCAAGTTAGCAAGGAATGAGTTTCCACGCACAAAGCCATGTTGATTATCCCGAATCAGTCCTGGCTTTTCCAAATACATGTAAGCCCTATTCCTGAGAACCCCCCTCCAACAACTTGCCCACGACTGCTGTCAGGCTCACCGGTCTATTGTCGTCTGGCTTTTCCCGACCACCTTTCTTAAATAGAGGCATCACCTTAGCCACCCTCCTGTTTTCAGACAAGTCAGTTGTGAATATTAATGAACAAATATCTCAACAAGAGGCCCAACAATTACTTTCCCAGTTTCCAACAAAATCCGAAGTGGAATCTTGTGCACAAAGAGTCCTTGGGGGTACAGGTTCATTGTTCCTTGAAGGTGGAGTTGCAGGTGGACATTTTAGTGAAGAAGGCATTTGGCACATATGCTTTTACTGGTCAGTGCATTGAATCTAGTATTTGAGAGGTCTTGTATCGGACATTGGTTACGCCACTATTGCAATACAGCATTCAGTTCTGCTCTACCTGCTACAGGAAAAATGTTGTTAAACTTGAAAGGGTTCAGTAAGAATTTACAAAGATATCGCCAGGTTTGGAGTGTTTGTGTTTCAGTGAGAGGCTGAATGGGCAGGGGTTATTTTCGCTGGACTGTCAGAGGCTGAAGTTTAGTAAAGTTTACAAAATAATGAGGGGCATGGTCTAGGTGGTCTTATGAATAGTGTTGAGTAGTCAAAAGGTAGAGAGCATCGATTTAAGATTAGAGGGGAATAACTTAAAAACTACCAACTGGGCAACCTTTTCATGCAGAAGGTGTTGAGTGGATGGAATGAACTGCCAGACTAAATGGTGGGGGCTGGTACAATTACAACACTTCTAAAGGCATATGCATGGGCGTATGAAGGGATAAGAGTGACATGGTCTAAATGCTGGCAAATGAAAGTAGATTAATTTTGGACATCTGATTGGCATGGATGAGTTGGACTGAAGAGTCTGTTTCCATACTGTACATTTCTATGACTGTAAGTTTGAGTCTTTGTTAATAATTGCACAATGTTCAGCAGCACTCTTAACTTCTAAGATACTGAAGCACTCTATGACGCAATACAGCAAGATCCCAGCAACTCCAGGCCTGGATTGACAAGGGGTAATCAACATTCTCACCACACAATGGCCATACAATTGCCACCTCCAATAAGAAATCATCTAAAAAGCGCCTCTTGCCATTCAATGGCTTTACTGATGCTGAATCCCCTCCCATCAACAGCCTGGGAAATACCATTGAGCTAACAATGAACTGAATTCATGATATAAGATCTGTGGCCCGGAAAGCAGGTCAGAAGACATGAATACTGCAGCGAGTAATGCAGCTCATGACTCCGAAACCCTCACCATCATCTCCAAGGCACAGGTCAGAAGTGTGATGGAATACTGCCCACATGCCTGGATAAGTGGATGCCCAATAACCATTGGAAAATGGGATACCAGCATGATGCAACAGCCATAAAAAAAGCACAGCTCTGCGGATATTTGAAATCTGAAAGGAAAGTGGCAAGTTCTGGAGCAATTCAGCAAACCTGGCAGCATGTGTGGATAGAAACTTCTTGAGTCCAGTGTTACACTTCTTCAGAACAGTGCTGCAGAGGAGTCATGGGGGGACATTCATTCTCTTTCTCCTGACCCAACTGCACCAGGCCTTCTGAGTTTCTCCAGCACTTTCTCTTTTACGACAAAGTCGCCAGTTTGCTTGTCACTATATCGACAAAATATGCAGTCCATCCACTATCGCTGTTCAGTTGCAGTGCTGTGTATCATCAACTGGATGTGCTGTAGAATCCACCAATACTGCGAACACAGCACTGTCCGCATCCACGAGCACTACCATCCTAAAGAGTAGGTAGTATATGCCAGAGAAAAATCACCTCAGCTACTCACCATCATAACTTGGATGTGTATTCCTTCAGTAAAGTTACCATAATTCCATTTGTGCGTTGGGCTGTTCTCTCATTAACAAGACACAACTCGAAGCGCTTTTAACCTGAGTGTAGTCTTCCCTCAGGGGAGGGGGTGAGGTTGAGAAAATGGGACGTTCAAAGTGCTCTCATGTGGTATTGGAATTGAACCTTCAATCTTGTGATTCTACATCACAAACCAAATATCCCGCTGGGGCTCAGTTAGCACAGTTGACAGGAGGGCTGCTGTGAGATGTGAAGACATGAGATGATCCTTAGGTTAAACTCACCACCAACTCACCAACTCTGTGTGTGTGTGTCTGTGTGTGTGTGTGTGTGTGTTCGTATGAGAGAACAGCCTTCTGGAACCAGAGCTATTTCTTCAGTGTCCCTCTGTCAAATTCCTGAAAAAATCCCTCTCTCCTCCCGAACATACAAACATACTAACGACCAACTGTTCCTACGCATCAAGACTGGCACAAGCAAACACCTTATCACCATATTCTTAAGGAAGACGTTATTTGGGTGAAATTGAGAAACAAATTTATCAGGGGATTTGAGTTAACTCTTAGAAAAGTAGGGTGGTTATGATAGGGGATTTTAACTTTCCAAACAAAGACTGGGACTGACATAGCATTAAGGGTTTAGATGGAGAGAAATTTGTTGAGTGTGCACAAGAAACTTTTCTGATCCAATGAGTGGATATACCTACTAGAAAAGGTACAAAACTTGTACTACTCTTGGGAAATAAGGCAGGGCATCTGACTGAGATGTCAGCGGGGAAGCACTTCGGGATCTGCAACCATAATTCTATTAGTTTTACGATAGTGATGGAAATGGGTAGACGAGATCTAAAAGTTGAAGTTCTAAATTGGAGGAAAGCTAGTTTTGATGCTATTAGGCAAGAACTTTCAAAAGCTGATTGGGGCAGATGTTCAGAAGTCAAGGTACTGCTGGACAATGGAATGCCTTCAGAAATGAGATAACAAGAATCCAGAGAAAGTATATTCCTGTTAGGGTGAAAGAAATGGTTGGCAGGTATAGGGAATACTGGATGACTAAAGAAATTGAGGGTTTGGTTCAAAAAAAGAAGGAAGTGTGTGTCAGGAATAGACAGAATAAATCGAGGTGAATATTTAGAAGAATATTAACGCAACAGGAGTATACTTAAGAAGGAAATCAGGAGGGAAAAAAAGGGTCAAGAGATAGAATTGGCAAATAGAGTTAAGGAGAATCCAAAGGGATTTTACAAATATATTACAGACAAAACCGTAACTCGGAATAGAATAGGGCCCCTCAAAGATCAGCAATGCGACTTTTGTGTGGAGCTGCAGGAGATGGAGGAGATACTAAACAAATATTTGCGTTAGTGCTACCTGTGGAGAAGGACATGGATGATATTGGATGAAGAAAAATAGATGCTGAAATCTTGTAAAATGTCCATATTACAGAGGAGGAAATGCTGGATATCTTGAAACGCATAAAGATGGATAAATCCCCAGGACCTGATCAGTTGTACACTAGGACTCCGTGGGAAGGTAGAGAAGTGATTGCTGGCACCCTTGATGAGATATTTGTATCATCGATAGTCACAGGTGATGGTATGGAAGACTGGAGGTTGGCAAACGTGGTGCCACTATTGAAGAATGCTGGTAAGGACAAGCCATGGAATTACAGACCGGGAACCTGACGTCGGTGGTGGGCAGGTTATTGGAGGGAATCCTCAGGGTCAAGATTTACATGTATTTCGAAAGGCAAGGACTAATTAGAGATAATCAACATACCTTTGTGCGTGGGAAATCATGTCTCACAAACTTGATTGAGCTTTTGAAGTAACAAAGATAATTGATGAGGACAGATTGGTGGATGTGATCTATCTGGACTTCAGCAAGGTATTCAACAAGGTAAACCCTGGGAGACTGATTAGCAAGGTTAGATCTCACGGAATACAGGGAGAACTAACCATTTGGATACAGAACTGGCTCGCAGGTAGAAGACGGAGGGTGGTGGTGGAGGGTTGTTTTTCAGACTGGAGGCCTGTGACCAGTGGAGTGCCACAAGGATCGGTGCTGGGTCCCCTACTTTTTGTCATTTACATAAATGATTTGGATGTGAACATAAGAGGTACAGTTAGTAAGTTTGCAGATGACACCAAAATTGGAGGTGTAGTGTACAGCGAAGAAGGTTACCTCAGATTACAACGAGATCTTGATTAGGTGGCCAATGGGCTGAGAAGTGGCAGATGGAGTTTAATTCAGATAAATGCGAGATGCTACATTTTGGGAAAGCAAATCTTAGCAGGTCTTATACACTTAATGGTAAGGTCCTAGGGAGTGTTGCTAAACAAAGACACTTTGGAGTGCAGGTTCATAGCTCCTTGAAAGTGGAGTCACAGGTAGAAAGCACAGTGAAGAAGGCATTTGGTATGCTGTCCTTTAATGGTCAGAGTTATAGGAATTGGGAGGTGATGTTAAAGCTGTACAGGACATTGATTTTTGCCACTTGTGGAATATTGCATCAATTCTGTTCTCCTTTCTCTCGGAAGGATTTCATGAAACTTGAAAGGGTTCAGAATAACTTACAGGAATGTTGCCAGGGTTGGAGGATTCTATCTATTGGGAAAGGTTGAATAGGCTGTGTCTGTTTTCCCTTAAGTGTCAGAGACTGAGGGATGACCTTAGAAAGGTTTATAAATCATGACGGGCATGGATAGGATAAATACACAAAGTCTTTTCCCTGGGATGGGGGAATCCAGAACTAGAGGGCATAGGTTTAGGGTGAGAAGTAAAAGATAAAAAGATCTAAGAAAACGTTTTCACATTGAGAGTGGTATGTGTATGGAATGAGATACGAGAGGAAGTGGTGGAGCTGGTACAATTTAAAAGGCATATGGTTGGTTATATGAATAGGAAGGATTTAGAGGGATATGGGCCGGGTGCTAGCAAGTGAGACTAGATTAGGTTGTGATATTTAGTTCGGCATGGACGAGTTGGAGTGAAGGGTCTGTTTCTGCGCTGTACATCTCTATGACTCTGAGACTCTATGACAATAAATTCAGGTCCAGCCATCGAACTCCAAGACCACTGAATTAATTGATTCAACATGAGTGAACAAAACATTTTGACAGCCAATATTACGGCTGCCAGAATATTCAGAAAAAAATGTGCAAATAAAATTGTTGGTGTGTAAACATTTGACAGATATTTTCGGATGTTTAGCGCGTGTGTGTTCTTGGATAGGAAGGGTCACGACCCTAGCACAAAGAAATTCAGCAAAATCCCGAATGCCCCGTACATCAAGGATAACACAAGTGTCAGGTGAGCATAGCAATTTCTGGAGTGAGTAGTTTCACATTCAAACTGACAATATTTCATTGCTGTTAATGTAAGAGTATGATTTAAAAATAATACTGATGTGAAGGAGATTGCGAATGGGTGAAGAGCAGCCTCAGTATGATCTGTTTGAGAAGGGTTCCCATCACCTGTCATGTGGAGATAAACTCGCTGTCAGTACTTCAAAACTTGAATTTCCAGTTTTATATATTGTCTTATGTAATTACTTAATGACATTGCCAGCTATTGCTTTCAATGTGATGTGCACAATACAAGCCATGCATGAGTGTATTGGCTAAAAGACTAATTAATGTGACTGTTTTGTTAATCTGACTGACATGGGACTTGATGTTAAAAGTAGAAGTGGAAAGAAATTTTATTGTCACATCCTCTGAGGTATCGGAATACATGAGGGCAGTGCAAAGTGTGCAGTGTTTTCGTTCTCCAGCGCCATCTTGGATGTCTGGATAAATATAGTTTCACTTCCATCGCCTTGGCCACACACCAGTCACAATCTTTCAGCTCCTAAAGAGATCATGTCCTCCGATGGAGAATGTGGAAACCGCTATTGAGCCAGTGAAAGAACTTTGCTATCCAACTCTTGACACCATCACTCTCCCTGGTGATTAATAGCTCACTCCCATAATAGTGAAAGATGGGAGGTGGAATCCCTGCATTACAAAAGGGAGGCAGGAAGCAGTGACCATCGGTCAGGTGGGATACTGAAGGAAGGTATTATACAATCCGATATAGTTCAAGTTAATCTGGCAGCATCAATGCTGTTTTGTGATTCTGTTGAATGTCTTTAAGGATACAACAAATGTTATTGATAAAGGGGACGTACTGAGCTGAGCTTAGTTTTCAAAATCAGTGACAACAAAGGTCATGGCAGGAAGTGAAGGCTCGAGGCGTAGGGGGAAAAGATTGCATGGAAACATTATGGATTCTGGAAATGGAGGGCAATCGAAAGCAACACGTGCATTCACGACGCTTCTGAGGCTTTGTTAGTTGCACACTTGGTCGCTTTTCTCTTTGGCCCTCGATCTCCACCATAGCTGTCCAATCCCTCTGCACTTTCATCTCTCATCAGGATGGCCTGAAGGTTTTCTGCTTCTTACTCAAAAAAAAAGACCTGAACAGTTTGCCAACCTCTTTCGTCAGAATGCGTTCGTTCGCTATTTTTGTCTCTTTCATCAGTTTGTCTCATTTTCTCCAAGTCAGAAGGGTGGTTCTGGCTACCTGCAGGGGGAGTGGTAGTGGATGGTCCTAGTTGAAATTTGTCACCTTTGGCAGGATGTATATTCCTTGAGTAAAGTTACCATCGCCCCATTTGAGCATTGGGCTGCTCTCTCATTAATGAGACACAACTAGAAGCGATTTAACCTGAGGGTCGTCTTGCCTCAGGGGAGGGGCGAGGTTGAGAAGATGGGACCTTCATGGTGATCTTATGCAGCGTTGGAATTGAACCTGCACTTTTGGTGTTATTCAATATCACAAACCAAACATTCTAGTTGGGCTCAGTCAGCACAGTTGACAGGAAGGCTGATGTGAGATGCAAAGACATGAGATGATGCTGAGATTGAAATCACCATCAGCTCTCTCTCTCTCTCTCTCTCTGTATGAGAATACAACCCTCTGGAACTAGGGCGATTTCTTCATTGTCCCTCTGTAAAAATCCTGAAAATTCCCTCTCCCTTCACCAATGCATAAACATATCAACGACCAACTGTTCCTACACAATCAGGAGGGCACAAGAAAACAGCTTATCACCATGTTCTAATGGAAGGAAGTTATTTGGGTGGAACTGAGAAATAAGAAAGTGATGATCACCTTTTGTGGATTGTCTTATAGACCTCCTAATAGTCAGCGGGAAATTGAGAAACAAACTTGTAAGGAGATTCGAGTTATCACAAAGTATAATAGGGTGGTTATGGTGGTGGATTTTAACTTGCCAAACACAGACTGGGCATGTTAAGGGTTTAGATGGAGAGTAATTTGTTAAGTGTGTACAAGAAATTTTTCTGATTCAAAATATGGATGTACCTACTAGGGAAGGTGCAAAACTGGACCTACTCTTGAGAAATAAGGCAGGGCAGGTGTCAGTGGGGGAGTGCTTCGGGGTCAGCAACCATCATTCTATCAGTTTTAAAATAGTGATGGAAAAGGACAGACCAGAACTAGAAGTTCAAGTTCTAAATTGGAGGAAGTCTAGTTTTTACTATATTGGGTAAGAACTTTCAAAAGGTGATTGGGGGGCAGATGTTCACAGGTAAAGGTACAGCTGGACATTGTGATTCCTTCAGCAATGTGATAACGAGAGTTCCGAGCCAGTATATTCCTGTTAGGGTGAACGGAAAGGCTGGTAGGTGCGGGGAATGCTGAATGACTGGAGAAATTGATGGTTTGGTTCAGAAAAAGAAGGAAGTATGTGTCAGACAAAGACAGGAGAGATCGAGTGAATACTTAGAAGAGTATAAAGGCAGCAGGAGTATACTTTAGAGAGAAATCAGGAGGGCAAAAAGGGGATAGGAGAAAGCTGTGGCAAATAATGTTAAGGAGAATCTGAAGGGTTTTTACAAATACATGAGGGACAATAGTGTAACCATGGAGAGAATAGGGCCCCTCAAAGATCAGCAAGTCTGCCTTTGTGTGGAGCCGCAGGAGATGGGGGAGATACTAAATGAGTAGTTGCATTAGTGTTTGCTGTGGAGAAGGACATGGAAGATATAGGATGTAAGGAAAGAGATAGTGACAGCTTGAAAAATGTCCATTTTCCAGAGGAGGAAGTGCTGGATGTGTTGAAACGCATAGAAGTGGATAAATCCTCAGGACCTGATCAGGTGGACCCTAGAAATCTGTGGGAAGCTAGAGAAGTGATTTGCTGGGCCTCTTGCTGAGATATGTGTATCACCGATAGTCACAGGTGAGGTGCTGGAAAACTGGACAGTGTAAAATGTGGTGCCACTATTTAAGAAAGTTGGTAAGGACAAGCCAGGGAATGACAGACCAGTGAGCCTGATGTCGGTGGTGGGCAGGTTGTTGGACGGAATCCTAAGGGCTAGATTTACACGTATTTCTAAATGCAAGGACTGATTAGGGATAGTCAACATGGCCTTGTGCGTGGGAAATCATGTCTCATAAACTTGACTGAGTTTTCTAAAGCATCAAAGAGGGTTGATGAGGACAGAGGGGTAGATGTGATTTATTTGGACTTCAGTAATGCGTTCGACAACGTAAACCCTGGGAAACTGGTTCGCAAGTTTAGATCTCATGGAATGCAGGGAGAACTAGCCATTTGGTTACAGAACTGGCTCGAAGGTAGAAGATGGTGATGGAGGGTTGTTTTTCAGACTGGAGGCCTGTAACCAGTGGACTGCCACAAGGTTGATGCTGTGTCCATTAAGTTTCATCATTTATACAAATGACTTGGATGTGAACATAGGAGTTATTGTTAGTAGGTTTGCAAATGAAACCAAAATTGGAGATGTTGTAGACGGCGAAGAACGTGACCTCAGATTACAACGGGACCTTGGTCACATGGGCCAGTGGGCTGAAAAGGGGCAGATGCAGTTTAATTTAGATAAATGCGAGATGCTGCAACTTGGGAAAGCAAATATCAGAAGGACTTACACTATTCTTGGTAAGGTCTGAGGGAGTGTTGCAGAACCAAGAGACCTTCAAGTGCAGGTTAATTGCTCCTTGAAAGTGGAGTCGCAGGTTAATAGGATAACGAAGAAGGCATTTGGTCTGCTTTCCTTTATTGGTCAGAGTATTGAGTACAGGAGTTGGGAGGTCATGTTGCAGCTGTACAAGACATTGGTTGGACAACTTTTGGAATATTGTGTGCAATTCTGGTCTCATTACCCTTGGAAGCATGTTGTGAAACTTGAAAGGATTCAGAAAAAAAATTACCAGAGTTTCCAGGGTTGGAGCATTTCAGCTATCAGGAGAGGTTGAATCAACTGTACCTGTTTTCTCTGGAGCGTCAGAGGCTGAAGGGTGACAATATAGAAGTTTACAAAATCATGAGGGACATGGAAAGGATAAATAGGCAATATCATTTCCCTGGGATGGGGGAGTCCAGAACTAGAGGGCATAGGTTTAGGGTGAGAAGTAAAACATAAAAAAGAGATCTAAGGAAACATTTTCACATTGAGTGTGGTATGTGTATGGAATGAGATACGAGAGGAAGTGGTGGAGCTGGTACAATTTAAAAGGCATATGGTTGGTTATATGAATAGGAAGGATTTAGAGGGATATGGGCCGGGTGCTAGCAAGTGAAACTAGATTAGGTTGTGATATTTAGTTCGGCATGGACGAGTTGAACAAAGGGTCTGTTTCAGTGCTGTGCATCTCTATGACTCTGTGACTCCATGACAATAGATTCTGGTCCAGCCATCGAACTCCAACACCGCTGAATTAGATTAGATTCCTTACAGTGTGGAAACAGGCCCTTCGGCCTAACAAGTCCACACCGCCCCGCCGAAGCGCAACCCACCCATACCCCTACATTTACGCCTTACCTAACACTACGGACAATTTAGCATGACCAATTCACCTGGTCTGCACATCTTTGGACTGTGGGAGGAAACCGGAGCACCCGGAGGAAACCCACGCAAACACGGGGAGAACGTGCAAACTCCACACAGTCAGTCGCCTGAGGCGGGAACTGAACCCGGGTCTCCGGCGCTGTGAGGCAGCAGTGCTAACCACTGTGCCACCGTGCTTCATTAATTGATGAAGCACGAGTGAATAAAACATTTTGACAGCTAAGATTATGGTTGCCAGAATATTCAGGAAAAAATGTACAAATGAAATTGTTGGGTGTATAAACGTTTGATAGATATTTCCGGATGTTTAGCACGTGTGTGTTCTTAGATGGGAAGGGGAATGACATTTGCGCACAGGAATTCATCAAATTGCTGAATGTCAATTAAATCAGATTTTAACAATGTTGAAATACACTGACCCGACAGATGCACTGGCTGAACTTTCTTCGAGATTTTTCTCAACTCTGAAGCATTTTCAGACAACCACTATCAGTAAGTGGTTGGTGCATATAGCAGGTTATGAAAGCCCTTCTGCTAAAAGCTTGAATACTGTCTGAAAATCCTGAATGATCATTTGATGTTTGGTCAGTTCTTGTGATGCAGACTTGCATTTAGTCCTGGTGATCCAACATTGGTCAGCGTTTGTGGTTACGAGGAACAAAACTTAGTTGTCAGGCCAAAAGTGTAGCAAATTGGTTCCCATCATTGCAACGAGAATGTATCCTGTAACTAGCTTTGAAGCTGTCATTGTATTCGAAGAGTATAGTTCCCTCTGATGTAACTGTTGTGTAACACGATTGTCAGTTGAACACAGTAAATTTCTAACGTGAGCAGTTTCACATTCTAACTGACATTTGTTTGCTGTAAGTGTACGGGTGTCATATCAGAAATACTGATCTGAATGAGATGGGGAATGAGACCTGGGTGAAAAGCAGTCTCAGTACAGTCTGTCTGAGGAGAATTCCCATCACCTGTGGAGATAAACTCGCTGACAGTACATCAAATTTTGAGTTTCCTGTTGTAAATATTATATTATGTAATGTTCTAATGTCATTGCCACTATTGCTTTCAGTTTGATGTGCACAAAACAAGCCATACATGAATGCATTGGCTAAATGACTAATTAATGTGACTGTTTTGTTAAATTGATTGGCATGAGATTTGATGTTAAAGTTAGAACTAGAATATGATTTTATTGTCACATGCACTCAAGTATAGGAATACATGAGGGCAGTGAGAAGTGTACAATGTTGCCATTGTCCAGCGGCATCTTGGATGTCTGGATAAATATGGATTCACTTCCATTGCCTTGGCCACATGAGTCACAATCTTTCAACACCTAAAGAAATCATGTACTTTGATACAGAATGTGGAAACCGCTATTCAGCCAGTGAAAGAGCTTTACTATCAGATTCACTCTTCCAGGTGATTAATAGTTCACTCCCAGAGTATTGAAAGATAGGAGGTGAAATCCCGGCATTACAAAAGGGAGACAGGAAGCAGTACGTGTAGGCCAGTTGGCTTAACATGTCTCAGCGACACTGATGGAAGGTATTATTTAATCTGACACAGTAGGACACATTGATCAGTTCAAGTTAATCTGGCAGTGTCAATGCTGTTTTGTGATTCTGTGGAATGTCTTTAAGGGTGCAACAAATGTTATTGATGAAGGGGTCATGTACTGACCTTAGCTTCTTTTTCAAAAACAATGACGCAACAAAGGTCATGGTAGGAAGTGAAATCTCGAGGTGTAGGGGGAAGTGATTGCATGGAAATATTATGATTTCTGGAAATGGCAATTGAAAGCAACACGTACATTCACGACGCTTCTGAGGCTGTGTTAGTTGCACAGTTTCTCGCTTTCCTCTTTGGCCCGAGTTCTTCACCATAGACGTGCAATCCCTCTGCACATCCATCTCCCATCAGGATGGTCTGAAGGGTCTCTGCTTCTCACTCAAAAAGAAACCTGAACAGTTCCCATCTATCGCTACTCACTTTCACCGTGACCGTGTTCATTTGCAAGTTTTTTCAATAATTTATCTCACTTTCTCCAATTCAAAAGTGCGGTTCGGGAGGGGGTGGGGGGGCGGGGGAGTGAGGGTGTGTGAGGTGGGGTGGGGAATGATGGATGGTCATAGTTGCATTCTGTCTCCTTTTTGCGGATGTGGAATATTCCTTGGTGCACTTCTATTTAGTACTCCACTCATAATACTTTCTCCAATATATCAATGATGCGATTAGTGTTATTCCTGCTCTTGCCAGATTAGAAGGAAATACATTAATTTGCTCAAAATTTCAAGCGTTCCCTCACGGCCAGCTGATATGATTCTGAATTTTCCATTCTTTAACCTCTCTGTTTCCATTTTTGGGGAAACATTGTACACACCAATATCCAAGACAAACCCACCAGACTCCCACTGTTACCTCGAATACACGTCCTCATGTCCTGTTTCCTGTTACTCCATCTTGATCTGTTCTACTTGTGTCACCTACCATCCTTGTCGATCCAATATAGCTGGTTCGCCCTCGATTGATGACTTCCCCCTTCATTCTGGTTAACAGGGACCAAGCGATATAATAAATGAATCAACAGAAGAGGACTTTAAAAAAAAAACGTAGCTGCGGCATTGCCAGTAGTTTAGTGTAGACAACCAAATCGTCTGAGGGAAATACGAGAGCAGGATGTGAGACATTGCTGAATGTTAAAACGACAAAGCATGACTAGTTGGTGATTGCAGCTCTCGATATATTATTTGGGATATGAGCAGTGTTAAAGACACTGAGAGCACTATAATTTTGTGTTATGTTTTACCCAACACGGTTAGCATGCAACACCCCAATGAGCAGACAGCAATTCTCAGTGCAATCTTCTAGAACAAAACTGGTCTTGTGATGAATTGTCAGAGAGAGACTATCCTTGAGCATCTGACACATTAATACGTTTACTTTTATTGTAAGTATGGAACAAGACAAAGAAACAAATGTAAAACGTTTCATGTAAATAAACCTTATGAATCCGGGAGATTATCTGACGAAGTTCGACAGGATGCAGATATTTGAAGAAAGAAAATGATGTATCAGTGAGAGGATTTCACAAGTGGAATTCTAGGGACACACTGTAGACATGAATCAATGACAGAAATACTTATATTTCAATATGTAGAGCACTACTGGTGCCCCCAAGCATGCAGGGTGAGGTGGAACAGGAAAAGGAAGATTCTGATTCTAGGAGGAATACGGTGCGTTAGATTTCATTGGTAGAGGGATTGAGTTTCGTAGCCGTAATGTTATGCTGCTACTATAAAAAATGCTAGTGCGGTCGCACTTGGAATATTGTGTACACTTCTGGTCGCCCCATTACAGGAAGGATGTGGAAGAATTTGCAAAGGTGCAGAGGAGATTTACATGGCTGTTGCCCGGTCTGGAGGGATGGTCTGATGTGGAAAGGCTGAGAGACTTGGGCCTGGTTTCATTGGAAAGAAGAAGGCTAAGAGGGGATTTGATAGAGACATCCAAGATGATCAGAGGATTATGCAAGATTTTTTCCAAGGATGATGACTTCAGCTTTTAGGAGGGGGCATAGCTACAAATTGACAGGTGAATAGATTTAAGACAAATATCAGGCAGGTTCTTTACTCAGAGAGTGATAAGAGCGTGGAATGCCCTGCCTGCCAATGTAGTTACCTCAGCTACATTAGGGGCATTTAAACAATTCTTGGATAAGCAAATAGATGCTGATGGAATAGTGTAGGGGGATGGGCTTTGGTTAGTTTACAGGTCAGCGCAACGTTGAGAGCTGAAGGGCCCGTTCTGCACTGTAATGCTCTCTGTTTTGTGTTCTATGTTCTGTGATCATCTGAAGATCCAGTTCCCATGACCCTCGTGGATGTATTCTTTTTTTTTAAATCAAGGATGGACTCAGTGGACTCAGTGCGGGGAAATCCAATCTCAAGTGAAAAGGCATTGACTCCACAATGACAGTCCTCCAAGGATAAAATGAATTCCGGTGTCTGACACTCTGAGACAGCAACGATAACCACTGCGTCACAGTGCAACCCTTAACGCTCTGTGGATTCAGGCCATAACTAAATACGTGGGACGGGGTGGGGGGTGTTGGGGATGGCCTAATGGTCTTATCACGAGACTGTCAATTCTGAGACTTAGATCCTGGGAACTAGAGTGGACCATTCATCAATGCAGACGATGGGCTCTGGCTTATCTCAAAGCCAGGAGACAGATCATTTTGACTCAGTTGTCTGTACTGGATACTGGCTGATGCACTGGCCTTTCCTACTCCAGGTACATGGCTGAGTCAAATGGAGAATGCCTTATGTTCAAACGTCAGTCAAATCGGGAGTGGATCATTCCATATTTCTGATGATGGACTTAGCTCAGGGAAATCCAATCCCAAGGAAAGGTCTACCAAGAGGGCAGTCATCTGCACTGGGCAGCTGGCTGTTCATGACGAGCTCCGTGTTCTTTTATTCATTGAGCGATGAATGGTTTGGCCAACACTTGCCACGTTTCCCTAGTTACAACACAGGGCAGGTAAGAGTTAACAAGATTGTTCTGAATCTAGAGTAACATGCAGGTCAGACCAGATAAGGGTGATGGATTATCTTCCCTAAAGGATATTAACGAAGGAGATGGCATTTTCCTGTCAATTGATAACTGTTCCATCATCACCATTACAGCCATTAGTCGAGATTTTTATTGAAATGAAATTTCACCATCTGCCATGTTGAATTTCGACCCCAGCTCTGAGAACATTACCTAAGTACTTGAATTAACAATCTACAGATAATGTAATTCGGCCATTGCCCTCACGCCCCAATATCTTTGGTAATGGCCTGAATCCGCAGAGCGTTATGGGTACCTTCAATCCACAATGGCTAACATTCCTGTCTCACATTCTCAGAAAGCCCATATTCAATTCCAGCATCAGGCAACTATCTGCATGGAGTTTGCATACTTTCATTTCTCTGTCGTTATAAACAAAGAACACCAGCAAGGGCAATTCATTGGACTCAGCAAAATGAACCGTGATACGGATTATCGCTGGGATAACTGACGAGTTGAATTCGGCAGAACCTCAGCAACAAGCAACCAGCATTTAACCTTGGATGTTTTCCTGCTCTCTGTGATGTGGGACATCCTTTGGTTACTAACCACCACTTGGGTTCAGTGAGAATCTCTGGCAGGTTCGGGAATTGTGATTATGTTTAAACGTGCCCATGAAATGTTGCAGGATTTTTACCCAGCAAGAATGACGGAACTGCATGATATTTCTGAGTCAGAATGAAATCTGGCTTGAAAGGGAACGTGCATGTGACGGTGTTTCTAAGCAACTGCTGCCATTGTTTTTCTAAGTGCTGGGAAGGCGCTGCTGACACAGCCTTGGAGTGTCAACGTTTTGCATCCCCGTGGATAGTGTTTACTGCTGGTCATGCATGTTATTGGTGAAGGGAGTGAATACTTTATATGGAGGTGTGCACACCGATCAATTGCGTGTTTGCAATGCACAATCTGAAGCTTTGTTAGTGTTTCCCTCAGTGTTCCATTTGAGCTGCTCTCAGTCAGGTTCATGGGGAGAATTCCATCCCACCCCTGAGCTACGCTTTCTGGATGGTTTGCATAAACTGGAGATGCAGGTAGAGAGTTTATTGCTACAGTAAGCAAATTGTCTGATTTTCTCCTGTGGCTGAAGCACTTGTATGGCTGAACGAGGTCATTTTTCTTTTGTTAAAGGATAATCCCGGTTGTTAGTAGTTATGCATTCAGTGATGGTAATGTCATAGTGAGCCAATGGGAGATTGGTAAATTTTCACTTTTTTTTTGAAATACTCATTGCCTGGTCCTTCCAGGATGCAAATATTACTTAGAGGAGAAAGTGAGGTCTGCAGATGCTGGAGATCAGAGCTGGAAATGTGTTGCTGGAAAAGCGCAGCAGGTCAGGCAGCATCCAGGGAACGGGAGAATCGACGTTTCGGGCAGAAGCCCCTTCTTCAGGAATGAGGAAAGTGTGTCCAGCAGGCTAAGATAAAAGGTATGGAGGAGGGATTTGGGGTAGGGGCGTCGGAAATGTGATAGGTGGAAAGAGGTCAAGGTGAGGGTGATGGGTCAGACTGGGGTGGGGGCGGAGAGGTCGGGAAGAAGATTGCAGGTTAGGAGAACGCCTCATCTTCCGCCTAGGAACCCTCCAACCACAAGGGATGAACTCGGATTTCACCAGTTTCCTCATTTCCCCTCCCCCCACCCTGTCTCAGTCAAATCCATCGAATTCAGCACCGCCTTCCTAACCTGCAATCTTCTTCCCGCCCCTAACCCAAGTCCCTCCTCCCTACCTTTTATCTTAGCCTGCTGGACAAACTTTCCTCATTCCTGAAGAAGGGCTTATGCCCGAAACGTCGATTCTCCTGTTCCCTGGATGCTGCCTGACCTGCTGCGCTTTTCCAGCAACACATTTCCAGCTGCAAATATTACTTGTCAATTATCAGCCCAACCTAGGGGGTATCTGGACACAGACATCTTCATTATCGACTGAGGCATTAATGATGCTGAACAAGGTTCGATCATGAGAAAGCATCTCTAATTTAGAAATTACAATGGATGGAAGGGCATTGATGAGCCAGATACAGATTTTGGGGCTGAGGACTTGAACAGATTAGGTTAGATTCCCTACAGTATGGAAACAGGCCCTTCAGCCTAACAACTCCACACACACACCCGCCGAAGAGTAACCCACCCAGACCCATTCCCCTAACACTATGGGCAATTTGGCATGGCCAATTCACCTAATCTGCGCATCTTTGGATTGTGGGAGGAAACTGGAGCACCCGGAGGAAACGCACGCAGACACGGGGAGAACGCACAAACTCCACACAGACAGTCACCCAAGTCAAACCCGTTCCTATGGTGCTGTGAGGCAGATTGTGTGATCGATAGCCACGGGTGACCGACTGGCAGACTGGAGGGTGGCTAATCTTGTGTCATTATTAATGAAAGGCTGCAAGGAAAAGCAGACCAGTGACCTGACGTCAGTGCTGGGTAAGTTCTTCGAGTGCATTCTGAGAGATATATCAGATTATTAGATTAGATTACATTACAGTGTGGAAACAGGCCCTTCGGCCCAACATGTCCACACCGACCCGCCGAAGCGCAACCCACCCATACCCCTACATCTACCCCTTACCTAACACTATGGGCAATTTAGCATGGCCAATTCACCCTGACCTGCACATCTTTGGACTGTGGGAAGAAACTGGAGCACCTGGAGGAAACCCACGCAGACACGGGGAGAACGTGCAAAGTCACCTGAGGCGGGAATTGAACCCGGGTCTCAGGCGCTGTGAGGCAGCAGTGCTAACCACTGTGCCACCGTGCCAAACACGCAATTGCAAAGGCAAGGACGAATTACAGATTTTCAGCATTATTTTGTGCTTGGGTATCATGTGTCACAAGGTTGATTCTTTTTTTAAGGGGACCTTAGCAAAGTTGGTGGGTTCCTCTTTGGAGGGTCACTGTGGACTGGTTGGGCCAAAGGACCTGCTTCCAAACTGTAGGGAATCTAATTCCATCAGTACAACAAATAATCATCAGCTGGGCCAATTGACCGAGAAATGGCAGATCAGGTAAAGTCTAAAATAACGTGAGATTTTGCATTTTGATAAGACAAGAAGGCACAGGATTTATATAGTTAATGGCAGGTTCATGACGAGAAATGTTGAACAGAGAGACCAAAGTGTGCAGGTGTATAGTTCCTTGCAGGTTCAGGCACAGTTATGTCAAGTGGTGAAGGTGGTGTTTGACAATTTGGCTTCCATTGCACAAATGATTTACAATAGGAGTTAGGGCATCATGTTGCAGACGTACACGATATTGGCGGGACAGGGTGGTTTAGAAGGTGTTTGGCATGTCCATCTTCATCAGACAGACCACTGAGTACAGGGGTTGGGACGTCATATAACCGTTGCAGAAGATATTGGCGAGGATAGATTTGGGGTTATCGTCGAAATGTTGTCTCTCTACTATTGGAAGAACGTTATTAAACTGGAAAGGGTGCACAAAACCCTTGCAAGGATGTTACCAAGACTGGACGGTTTGAGAGGTTTGATAGGCTGGAGCTGTTTCGCCTGGACTGGGAGACGCCAATAACTGACATTATCAAGGCTTATAAAATGATAAGCACCACAAAGTCTTTTCGCCAGGTTAGGGAGTCCAAAACTAGAGGACACAGGTTAATATGAGACGGTGAGGATTTGAAAGGGACCCGAGGGCACCTTTTTTCATGCAGAAGCTGGTGTTTGCATGGAATGAGCTTCCAGAGGAAATTGTGGATGTGGGTAAAGTTACAAGTTGAGAGGACATTTGGACAGGTACATGGATAAGAATGTTGTAGACTGAACTGGATTTAACTCAGACAAATGGACTAGTTCCGTTTAGGAAATCTTGTCAACATGGGATAATCACCGGTTTAAACACTATGGGGCGGGGGATAGGTTGGCAAATCCTTAATCCATTCCACCCGTTATCCCTCTTACACGTCTTTTTCGAGCATGTTTATTTCTGTCATGACATATTTCCTTCTATTGCCTTAAGCTGGAGGTTTAGCCAACGTTCCTTTACTTTACATTCTCATTTCACTTCGCACGATTGACTTCTGCTCCTCCTTTCACCTTTCCACCTCCGTTTCAGATATTCTGCTGTTGTCCATTGTAGTAAAACTACAATTAGAGCGTGGATTCGGAAATGTCTATTCGCGGCACCTCCAGCTAACCTACCTCCTGGGCGGAACTGATTTCTTCTTATTTTTCTGCTAACCTTTTTCAGAGGGAATCTTTGTGTAAAGATCAAGACACTACCAGAGCAAAACCAGATCCCCCTCAAAGCATTCCAGTGTTATATTGTTTAATTATTTCATATTTGTTCTTATGACTCGTCAGTCCACTCTCTCATTTCATAAATGTCTTTATTACTCCTCTGAAAGTTTCTCGTCAGCTTGAGTTTTCAGGCATTCTAACAGTTGCTTCTTACTTTTCCTATTTATCAATTCCATTACCCCCTCTCCCCGAATAAAGCCTGGGGAGTATCTGCTCGAGCAGGAATCCTTTCATTATCGACATTCAAAGATCCATCCTCCTGTACTTTAGCAACATCACATTGTGTTTAACACTGACCATATCCTCACACATTTCTCCATCCAAGAGGGGGAAAATGACTTTCCAAACAATGCGATACATGTAAGAGTCTTATTCGGAGGATTACAATTTTGTGTCATTTTCAGTTATTTTTCACACATGAAATGTTTGGCATCGTTGGCTGATCCATGATATATCGGCCTGTCTTAGGTGCCCCAATGAGAAGGTGATGGCGAGATGTCTTTCTGATCTGTTGCAGTCCACTTGTGGCAGTGGGACCCACCATACAGTGTTATGGGCCAGGCCAGACTCTCGCAAAGGATTTTTCAGAAGGTAGCCTAGATCTTAACATTTTCATGTTTTAAAAGCAAATGTGAGAGTGTTTCTTTTCCGGATGCAACGTGACTATTCAAACGATTTGAAGGTAAGCAAAATGCAATATATTTAAACACTTGGTAGGGGATGGACTGGATGCTTGTGGATGTAGTGTCAATCAAGAGGAGCAGGAAAACCAATGTTTTGGGCAGGAGCCCTTTTCAGGAATAAGGCTGGGAGCCTCCGGGATGGAGAGATAAATGGGAGGGGGTGGGGCTGGTGGGAAGGGAGTTGAGAGTGCAATGGGTGGATGGGGGTGGGGTAAAGGTGATAGGTTAGAAGGGAGGTTGGAGTGAATAGATGGGAACGGAGATTGGCAGGTAGGACAGGCCACGGGGACAGCGCTGAGCTGGAAGGGTAGAGCTGGGGTAAGGTGGGGGGAGGGAAAAATGAGTAAACTGGTGAAGTCCACATTGATGCCCTGGGGTCGAAGTGTTCCGAGGCAGAAGGGTGGTGAGGGAGAGGCGACGGAGGAGGCCCAGGACCTGCATGTCCTCGGCAGAGTGGGACGGGGAGTTGAAATATTGGGCCACGGTGTGGTTGATTGGTGAGGGTGTCCCGGAGATGTTCCCTAAAGCGTTCTGCAAGAAGGCGTCCAGTCTCCCCAATCTAAAGGAGAGCGTATCAGGAGCAATGGATACAATAAATGACATTGGTGGATGTGCAGGTGAAACTTTGATCAATATGGAAGGCTCCTTTGGGGCCTTGGATAGAGGTGAGGGGGGAGGTGTAGGTGCAGGTTTTGTAATTGTAATTAAAAAGCTCCCCACTTGCACTACCGCTTCCCTGCAACACACATGCATAAGTACACACCCACCCACCCACATACACACACACACACACACACCCACACACACACCCACACACACACACAAAAAACACCCCCCCACACACACACACCCACAGACAAACACACACCCACTCACACACACACACACACACCCACCAACCCACACACAAAAAAATCACACCCACACACACACACACCCACTCACAAATACACACCCACACACCCACTCACACACCCACACACGCTCACGCACACACCCACACACACACCCACACACACACGCTTACACACACCCACACACCCACTCACACACACAAACCCACACACACACGGACACGCGCTCACGCACACCCACCCACACGCACGCACAGACACACACACACACCAACAAACACATAGTTACACCACGTACACTGCACACACTCTCATAAATTATACTTTTACGTTTCTACTTAATACCTCCATTTGAATGAGAAAATAATTTATTCTGCTCATCCACAGTTCTTTCAAATTTCCCACTGAGCAAATGCGCTAACCGATCTCGATCACGCACAAACTGGATGGTGTTACAATTGTTTGCAGTGAATACCTATTAGTGTAGTAGACCATTCACACTTAAGGCAGCACGCTGGTTCAGTGGTGAGCTCTACACTGCCAGGGAACCGGATTCAACTCCGAGGTAAATGTGGGATTGTGGCAACCTGGTCTGCTCGGGAGACTCTTTGGAGGGTAGGCATGGACTCGACTGGCGTGCAGTGTTGTTATTCTATGATTCGTCTGTCTGTATTTTTTTCCAGGGGCCAACTGGACAGAAACTAATATCTCACTAAATGATATTAAACCTTTATCGTTTGGAACAGAAGCATCAAGTTCGATTCTGAATCAATCAGAAAACCAGCCATCCACTCATATTAAGGTACTTCAGATGTATTGTGACGGACCCGGTTAAATGCTATCATGACAGATGCCAAAGCGCCAATTTCATAAGTATATCATGCTGACCACGAAACCACTGTCGACTGTACCAACAGCCTATCTAGTTCACTAATGCCCTTCAAGGGATTGAAAACTGCTCTCCCGACATGGTACGGGCTACACGTGACTCCAGTACCACAGAAGTGCCTCTGTTTGCTGGATGTCAGCTATCAAAGCTCCAGACCTTCACTGCTGGAGTTCCTCAAGATTATGTCCTGGGCCTAACTATCCTTCGTGACTATGTAACTGGTCTTCCCTCCATCATCATGTCATAAGTCAGAGTACTTACTTGTCCTGCACTTTCTGTGTTAGGACAAAGTCACCGGGGTTGATGTCATCAGATCAAAAAGACATGCAGGCCATCCACCAGTGATGTCCAGTTGCAATGTTCACCCCTTTTTGAACATCTCAGATACTGAAGCACTCCAGATCCTGGGATCTTCCAGGCCGAGGCTGCAAAGTGACAAGTAACATTCGCGCGGCAGCACAATGGCGAAGCAATCACCGTGTCCAATAAAATGTCACCTGAACAAGGCCTCTTGATACTCAATGGCTTTGCTGATGCTGAATCTGCTACTATCAACAACCTAGGAGTTACCATTGAAGTGAAAATAAATTGAATCAATCATATAAGAACTGTAGCTAAGAGAGCAGATCAGAGGGCAAGAATACAGCAGTGGGTAATGCTCCTCAGGACTCTGAAAGCCTCTCCATGTCTACAAAGCACATGTCTGGACTGTGATAGAATGCTCCTTACTTGCCTGGATGAATGTATCTCTGACAACCCTGAAGAAATGGAACAGTAGCATGACCTAACAGCCGTATAAAAGCACATCATTGCAGACACTTGAAATCAGAAAAGGAGGCGGCAAGTGCTGGAGAAATTTACCACACCCGGCAGCATCTGTGGAGAGAAATAGAGAGTTAATCTTTTGAGTCTAATGTAATTCTTCTTCAGAGCAGTGCTGAAGAGGAGTCATGTAGGACCAGAAACATTCATTTTCTTTCTCTCTTCACAATTGCACCAGAGTTGCTGAGCTTTTCCTGCACTTTCTGTTGATGTCACCAGATCAAAAACACATGCAGACCATCCACCGGGTGATGTCCAGTTGCAACGCTGTGTATCATCAACGGGACGTGCTCCAGAAATTCACCAATGCTGCCTGGACAGTATCTTACAAATCCAAGATCACTGTCGTTCTAAAGACATATGTAGTGGATGGAATAGAAAACCGCATCATGTTATTTCCCAAGCCACTCACAATCCTGACTTGGATTTTTTTATTGTTTCCATTAAAATGGCCGTTGTCCAAGTGGGGGACAGGGCTGCTCGTTCATTCTGAGGGCCCAAATGTTCGTGATTCTAACCTAAAGGGGCGCAGTTGACAAGTTGGCGTCTTCACGCTGATCTCAGCCAACGTTGGAAATGAATCTTCTCTATTTGTGTCATTCGACATCAGAAACTAATCATCCATCAGGGGCTCAGTTCGCACAACTGACATGATGGCTGATCTGAGATGTAGGCAGCTGAGGTGATCTTTGGATCCAACACATCAGCAACTCTCTCTCTCTCTCTCTACGAGAGAACGGGTCTCTCTAAATAAGGCGAGTCCTTTGGCACCTCTGTCAAAATCCAGAAAAAATCTCTCTCCCTCCCCAACACACAAACATACCATGGAACAATTATTCCTACATCGTCCTGACCACAATGGTGCAAGGAAGCACTAACTACCACATTGGATGGAGAATGGGAATACTGACATCCAGCCAGTGAAAGAGCTTCACTATCCAATTCTTGAAACTGTTGCTCATCCCGGTGATTCATTGTTCAACCCTCGGTTATTAAAAGGTAGCAGGAGGAAGGCCTGCATTACAAAATGGAGACAGGAGACATGAAGCAAAGGCCAGTTAGGTTAATATTTCGCAGGGAAATTGTTGGAAGGTTTTTATCAACTAGATACAGGAGGAAACAATGATTAGTTCAAGTTAATCCGGCAGAGTCAATGGTGTTTATTGATTCTGCTAAATTTCTTTTAGGATGTAACATATGTTATTGATAAAGGGAAATGCAGTAAGATTAGCTTCTTTTTAATACATTGACACAGTAAGTGTCATGGCAGGAAGTGAAGGCTCGAGGTGGAGGGGGAAATGATTTTATGTGAGCACTGATTTATTGAAATGCAAAGCAATTGGAGGCAAAACTTACATGCACGGTTCTTCTGAGGCTAAGCTAGTTGTAAAGTTGCTAGCTTTTTCCTTTGTCCTTCCTGCCTCCTCTTCACCAGGGATGTGCAATAACTCTGCCATATTCATCTCCCATCAGGGATGGTTTTAAAGGTTCTGTGCTCCCTCCTCAAATACAGACCTGAACAGTCACCATCCATCGCAATCCACCATCACCAGGTTGTGCACATTTGCAATTTATTTACTTTAATTTATCTCACTTCCACCAAGTGAAAGGTTTGGTTCTATTTACCGACACGGAGGGTGGTGCAGGGATGTGGTGTGGGCAGGGGGTGGCGGGGTCAGATGGGGTGTGTCGGTTGTCAAATGTCTCCCATTAGAGTAGATTCCCGCCAGTGTGGAAACAGGCCCTTCGGCCCAACAAGTCCACACCGATCTTCCAAAGAGTAACCCACCCAGACCCATTTCCCTGTGACTGATGCACCTAACACTATGGGACAATTTAGCATGGCTAATTCACCAGACGTGCACATCTCTGGTCTGTGGGAGGAAACCCACGCAGATACGGGGAGAAGGTGCAAACTCCACACAGACAATTGCCCAAGGCTGGAATCGAACCTGGGACCCTGGTGCTGTGACGCAGCAGTGCTAACCACTGAGTCACTGCGCCGGCCCTTTGGGGAATGTGGGATGGTCCTTAGTCAAGTACTCTTTTGGGCTCCACTACCACACTTTCTCCAATGTATCAGTGAACAGATTATTGCTGAACCTGCTGTTGCAGGAATTAGAAAGAAATGTACTAATTTGCTTCAAATTTCTATCTTTCTCACGTGGCCTCCTCCCCTGTTTCGGACTTTCCCTTCCTTGACCTCGACGTTTGATTTTTTGGGGAAAAGTTGTCAACCAATATTGGTGGCAAAGCCCCGACTTCCAAGGTTTTCTCGGATACACTTCCTCACATCCAGCTTCCTGCAAGGATTCCACTCCATTCTCCCTGTTACTCCATATCCACCTGTTCTGATGGTATCCCCTCCCATCCCTGTCGACCCAACATAAGCTCCTTTATCCTCAACTATGGATTTGCTCTTACAGTCTGATTAACAGGGAACTCACTGATACACGAAATGAACCATCCGAAAAAGGATACTGGCTGGGAACTTTAGAAAGGTTGGCAGCGCCACTGCTAATAGTTTAATATAGATTAGCAAATCCACTGAGGAAAACAGAAGACCAGTACGCAGTACATTTCTGAATGTTAAAACAGTAGAGCCAGGAGCTGTTGGGATTTCATCTCTCAATTGGGATGTGAACAGAACAAAAGACACTGAGAGTGCAAAATTCTTGAACTACTTTTCACTGAACTCTGTAGTGCACAAGAGCCTAGTGAGTGAGAGAGCAATTCTAGATTTCATCTTCTGAAATGTAGCTGGTCTTTTGGATGACTTGCAAGAGAGAGTCCATTTTTGAGCTCGTGACATGTTAATAAATTTACATTGAGCGCAAATATGGAACAGGACAAACACAACAAGGGTAAACTTTTGATGTTGGGTGTCAACAAATCTTATGAATCTGAGGGGTAATCTGGTGAAGTCGACCTGGATTCGCGTATTTGAAGAAAGCGCAATAATGAATCATTGTGAGAATTTCAAAAGTGGGATGTTAGGGAAACAGTGTCCACGTGACCCGAAAACTGAAGTGGTGATACGTGCAGGTTGGTAGCCCCATATTTATCTTTCAGCATACATGGTGAGTTGAAACAATTAAATTTAATTTCTGATCATAACAAAAAAGTCCTAAAACAAAAGCAAGCCTCGTAGAGACTCTGTACAGATGCAGTATAAACTAAAAGCGAAACTCGAAAAGGCCAAGGGAGTATAGGGAAATAATTAGTGGGTAAGAGCGACAAAAAGGATATTTTAATAGTAGATTCAGAGCTAAAAGCTGACTACGGAGACGAAAGGACTGATGAAGAAGTAAAGGTGGTCGATGCAAGCCAATGCATGTTCGCTCTCTAATACGCAAGAATAAATCTTAATAATCTAATGCAGTAATTATTATTTCATGACACTCATCACTTTGAACCATATAACGGCGTTTGTGATTTATTGAGATGAATAAACAGCTGTGGCGGTGAAGTTCGATGTGAGGGATTTGCCCTGAGTAGCACTCATCGATTGGGATAGAATTACAAAATATCCCTTGGCTAAAGAACTGCATCAAGGGGAGATATGTCAGAACATAAACACTGTGTTGAAGAACTGTACCCCATGGTTACAACAACTGTTAAGGCAAGTCGTTTGGAAATAACACCCTCAACAGCTGCCAGTGTTTTTCAAGTATAACCTTGAAGGGCAGAACAGGGAGATCACATCAGGGGACAGCTTCATATAGGACAGTGATGTCATTGAAAACAACTAAATGGGCCGATACCAGGAATTTCCTCACATGAGGGTAACAGAACGAGAAAGGGAATGAAGAAATAACTCGGTGTATGACTTACCGCGGATGTTGGTAGCAGCACAAGCAGAAATTGCTGGAGAAACTCAACAGGTCTGGCAACACCCGCTGAGAGAAAACGGAGTTAATGTTAGATTTAGTTTGATAGAACATAGAACATAGAACATAGAAAAATACAGCGCAGTACAGGGCCTTTGGCCCTCGATGTTGCGCCAATCCAAGCCCACCTGACCTACACTAGCCCACTATCCTCCATATGCCTATCCAATGCCCGTTTAAATGCCCATAAAGAGGGAGAGTCCACCACTGCTACTGGCAGGGAATTCCATGAACTCACAACTCGCTGAGTAAAGAATCTACCCCTAACATCTGTCCTATACCTACCCCCCCCCCCTTAATTTAAAGCTATGCCCCCTTGTAATAGCTGACTCCACACGTGGAAAAAGGTTCTCATGGTCAACCCTATCTAAACCCCTTATCATCTTGTATACCTCTATCAAGTCACCCCTAAACCTTCTTTTCTCCAATGAAAACAACCCCAAGTGCCTCAGCCTTTCCTCATACGATCTTCCTACCATACCAGGCAACATCCTGGTAAAACTCCTCTGCACCCGATCCAGTGCCTCCATATCCTTCCTATAGTATGGCGACCAAAACTGCACACAATACTCCAGATGTGGTCGCACCAGAGTCTTATACAACTGCAACATGACCTCAGGACTCTGGAACTCAATTCCTCTACCAATAAAAGCCAGTACGCCATATGCCTTCTTCACCGCACTATTTACCTGGGTGGCAACTTTCAAAGATCCCTCTGCTCAACCACACTACCAAGCATTCGACCATTAGCCCAGTACCCCATCTTTTTGTTACTCTTACCAAAGTGAATCACCTCACACTTACCTACATTGAACTCCATTTGCCACCTTTCTGCCCAGCTCTGCAGCTTATCTATATCCCGCTGTAACCTGACACACCCTTCCTCACTGTCAACAACTCCACCGACTTTCGTATCATCCGCAAACTTGCTCACCCAAACTTCTAGCCCCTCCTCCAGGTCATTTATAAAAATGACAAGCAGCAATGGTCCCAAAACAGATCCTTGCGGAACACCGCTAGTAACTGCACTCCAAGATGAACCTTTACCATCAACTACTACCCTCTGTCTTCTTCCAGCCAGCCAATTCCTAATCCAAATCTCCAACTCACCCTCAATGCCATACCTCCATATTTGTTGCAGTAGCCTACCATGGGGAACCTTATCAAACGCCTTACTTAAATCCATATACACCACATCTACCGCTTTACCCTCGTCTACCTCCTTAGTCACCTTCACAAAGAATTCAATAAGGTTTGTGAGGCACGACCTGCCCTTCACAAAACCATGCTGACTATCCTTGATCACATTATTCCTATCCAGATGTTCATAAATCCTATCCCTTACAATTCTCACTAAGACTTTGCCCACAACCGAAGTGAGACTCACCGGCCTATAGTTACTAGGGTTATCCCTACTCCCCTTCTTGAAATAGGGAACCACATTTGCTATCCTCGGTCTTTTGGCACTATTCCTGAAGACAACGAGGACATAAAAATCAAGGCCAATGGCTCTGCAATCTCCTCCCTTGCTTCCCAGAGAATCCTAGGAGAAATGCCATCAGGCCCAGGGGACTTATCTATTTTCACCCTTTCCAGAATTTCCAACACCTCTTCCCTACATACCTCAAAGCCGTCCATTCTAATTAATTGTGACTCAGTATTCACATCGGCAACAATGTCCTGTTCCTGAGTGAATACTAACGAAAAGTATTCATTCAGTGTCTCCCCAATCTCTTCAGCCTCCACACGCAACTTCCCACTACTATCCTTGACTGGACCTATTCCTACCCTAGTCATTCTTTTATTTCTGAAGTGCTCCAAAGTCGACCCCGATGATCTAGTCACAGGAAAGTTCGAAGGGCAGGCAAGAGACGAGGGGAGAAATGTTTTTCATCGAATCATAGAATCCCTAAAAGTGTGGAGACAGGTTCTTCTGCCCAACAGGTCCACAGTGACACTCCGAAGAGTAACCCAAGCAGACTCATTCCCCTATGATTTTATCCTATACTTAACCTGAACTAATGCACCTACCCAACACATGAACACTATGGGCAATTTCACATGGCCAATTCAACTGATCTGCACATCTTCGGACTGTGAGAAGAAATCGGAGCACCCAGATATAGGGGGAATACGCAATCACCATGCAGACAGTCGCCCGAGGCTGAAATTGAACCCACGTTTCTGGCGCTGTGAATCAGCAGTGTTAACCACTGGGCCACTATGCTGCCCCAGCCCGCCCTGCCACACTTATATGTCATGCTTTGCTTAGGGAAAATATCATGGCAGTACTTAGAGAGGATATTCCTGAGTGGTCGTCCATGGATTCTCTATCGGTGAACTGAGGAAAAAGAAGGGCATGAGTACATTGTTGGATTGAACTATCGAGCCCTCCAAACCACACCCCAATAGTCAGCAGAAAATTGAGGGAAATCACAGATAGTTTTCAGAAACATGAGGCAGTAACAGGATAGGATTTTAACTTTTGGAACATAGCTTGGGACTGGAAAGGAGGAATATGGAAGTGTATTCAAGAACACTTTCTCAATCAATATGTCGCTGGACCTTCAAGAGAAAGGCAAAGCTTAACCTTCTCTTGGGAATAAGGCAAGATAAGTGACTGAGGTATTAGTGGGGGAGCACTTACCGCAGTTCTGTCAGTTTTAAAAAAAAGACGATATGGTAAAGGATAAGCCTGGGTGAGTGATAATGCGCTGACTCAGTGTGGGGAGGAACAACCAGCATTTCCCCTTTTATCTCAGGTGGACTGTGGAACAGAGAACAGAAGAGAAAGTATATGATGGGGTGGAGGGCAGACAGACTTCGATGACAGAGTGACCAAACCGGGGGTGGGAGTGATGTGAGAAGTGATGAAGCAAAAAATGGGAGTGTGAATGACAGGATCCTCAGTACTGTCATCAGAAAGCAATCAAAATGAAAGAAAATGGTAACACAGATAACAAAGTGAGATACTCTGTCATATCCCCATCAATATCTGCAGGATACACGGTTACTGTCAGATTCTGAATGAATTCTGTCTGAGTTCTCATCAGTAACTCGCATATGGCTGGTTACCCTCAGCGTTAAGTCGCATCGTTTCAGCAAACGGATTTGGATTGAGGTGACAAATTCATTGGTTATACATAAATTCCGATCTAGCCCAGATTCAGAGGAAAGTACCCTCTCGGCGTTGGGTGCTTCCTCTCAGGGGACTGTTATATCCCGCCCCACTGAATTCAACACTGCTTGTCACTGATAACCAATCTTTGTCGACGTCATTCCCCTCCCAAATACACAGGAGAAGGTTATAGATATAGCATTTGTTGTCGGGGCTGGAGGGGGTTACAGAGATAGGGAGGGGGTGTAGGGGCTGGAGGGGGTTACAGAGATAGGGAGGGGGTGTATGGGCTGGAGGGGGTTACAGAGATAGGGAGGGGGTGTCGGGGAATGAGGGGATTACAGTGATAGGGAGGGGGGTTGCAGAGATAGGGAGGGGGTGTAGGGGCTGGAGGGGGTTACAGAGATAGGGAGGGGTGTAGGGGCTGGAGGGGGTTACAGAGATAGGGAGGGGGTGTAGGGGCTGGAGAGGGCTACAGAGATAGGGAGGGGGTATAGGCGCTGGAGGAGGTTACAGAGAAAGGGAGGGGATGTAGGGGCTGGAAGGGGTTACAGAGTTAGGGAGGGGGTGTAGGGGCTGGAGGAGGTTACAGAGAAAGGGAGGGGATGTAGGGGCTGGAAGGGGTTACAGAGTTAGGGAGGGGGTGTAGGGGCTGGAGGAGGTTACAGAATAGGGAGGGGGTGTACGGGCTGGAGGGGGTTACAGAGAAAGGGAGGGATGTAGGGGCTGGAGGAGGTTACAGAGATAGGGAGGGGTGTAGGGGCTGGAGTGGGTTAGAGAGATAGGGAGGGATGTAGGGGCTGGAGGAGGTTACAGAGATAGGGAAGGGGTGTAGGGGCTGGATGGGGTTACAGAGATAGGGATGTAGGGGCTGTAGGAGGTTACAGAGATAGGGAAGGGGTGTAGGGGCTGGATGGGGTTACAGAGATAGGGAAGGAGTGTAGGGACTGGAGGAGGTTACAGAGATAGGGAGGAGGTGTAGGGGCTGGAGGAGGTTACAGAGATATGGAAGGGGTGTAGGGGCTGGATGAGTTACAGAGATAGGGAAGGAGTGTAGGGGCTGGAGGGGTTTACAGAGATAGGGAGGGATGTAAGGACTGGAGGTGGTTACAGAGATATGGAGGGATGTAGGTCCTGGAGGGGGCTACAGAGATAGGGAGGGGTGTAGGTGCTAGAAGGGGTTACACAGATAGGGAGGGGTTTAGGGGATGGATGATGTTACAGAGATAGGGAGGAGGTATAGGGCCTGGAGAGTGTTACACAGGAAAGGAATGGAGCAGGGGCTGGAGGAGGTTGCAGATTTAGGGATGGATGGAGGCACTGGAGGAGGTTACAGAGAGAATTGGGGTGCAGGGACAGGATAAGTTCGCAGAGATAGTGAGTGGTGTAGGGATTGGAGAAGGTTACAGAGATAAGGAAGGGTGTAGGGACTGGAGGAGGTTAAAGATACGTGGAGGAGTGTAGGGGCTAGTAGATGTTACAGAGATAGGGAATGTTTTCGGGACTAAAGGAAGTTTCAGAGAGAGGGAGGGCTTTAGGGTCTGGAGAGGTTTCCAGACATAGGGAGGGATATAGAAGCTGTAGGAGGTTACAGAGGCAGGAAAGGTTGTTAATACCTGAGGAAGTTTTCAGATTAAGTGAGATTTGGTAACTGAGTGACCTTCACCAGAAGTGTTCGCTGTTAACCTGAAATATTAACGCTGAATTCTCTCTATTGATGCTGCCAGACCTGCTGAGCCTTTCTAGCAATTTCTGTTTTGTTACTCTAGTCTGTGCCTGTCCCAGCTGGGATATTATGCGGAAGCTGGACTACGTGGGACTGGGAACTCCCAGCCACAGAAGCTGTGGTTTAACCTCTGAGATTTCAAACAAACGTAGAAAACAATTAGTTAGCTCTGCTGCTTGACATGTTTAAATAGCTATCTTGTTTTTTTTATTAATTGCAATGTATTTTTTAATGAAAAAGTTATTCGAACACTTTAAAACATGCTATTGTTGTCCCTCTCTCTGAAATCTTTTCTGTGGCCCTTGCATGGAGAGAAACATTGAAATGTGCAATGTGCGGTTAGGCTGGAGATGTTAGTACTGCCCTCGGACTGTTACCATAGCAACAGGCTGCTTCATGGATACAAAGCTGAACGGCAATGAGAAAATTCCGGATTGTTTGATAATTTTAATACTTGATTGATTGATTCATTTGGGTAAAGGGACATTTAAGGTAGTTCTCCAGCTCCTGTAGGAATTTAGTCTGTGTGTGACAACATAAATTGTGGTGTTTGTACAGCAACTGAGAAGCTCCAGCAGGAAGCCCAATTCCTGCAAAAAGTTATGCGGATAATTAGGCCGAACCCAAAAACGAAACATTCGGTTCCACGCACAACATTGATCCAAATAAGTCGAAATTAGTTTAGACTCATCCGCCGGAAGGTTGGCTGGTCGATGAGATGTGGGATTGATCCATTACCATGCATGACGTAATGGTAAGGTCCTGGGGAGTGTTGCTGAACAAAGAGACCTTGGAGTGCAGGTTCATAGTTCATTGAAGTTGGAGATAGGATAGTGAAGAAAGCATTTGGTATGCTTTCCTTTATTGATCAGAGCATCGAATATAGGAATTGGGAGGTCACGTTGCGGCTACGCAGGACACTATTTGGAGATGCCGCGTTTGGACTGGGGTGTACAAAGTTAAAATTACAAAATATCAGGTTATAGTGCAACAGGTTTATTTGGAAGCAGAAGCTTTTGGAGTGCTGCTCCTTCGTCAGGTGTTTGTGGAGTATAAGATCGTAAGTTCGCAATTCTCTAAATTCTGTGTCCTATGATCTTAAACTCCTCAGCCACTTGATGAAAGAGCAGTGATCAGAAAGCTAGTTCTTCCAAATAAACTTATTGGATAACCTAGTATAGGACATTAGTTGTGCCACTTTTGGGATATTGTCAGCAAGGCTGGTCTCATTCCTATATGAAGGATGAAGTGAAACTTGAAAGGGATCAGTAAAGATTTACAAGGATGTTGCGAAAGTTGGATGATTTGAGCTACAGAGAGAGAGACTGTATCAGCTGGGATTGTTTCCATGGAACGTGAGAGGTTGAGGGGTGACCTCAGAGAGGGGCATGGATAAGTTAAATAGACAAGGTCTATTCCCCCATGGTGGGGTAGTCCAAAACTAGAGAGCAGAGGTTGAAGGTGAGCGGAGAAGACTTAAAAGGGAGCAACTTTTTCATGAAGAGGGTGGAGCGTGTATGGGATGAGCTGCCAGAGGAAGTGGTGCAAGCATGTAGAATTAAAAAGGCATCTGGTTGTGTATATGAATAGTAAGGGTTTGGAGGGATATGGTTCAAGTGCTAACAGATAGGACTGGGTTAGTTTGGGATATCTGGTCGGCATGGACAACTTGGTCCAAAGGGCCTGTTTCCATGCTGTATATTTCTATGACCCTATGAATTTGTGATCCATGAGAGCAACCTGAGACATTCAGAGGATTTGATGATTTGTCTAAAAAAACGGTGCTGGTACAGTGACATGGGGAGTCCACCGAAGGCTAACATTGTATACTTTAAAGACAAGTGACACAGACAGAGAGACAGAATTGGAGACTTTTATTCATCACGTTTTAATTTATTAAAGTGTGTCTCATTAAAGACAAGGCTGTTCACACAGACACACACAGGCACACACACACAAAACCACACACCCACACACAGATATATACCGATGTTTTTTAATCATTGCAGTTGTACCAGCCTCTACCACTTTCTCTGGCAGCTCATTCCAGACACGCACTACCCACCTGCAATGAAACATTGCCCCTTCCGTCCCATTTTTTTGTCTTTCCTCTCCCTCACTTTAAAACTTATGTCCTCGAGTTTTTGACTCCCCCCTCCCCGGGGAAATTATCTTGTCTCTTCACCATATCCATGCCCCTCATGATTTTATAGACCTCTAAAAGGGTACACCTCAGCCTCTGAAACTCCAGGGGAAAAAAAAACAGCCCGAGCCTACTCTCCTTACAGCTCAATCTCTCGCATCCGGCAAAATGTTGATAAACATTATTTAATCGCTGTAATTTATTTAGTTCAACTTCATTTTCTAAAACTTTTATTATTAGCCATTTGTCTATGTGCGTTCTCTTCTGCAGAAAGAGCTTAAATTAAATGGAAATGTGTTGAAATAAAGTACACCTGATCAGTCAGAATTCTGTCGACCGAAACAGTTAACGTTTCAAGTCCATCAACTGAATTATTTTCGTAACTGGATATTTCACGGCGTCCTTCAACTGGTCTCTGAAATTTCTCTGCGTCACCACGTAAATGAATGCGTTTGTGCAGCAATTTAAGTCGCGCAGCATATATCCGACTTGTTGAAACAGAGAAGCAGCAGAAGAATCCAAGGAATAAGAAACATTAAAGAAACTTAAGACAAAAACCAACCAGAGAAGTATGAAGCTGGCACATAAGGCAAAGAGTAAAACCACAGAGTTCTGTCTGCTCTCTATCTCTGGATCATTGTCTATTTTCCCCTGACCCCTCAGGCCTTTACGCACCTTAATTGCATCGAAGATGTGTCTGACAGTCAGAATATTAATAAAGAGAATAAAAGTGAATGGGAGAAATGGTGTTAAAAACTGTTCAAAATATTGAAAACTTTTCCACCGTGGGTCATTATTATAACGGGATGTGGTATAACAGTACCATGGAACATTGTTGCTGATCGTTCCAGGTTTAAATCGAAAGTAGTTGGGAATGTTTTTTAAAGCAAAGAAAACACAGATTGTTGCTAGAACACTTGTTGCAGTTTTCTCTGTGCAATACTGAGATTTCATCTGATGAAAACAAATGGCGACAAATCGATCAAAAGAAAAGGCAACAGTGAACCAGACAGAGCAATCAATGGTCAAGCAGTTCAGGGCATAGATTAGGCTACAAACAGGAGTAATGTCCAGGAAACATTGTGTATAATAATAACGTGGAAATTTGAAGAATACAACATAAAAAACAATGAACAGCAGATCAGACGCTGCCATGGCCACCAGATAGTGAGTGCTGCATTTAGAAAGACCACACTTGCCCCGAGCCAGGAACACAATTAGCATTAGAGTAACTGAAAGAGAATTAAAGGGAAAAAGAAGTTACTGATCAAACGTTATCTGTGGCTGAAACCAGACTGTACGTAATGACAGAAAGGAAATGTCCATGTTCCATGTCATACAAAGTTTAAAGAATCTGTACCACACTAGCAAATACTCTTCAGATGAATCACTTGCAGGTTTTAAGATATGAAGGGAAGTACGTGAGTAGCTGATTGCTGACAGAAACATGGTAATATCCTCAACATTGTTTTGGGCTCGCCAGTGGTTGATTTCATCTGCTTCATAAGTTACTCAGACTGACTGGAGTTTCCCGGAAGACAGAATATCATGCACCGGTAACTGGGATCAGTAAAATGAAGAAGGGTGGACACCAAACACAGACATTAATTAGAACATTTCAGTATTCATTTTCAGGGTCTCCACAGCTCAGATTGCTTCCAGAACTGTAATATCACGCTGTATGAACTATATCACAGGGTACTGAATAACTCCACCGTTTCCAGGAACTGGTTCTCGCCAAAATATGCAATGAACAAATGATCAAGCATGGAATACCTGCCTCGTGTACAGTATTGAACATTCTGACAATCCGACCTACGAAATCATTCAGCAGTGAATCCAGCCATCATGCCCCAGGTTGGATATTAATCGCAATGAGATGAATGTCAACATTTGGGATCTGTCCCAAGATTTTATAACAATGCCTTCACGAAAATAAAATCTGTACCCATGCAGCATCGGTCATTGCAAATTTGCGTTCACGTAATCAGACACTTTATGTGAGATTAAGCAAACGTTCCAATCTGTGTCTGGGCTCAGGCACAACGATTCTCTCCTAGGCTCTCTCCTTGGTAATAGAGATTGCCTTCTCAGACTTGGAGCACATAGTGGAGCTCGAAAACCTCGTGGTTTTTAACATCATTCTCCTTTGAGATCAGCAGAATGGTGCAGAGCGGAGGAAGTCCATGTGGCCCATTGAGTCTGTCCTGGTCCTCCGAGGAGCATGCCACCAATACCATCCCCCACCCTCATGGACGTGTTTCTTTTTAATCATGGCAGGTCAGGGAATAGGGGCAAATTACACACAGATAGTCACCTAAGACTGAAATTAAACTCAGATCTTTGTTGCTGTGAGTCAGGAATGGTCACCACTCTGTCACGGTGCCACCTTTATACCTATGGCTTCTGGCCAATGCTAAAGATTATGGTAGACAATGGATAAGTGGCCTTCTCATGACACTGTTTACCCAGAAAGTCAGATAATGTTATGGGAAACTGAGGTCGATATTCACCATGGCAGATGTTGGAATTTCATTTAAAATAGAAATCTGGACTTAAGATTCTAATGATGACGATGAAATGGTTATCAACTGTCAGGGGCAAATAGCCATTGCGATCAGTGATATCCTTCAGGGAAGGTATTCTGTCATCCTTACCTGGTCTGACCTACATGTGACTCTAGACTCAGAACAATCTGTTAGACTCTTACCTGCCCTCTGCAAAATTAGGGAAGGATGGTAAGTGTTGGCTCAGTCAGTGACACCCACATCCTTTCAAAAAAATGGAGCTCCCCATGCACAGCCAACTCCCCAGTGCACATGACTGCTCCCTTTTTAGACCATTCCCGGGGATTAGCTGGCCCCACACTGAACACGTTGTCGCAAATATGTAATGGTCTAATCCAGATTCGATCGACTTTCGAAATAAGGCGTCCTTATAATGAAATAACACACCGACCAGTACCCTGCACAGACAACTGAGGCAAATGGAGCTGTCTCCTGCCTTTGAGACCAGCAGGAGTTGGAAAATTCATTTGTCTCAGCAAACTAAACTATGCGACATATTACCTGCTGGGATAGCGGATGCCCAGAATTCAGCAGAATCTCAGCAGCAAGCATTCAGCCTTTTGCCTAGAACATTTCCCCTGCTCTCTGCGATGTGAACACTAACCACCACTTGGGTTCAGAGATACCCTCTTGCAGATTTGGGAATCGTGTTTATTTTTAAATGTGCACATGGAATGTGAGCTTTTGTGGCTCGGGCAATGTACATCGCCCAGCTCTATGTGCTCTTCATTATACTGTTGGAGATCTTCCTTTGAGAACATCTACCTTCTTTGGGGTGGAGCAAAACTCACATTTCTGAGGGGCAGATTGGCAATAATTGACCAGCGAGATCTTGAACTGCATTGATGTATCTACAGCAACTCACATTATAACTTTTGGAATTCATATATCGATATAAATCTGTCTCTGTGGTCTGAATCACTGATTGGACAGACACAGTGTGTAACAATCAGTGCAATGATGCTCCACACCAGGAGGAAAAGAGCATCATGAAAGTCAGGGGCGACAGATTATTGATATCCCTTTTGCAAAGTGGTGCTGATGGACTATGAATCAACTGACGACCCTGACATAGTTTCCAACCCACCAACTCCCAACATCAGATCAAACGGAGGTCACAACAGCAGAGCAGACTTTGACTCAGTTCTTGACCATGATTGGAACCTCGTTGCGACGCAACAATATCAAATATCTTTAATCACACATCAGTCAGCAAAACCAACTTGCCTTTCATTAACAAAAAATCCTGTTGTACCAGCCAACCTCCACCGTTCTAAGCCCTCTGGACCAGGTACTATAACAGAGATTGCACAAAGTTGATGGGGTACGCTTTCTATATTCAATCATTCACTGGTCAGGCAGCATATGTTGCTCAGAGGGCAGGTTACAGTAAATCATATTGTTGTTGGGCGAGAGTCACAAGTCAACCAGACCAGATAATAATTGGCAGTTTCCTTTCCTAAAGGACCTTAGTGCCCAAATGGGATTCTTTGACCAGCAAGACATAGTCATCATCAGTCTCTTAATTACAGATATATGTTGAATTTAAATTCCACATTCTCCCATGGTGGTGTATGTGTGTGTGGGCGGCGAGGGTGTTTTAATCTCGGGTCCGCAGAATAGTATCTGGGTCTCTGCCTTAATAATCTAATGATAATGTGACTAGGCCATCATCCCGCAGCTCATGTGTATTACCATGACCTCACAGTAAATCAGTCTGAAACTATATACAGGTTTTTCCTTACTGAAATGTTAGTGCCAACAAAACAACCATAATAATATTAATATTAATAATACTAACAATAACGTATCCAAAATGATGACCAAAGACTGAGCACCAATCCCAAATGAATGCACATGGGAGCACCTTCCCACAGACCATTATTGTTTGGGGAACATCAAAGGATAATAACAACCAAAGGCAAGGTGGGAAACATCCAGTTGGACAAAGCTGTTTGTTGTCTGTGCGAGAGCTGGTAACCACAACACTCCAGATTTGAGCATTTGTCCGATTCAAATCTGCAGCACAGTACTGTGCATCTTTTTTTTACAATTGGCACAGCTCTCACGTCTTTTTGACAATCAAATAATTCAACGACATACATCATACTTCCAACTCCATGATCAACACGTTTCTGTTGACCCTCGCTTACCACGCCATAATGACTTGCTGAATCCACCCCGTGCCCACGTTGTATCTGGGCTCCCAGTTGGTGCAAGCTGCCTGAGTCAGATCCACCAACAAAATATCTTAACACCAAGACCTGGGAAGAGCGTGATGTCATTGTGAGGTGGATTGTTACAAAACTTATCTGACCCATCGCAGGCTTTTACCGACCACGGAGACAGAAAGTGATAGTTCTAAACGTTTTGTGGGACAAGCCAGAGCCGGTGATCAGTCAAACAATAATCCATTCATCGTCACTGCAAAACCATTCTGCCCAGAATTGATAAACAGACAATGCTACACAATACTGAGTAGACTCATAATTGTCAAACTGCTCTCTTTAAACTCAGTAAGTGAGGGCACTGTCGCCCAGCATTGGAAGTTGCCTTGCTAAATGAAACTAATATTATTAATAGTCACAAAGTTAAAATAAGTATGATTTAATTCAGATATGTATGTAACATAGCGTTTTAAAAGGCTTACCAGGAATACCAACACTGGCAAGGACAGTGTCGTACAGTTTTTCCACCGTTTGTCTTGGAAGATGCATTTTGCTGTTTATGAAACTGACTCTCCCTTCCTGCTGCTTTCAACCTGTCCGAGTTGGAGAATTCTCTCTTAATTGGAGCTAACATACTTCCACAAACTTATTTAATATGATGTGACATCTCCATTGGGAAACTTTGACGATACTTTTAACTGGTTTCTGAACAAACCGATTACGACTAAAGCTTTATTTTAATGATGTGATCTCATTGAGATTTAAGTCTGTAATTGAATACCCCAAAGACTGGATTAATCTGATCCCGTCACATCTCAATGTCAATTCCAACCTGCCTTCAAGTAGCAATATGATTTCACTCATTATCAGTCCCACCAATATAGAACTATCTGTTGATTATACTTTCAGTGATGATCTACAATTAACTGACGCTATTCAGACTTTCAATGCCTCATGTTGTAGAGCTCCTTGCGAGCTGTTTTACTGCACACTATATCCCACTGTTGCTCTTACTGATACAGTTTTACAACTCATTTGTGAAACTCTATCTGTGTCTGAGCACTTCAAGAGAGAACTTGAAGAGAGATAACAATAGTAACTGAAACTTACACTGATTTATGTTTTCTCGATACAAATGTAAAACAAACTGGAAACTAATCCAGAAGCTTAACTTTAGGATTCTAGTATGACACAATCTTATGGAACAGTAGAGTCTCTTCAGCTCATCGTACTTGTGTCGCCAGAATTAAAATATTTCTGTATCAGTCCCATTCTCCATCATTTGGCCCATAATCTTGAATGTTATGACATTTCAAATTCTCATCCAAGTACTTTTAAAGTTTGTGATGTCACCGACCATCCCACACAGAAAAGTGCAGCCCCCCTCCATGATATCAGTGAGAACGTTTTTCCTCATGTTCCCTTTAACTGTCTAGCCTTTCAGCTTAAAATTATGCCTCGTTGTTATTGGCCCTGTGACTAACAGGACCAACTGTTTCCTCTTCACCCTGTCCAGCATCTCGTAGTCCTACATCCCCTGATCTCTGCTCTACAGAAAGCAGCCTGAGCGGATCAAGCATCCTTCCTCATGGGCAAAGTGCTACACACGTAGCAACAATCTGGGAAATCTCCTTTGCTCTCCCTCCAATACCAACACGTCCTCATATGGTGCAGTGACCAGAACTGGGTTAAATGTGGCCTAACCAAAGTTCTGCGGACCTTCAACAGGACTTTCTTGCTCGTAGAATCTATGCCTTGATGATAAAGTTATGCTTCCCGCCTGCCTCCTAAACTAACCTGTTAATATGTCATGCCACCTTCATGGATCAGCTGACAATCACCTCAAGATCTTTCTGTTCCTCTGGCCTTATGAGTGTCCCAACATTCACTGAGTACTCCCTTGTCTTCGGACTTCTACCAAAGTTCATCACCTCACATTTGTCAGAGTTAAATTTCACCTGCTACTGACTTGCCCATCTGACCAATCTTTCTGTAACTATCTAACCAGAGACTATTTTCCTCATGTCAAAACCACTTGGTCAATATTTGCATCATTCGCAAACCGACATATCATCCTCCGCCTTACCTCTGCACTTTCCTCACCTTACATATTGTTTATGGAATGAGTTTGGTGGTGAAGGTGCAAAGTAACAAGGAGGAAATATGGGGGATGGCAAAGTCAGGCGGCGTGCAAAGCCAGGGGCGTGCTATTGACTCTAGCTCAGTTTTAAAATTTCAGTACAGCATTACAATAATTTGATTCTTTTTTTTTAACCTATCCTCCACCAATCCCTGATAAGAACTACACACACACACAAACACACACACACACGCGCACACACACTATTTTTCATCCTGTTGAATGCCACAGCATGTAAAATTGTTAATATTCTAGGAAAACATCAACATTTGACAGAAGGCAAACCAGCACATACGCAATTAATGGTAGAGCCCTCGATCAGAGAGACCAAGGGTTTCAATAACCTGTTTCATTGAAAGTAGCGTCACAGGTCGACTGTATGGTATACTGGAGTCGGAACATCATATTATGGCTGTAGAAGTCATTTGTGAGACCACTATTGGAAACCATAGCATTCTGGTTTGCTCTGTCTCACATTCTCACGGTTGTGTTCATCCTTTCTATCAGTCTCACGAAGTCTCTTGCTGTCTGACTGTCTCTCACCCTCTCTCTATCTCTTCCCTTCGCTGTCTCTATCGTTACACACTCTCTCGCTATCTTTGTCTCTTTGACAACCTCTTGTTCTCTCTTTGTCTCTATCTTTGTATCTCTGTCTCAACCTCCCTCTCTGTCAGTTTCTCACTCACCCTCTCTTGTCTCTGTTAACCTTTCGCTTTCAGCCTCTCACTGTCCTCCTCTCTCGCTCTCTCAGCCTCTCACTGCCTTTCTCATCTCTAGCTCTGTCAGTCTCTCACTGCCCCTCTCCTTTCTTGCTCTCTCTCGCAGCCTCTTGCTCTCTCTGTATCTCACTCTCCACCTCTCTTAGCCTCTCACTCTCCCCTCTCTATCAGCCCCTCACTGTCCTTCACCTCTCCCCCTCTCTCTTTGTCAGCCTCTTGGAGCCCCTCTCCTATATTTCTGTCTCTCTCACAGCCTCTTTCTCTCTCCGTCTTCGTCTCGCCCTGTCTCACCCTATCACTGTCCTACTCCTCACCACCGCCCTCTCTATTGTCCGATCCCTCAATCCCATCAATTTCCCCAGCATGATTTCTCCAACGCAAATTCTCCACTAACGCAAATTTTCTTCAGTTCCTCCCTCTCATTCTGTTCCCCAACATTTCTGGTATGTTGTTCATGTCATCCATTCTGAAGACAGAAGCAAACTATGAAATTCGTTTGTCAGCCAATAATTTGTTCTTCATTTTGCCTCTTACTGAAATGGTTTTATGGTAGTTTTCAAAAAAAAATTTCTTCTTTATGCACCGAAAGAAACTTTTGCAGTCAGTTTATATTTAACCCGTGAGGTTCCTCTCACGCTATTTTACTTTTTAATCACACTCAGGCTCGCACACACTTTCACAATACACAATCCCCTCTGCCTGACTCTATGTATTCAATTTTTCATCATTGCCAATGATCCTCTGCTAGATTCTATTTCTATCTGTGCTCATGTTTTCACCATTACTAATGGCCCTATTGTGGACTCTGCCTGCGTCTCTCTTTGGGGTGATACGATGGCTCAGTGGCGAGAAATGCTACCACACAACACCAGGGATCTGGATTCCATTCCAGTCTCGGATAACCGTCAGTGTGCCACTTGCCTTTCCTCTGTGTGTGTATATGCCAGTTTCACCCAGATGGTCTGGTTTCCTCCGGCATTCCAAGATATGAAGGTTAGATGGATTGGTCATGGGAAATTACGCATCACGTCCAAGGGTGTGCAGGCCAGGTGGGTTAGCCAGGAAATGGTGGGCTACAGTGATAGTGGTAAAGGGTGTGGAAGGTTGGGTTCAGGTGGGTTGCTCTTTGGAGGGTCGTTGTGCACATGATGGGCTGAATGGCCCGCTTCGGCATTGTCGGGTGCCTATGATCAGCACACTGTCTCGGTATCTCTCTCACACGTGAACACAATCGTTCACCATTTATAATCTCCCTGAGCTGTGACCACATTGGTTGGCAGAGAGTCTCGATGGGGTGAATGGCTTACTTTGTCTCCAATATGTTGTGATTCCACAGACTGAACTTGCTGGGAACGAGAATGCAGAATGTAAGAGATTCTATGAGCATGTAAACAAAAAATCCTTAGTGACGACAATGTGTGTTCTTTCTGATCCAGAAGTGGATCATACAATAATTGAAATGGCAGTGAAATTAAATAATTTATTTAGCACTCTCTTTACACAAGACAATGCAAATAATCGCCAGTGAACCGAAGGATGCCAATGTCTGTTGCGAGATGACAATCGAAGACAATTCGCATTAGTTCAGCATAGTTCTGGAGAACTTCATTCAAACTAATTCAGGGGCAAGGACATTAATCAAAATCCCATGTGACTGAAGTGTGTGTGTGCGTGTGTGTGTGTGAGTGTCAGTGTCTGTGTGTGTGTCTGTGTGTGTCCGTGTTTATCTGTGTTTGTGTGTCTGTGTGTGTCTGTGTGCGTCTGCGTGTCTGTGTTTGTCTGTGTGCATCTCCATGTGTGTCGCTGTGTGTCTGTGTGTGTGTGTCTGTGTGAGTGTCCGTGTGTTTCTCTGTCTGTGTGTCTGTGTGTGTGTGTCTGTTTGTCTGTGTGTGTCTGCATGTGTGCATCTGTGTGTGTGTCTGTGTGTCTGTGAGTCTGTCTGTGTGTCTGTGTGTCTCTGTGTGTGCGTGTCTGTGTGTGCGCGTATGTGTGTCTGTGTGTGCCTGTGTGTGTCTATGTTTGTCTGTGAGTGTCCCCGTATGTGTGTGCGTGTCCGTGTGTGTGTCCGTATGTGTGTGCGTGTGTCTGTGTGTGCCTGTGTGTGTGTATATATGCATCTGTGTGTGTCTGTGTGTGTATCTATGTGTGTCTGTGTGTCTGTGTCTGTGTGTGTGCATGTGTGTCTATGTGTGTGTGTCTGTGTGTGTCTGTGTGTGTGTCTGTGTGTGTGTCTGTGTGTATCTGTGTGTGCGTGTCTGTGCGTCTCTGTGTGTCTGTGTGTGTCTCTGTATGTGTCTGTGTGTCTCTGTGTGTGTCTGTATGTCCGTGTTTGTCTGTGTTTGTCTGTGTGTCTATGTGTGTCTGTGTGCGTTGCGTGTCTGTGTGTGTCTGTGAGTCTGTCTGTGTGTGTGTCTGTGTGTGTCTGTGTGTCTGTGTGTCTCTGTGTGCGCGTGTCTGTGTGCGCCTGTGTGCGTCTATGTTTGTCTGTGTGTGTGTCTGTGTGTGTGCTTATGTCTGTGTGTGTTTGTGTGTCTGTGTGTTTCTGTGTGTTCCGTATGTGTGTGTGTCTGTGTGTCTGTGTGTCTGTGTGTGTGTCTGTGTGTGTCTGTGTGTGTATCTGTGTGTGCGTGTCTGTGTGTGTCTGTGTGTCTCTGTATGTGTCTGTGTGTGTCTGTTTGTCTGTGTTTGTCTGTGTGTCTGTGTGTGTGTCTATGTGCGTCCGTGTGTTTCTCTGTGTGTGTGTCTGTCTGTATGTCTGTGTGTGTCTGTGAGTCTGTGTGTGTGTCTGTGTGCGCCTGTGCGTCTCTGTGTGCGCGTATCTGTGTGCGCCTGCGTGTGTCTATGTGTGCCTGTGTGTGTCTATGTTTGTCTGTGTGTGTGTCTGTGTGTGTGCTTGTGTCTGTGTGTGTTTGCGTGTCTGTGTGTTTCTGTGTGTTCCGTATGTGTGTGCGTGCCTGTGTGTGTCTGTGTGTCTGTGCGTCTGTGTGTGTGCCTGTGTGTGTCTGTGTGTGTATCTGTGTGTGCGTGTCTGTGTGTGTCTGTGTGTCTCTGTATGTGTTTGTGTGTCTCTGTGTGTGTCTGTTTGTCTGTGTTTGTCTGTGTGTCTGTGTGTGTATGTGTGTGTCTATGTGTGTCCGTGTGTTTCTCTGTGTGTGTGTCTGTCTGTGTGTCTGTTTGTCTGTGTTTGTCTGTGTGTCTGTGCGTGTGTCTATGTGTGTCCGTGTGTTTCTCTGTGTGTGTGTCTGCCTGTATGTCTGTGTGTGTCTGTGTGTGTGCATCTGTGTGTGTGTCTGTGTGTGTCTGTGAGTCTGTGTGTGTGTCTGTGTGTGTCTATGTGCCTGTGCGTCTCTGTGTGTGCGTGTCTGTGTGTGCGCCTGCGTGTGTCTGTGTGTGCCTGTGTGTGTGTCCATGTTTGGCTATGTGTGTGTGTCTGTGTGTGTTTCCCCGTATGTGTGTGCTTGTGTCTGTGTGTCTGTGTGTGTCCGTATGTTTGTGTGTGTGTCTGTGTGTCTGTGTCTGTGCGTCTGTGTGTGCATCTGTGTGTATATCGGTGTGTGTCTATGTGTCTGTGTGTTTGTATGTGTGTCTGTGTGTGTGCGTGTGTGTCTACGTGTGTGTGTCTATCTGTGTGTGTGTGTGTATCTGTGTGTGCCTGTGTGTCTGTGTGTGTCTGTGTGTCTGTGTGCGTGTCTGTGTGTATCTGTGTGTGTCTGTGTGTCTATCTGTGTGTGTATGTGTGTGTGTATGTGTGTGTCTCTGTGTGTCTGTGTGTATGTGTCTGTGTGTGTGTATGTGTGTGCGTGTGTGTGTGTCAGTATCTTGTGCGTGCACCTGTAAGTGACTGACAGCGTGTGAGTGTATGATTGAGTGTGATTGTGTCTGTTGTTATAATCTTATCTGTTGTTTCTAACTTTTTCTTCTGTTACTATCTTCGAATGTTAAGGTTGTTGATTCATTCCGGAACTCACCCTGGCTGGAGAATCGACCCTGTGTGCGTGTAGGATTTGGTGCCCTATGCTGCAGAATGCCAAAGATTCGAAGGAATTTAACCAAAACATCGCATTTCAATAACATACAGACCAGTATGACATATGTATTGCTAAAATAAAGTCTGATATTAGCTGAATAGCAGGCTTTTATTTGTTTAATTCTATTCCTTCATAAATGAACTGAACTGATGAATTACCACTTCCATTGTTTTGCAAAGTTGCATTGCTACTTTAAATGACTTCCAAATCTGTTTCCCTGACCCCCCCCCCCCCCCCCACCCCCCCTTTGCAGATCTACTGAATTCACATCCTTACTTTCTGAGGAGTACAGGCAGTCTCCCGGTTAAGAATTTGCACTATTTTTCTGGACATTCACAAGTTGATTAGTGTAAAAATTGGAAAACAATACCGGTCAATATGTATTGTTTTAGAGACAAGCTTCCACTTATTCAATGCAACAGCAGTAACTGTTTAAAGCTAAATCTAAAAATGAAAGGAAAAAAATTAGAAACCTTGGTATGAGACAGCTGGCCACGCCCAGTCAGGCTACTTCTCTTGTTCCAAACGTTAAAAGAAACCAAGACCTCACAAACTGTTTGATTTATTGACTCTCCGAGTGGACAGCTCTTCACCACTCTCTTAAACCCACTCTTTAGAGACAAAAAAAGGCCAAAATAAACTCTCAAACCAACAGCATCACCACAATGCACCGGAAATGAATTTCAAGATCGTGACCCAAAGGTGCTGAAGCGAATCTGATATAATTCCAAGCCAGGATGCGGAATGGCTTGGAGGAGAACTTGCAAGGGGTGGTGTTTTCATGTATCTACTATCTTTGTCCTTTTAGATGAATCTCTGTTGAATTTCTGCAAAACATCTTATAGGTAGCGTGCATGTCTGCTACTGAGCCTTCGTGGTGGAGGGAGTGGATGCTTGTGGATATGATGTCAATCAGAAGGGAGCTGCTTTGTTCTGGATGGTGTCAAGCCTTTTGAGTGTTGTTGGAACTTCACCCATCCAGGCATGCGGGGAATATTCCATCATACGCCCGATTTGTGCTTTGTAGATGGTGGGAAGTCTCATTATGATTGGGGGCCGGGTTGGGGAATGTGTATTCAGGAGTTGAGTTTCTCAGTGCAGGACTCCTAATCTCTGACCTGTTCTTATTTCTCCAGACCCCAAATACTTCAAATTTGCAGGCTTGGATTTCACCACCCCAACTGTGGGACTCAAGATTGAAAGCTGGATCTGATTACTCTGAGAAGCCAAACTGTGACAAATTTAGGTATGTCCAATGATGCCACCATTCTTGGAAGGGATCTGATACCTGGTGGTTTACAACTTCATCTACAGACTGGAGCAATTCCTCTGGTGCTTCAGATCTCGCCTTTTAATAATGGCACCATCTCCATCCTGCTTCTAATTCCAGCTTTCAAATACCGAACACAAACGTAAGGAGATATAATCCGTGGGTGCATGCGTTGACCCTCTGCACGAGTTATATGATCTGTGTTTTGGATATGTTCAAAGTCAAGCCATGGATGGGGAAAGGCGATGAGTTCAGGACGTGTTGTGGTGCATGGATCGAGGAGTAGAACTGAGAAAATCAATTAATCACAAATACATATCTCTATATGGGTCGTGGGTTCTGGTGGGGGGGGGGGGGGAATACTCTGCACACTTAATCCTGTGAATTATTTACGAAACAGGCATGCAAATTATGAGGCTCTTCAAATTGGCAGCTCATCCCCGAGTTGTCATCCCAATTCTTGTTGTCATTCCGTAAAAGATGGTGAGGGTCTCTGCGTACCACATTGGGTCAGGTTGAAATTTTCCAACCTCTTGTCAACCGCAACCAGTGTACTAAGTCCTTCTTGAGTCGGACAGGCAATAGATCAGTAAACTTGCAGGCTCTGTTCCTTTCTCTGTTTTTGAAGATAATTTAGGGTGGTTGTCATTCTGATCAAGAGAAAATGTGTCCTCACTCCTTGCACAACTCGCGACCTGGTGGTCATGATGATATCTGACCCAATGACCATTATCACTGATGTGAAATTGTGTGGGGTATATTATTATTATTTTCTGGAATCTCTCCTGAATATCATACCTGTGTACAGTGTCATCACAGTTCTGCTGGATGGTGTATGAGACTGTTCATTCTGGTTCACTGTCACTTTCTCTCATAATCGACTTGCAGCTACTTTTTTGGCGAGAAGCTGAAGGAACTGCACCGAGAGAACTGCAACTTGAGTATCAGCAACAACCTGCACTCGGATTTGGTTAAAAACATCTCCCCACACCACTTCACTTCGGAACCTGGTTTGATCATGGGAAACCAAACTATTACGCGGATTTTGCATGGGTTGGATTTTCCTGGCTTAGCAAGATTTTAACAATTTTGATTCCATTTGCTTTAATCCTGCAGCGCAACACTCTGAAAGTTGTTGTGAGTGATGAATAAATATGTCCCTCTGAGACAGGCAAGAAGGGGTTAGATAAAGGGACCCTGGATGATGAGAGTGGTGGAGCTTCTCATCAAAAGGAAGAAGGTAGCTTACATAAGGTGGGGGAAGCTAAGGTCAAGCTCAGCTCTAGAGGGTTACAGGCAGGCGAGGAAGGAGCTCAAAAATGGTCTGAGGAGAGCCAGGAGGGAGCACGAGAAAGGCTTGGCAGAACGGATTAGGGAGAACACAAAGGCATTTTACACTTATGTGAGGAATAAGAGAAGGGTCAAAGAAAGAGTAGGGCCGATCAGGGATAGCATAGGGAATTTGTGTGTGGAGTCTGAGGAGGTAGGGGAAGCCCTAAATGAGTTTTTTGCTTCTGTCTTTATGAAAGAAACAAACTTTGTTGTGAATGAAACAGTTGAAGAGCAGGTGTGCTTGCTGGAATGGATAGAGATAGAGGAAGCTGATGTGCTGAAAGTGTTGTCAAACATTAAGATTGACAAGTCTCCAGGCCCGGACCAGATTTGTCCTCGGCTGCTTTGGGAAGCGAGAAATACAATTGCTTCGCCACTTGTGAAGATCTTTGCATCCTCGCTATCCACTGGAGTCGTACCTGAGGACTGGAGAGAGGCAAATGTAGTTCCTCTCTTCAAGAAAGGAAATAGGGAAATCCCCGGCAATTACAGACCAGTAAGTCTCACATCTGTCGTCTGCAAGGTGTTAGAAAGGATTCTGAGGGATAGGATTTATGACCATCTGGAAGAGCATGGCTTGATTAAATGCAGTCAACACGGCTTTGTGAGGGGCAGGTCATGCCTCACAAACCTTATCGAGTTCTTTGAGGATGTGACTAGAAAGGTTGATGAGGGTCGAGCTGTGATGTGGTGTATATGGACTTCAGCAAGGCATTTGATAAGGTTCCCCATGGTTGGCTCTTTCAGAAGGTCAGGAGGAATGGGATACAGGAGAACTTAGCTGTCTGGATACAGAAGACAGCGAGTGGTTGTAGAAGGAAAATATTCTGCCTGGAAGCTTGTGGTGAGTGGTGTTCCACAGGGCTCTGTCCTTGGGCCTCTACTGTTTGTAATTTTTATTAATGACGTGGATGAGGGGATTGAAGGATGGGTCAGCAAGTTTGCAGACGACACAAAGGTTGGAGGTGTCGTTGACAGTATAGAGGGCTGTTGTAGGCTGCAGCGGGACATTGACAGAATGCAGAGATGGGCTGAGAGGTGGCAGATGGAGTTCAACCTGGATAAATGCGAGGTGATGCATTTTGGAAGGTCGAATTTGAAAGCTGAGCACAGGATTAAGGATAGGATTCTTGGCAGTGTGGAGGAACAGAGGGATCTTGGTGTGCAGGTACATAAAATGGCCACCCAAGTGGACAGGGTTGTTAAGAAAGCATATGGTGTTTTGGCTTTCATTAACAGGGGGATTAATTTTAAGAGTCGTGAGATCTTGTTGCAGCTCTATAAAACTTTGGTTAGACCACACTTGGAATACTGTGTCCAGTTCTGGTCGCCCTATTATAGGAAAGATGTGAATGCTTTGGAGAGGGTTCAGGGCAGGTTTACCAGGATGCTGTCTGGACTGGAGGGCTTACCTTATGAAGAAAGGTTGACCGAGCTTGGACTTTTTTTGTTGGAGATAAGGAGGAGGAGAGGGGACCTATGTGAGGTATACAAGATAATGAGAGGCACAGATAGAGTTGATAGCCAGAGACTATTTCCCAGGGCCGAAATGGCTAACAAGAGGGGTCTTAGTTTTAAGCTGGTTGGAGGAAAGTATCGAGGGGATGTCAGAGGCGGGTTCTTGACACGGAGAGTTGTGAGAGCATGGAATGTGCTGCCAGCAGCAGTTGTGGAAGCGAGGTCATTGGGGACATTTAAGAGACTGCTGGACATATATATGGTCACAGAAATTTGAGCGTGCATACGTGAGGATCAGTGGTCGGCACAATATCGTGGGCTGAAGGGCTTGTTCTGTGCTGTACTGTTCTATGTTCTATGAGAGGCAGACACAGTTTAGTGGCCAATGGAGTCTACAATGGACTGAAGGGTCAGAGCAAAGGAGAGTCCTAATGAGCCTGAGATGGAGAACAGGAGGTGGTCTCTGAATTTACTCTTCGCCAGATCTGGCAAATTCTTAAGTCTGTGGCTGGTGCATGTTACAAAATTCATTAATTACAGTCTGAGAAGAACAGATGACACTAAACCAGAGTATGTATTTCATCAAGTCAGATGGATGCTGACAAGTTTAATTTGCTGCACAAACGTATTTTCTTACTAATTGACTCCGTCTAAGTTCAGATAATAGTTCATGAGTGTGATGAAATGTAAATTCACATTAACTGTTCGGTTCAGTTCTGAATAAAATCACTGATAGTAGCTGAGAGCTATTATTATTGATAATATTATATTACTATTCACTCCCTTCATAAAGAACACCCAGTGGTAGCAGTGGGTGCTATCGTCAGGAATCACTGCAATAATTTATCAAGGCTCCTTAGACAGCATTTTCCAAACCTGTAAACCCGATCATGGTGAAGGACAAGGGCATCAGATACATGGAACCATCTGCAAGATACCCTCCAAGTGGTACACCATGAAGACTTGGATTGAGATTGCTGTCCCTTCACTGTTATTCAGTCAAGTTAGTGGTTGGCGACCAGGAGCGGTCCCCATCAAGCAGCTGCTTTCTTTCGAGGCTGAGAAGATGGACAAACATCAAGAAGAAGAGCTACCCAACACGTGAACAGAAGACTGTTGTCACAAACTACACAGATCAATGTGCCTGTATGTTCTCTGAGAGCAGTAAACTACACTCAACTGGCCTAGATCACACATTTTCCCTCTACACATCATAACTAAACAGTATATTTGTTACGAACATAAAAAGCTAACTTAAAATAACTACCAGTTCTCAGTCGTTTGCTCTGTGACCCCTAAAGTTTCCTTTCACACACCACTCTCACTCCTACTCATTTGCTCCCCTGTGCATCCAATCTCTATCCCGATCAAGGTGCGCCCCTTCTCTCCGGTGACTCAGGAAGACCACACAACCATATCGACAGCAGTCCTTCGAAGGCCAAGCGCCTGTATGTGGAGAGTTAAACTCAACCGCTCACTGCCCCACAGCCTCCCCCTGCTCGCTAAATCCCAGGCCCCAGCCCACAGCTCTGCCAGGTTTTTACCATTCTGCCATACCTCCCGCTCACTGAGGATGACCCATCAGCTCTCAGTAAAGGTCTCATCTCCATCCCACTACATTCCCGTGCAAAGAAATTCCATATGCAATGCGATATCTAACTTTTCTTCCACCACCTCCATGCTTACGTTTTCACCGTGACTCCCACCCATTCTCTGAGGACGCCATCCACTGAGACACCTCGTCCTGGTCTGTTACCCACCCCCTCAACCTCTATCTCCAACTGCTGCTGTGACATTGACCGCCTCAACCTGTCCAACACCCCCCACCCACTCCAACATCTCACCCTCCCAATGCGCCGCCCTCCACTCGAACTCTAACTGCACCATCAAACCAGGGGACAAGGCAGAGGGGGCACATTGGTAGTTTCGCACACAGACCTCTACACCACTGAATCCAACTCATGGATACCTCCTCTTACTGCACCCTCGACAATGACCTCACGCCCATCACCAAAACATTATCTCCAAGACCATCCACAACCTCATCACATGAGGGGATCTTCCACACACAGCCTCCAACCTCATAGTCCGGGAACCCCACACCTGGTTCCACCTCCTACTCAAGGTCCACAAGCCTGACTGCCCCAGTCTACCCCTCATCTCCACCTGCTCCGGACCCACCAAACATGTCTCCTCACATCTCAACACCGTCCTGTGCCCCTTCGTCTAGGAAATCCCCACCTACATTTGGGATATCACCCACACCGTCCATCTCCTCCATGACGTTTGTTACCCTGGCCTCTAATGCTTCATCTTCACCATGGACATAAAGTCCTTGTACACGTTCATCCACCTTAGAGACCTTGTACACATTCACCCACCATGGAGAACTTGTACACGTTCACCCACCATGGGGACCTTGTACACGTTCATCCACCATGGAGACCCTGTATACGTTCACCCACCATGGAGACCTTGTGCACGTTCCTCTACCATGGAGACCTTGTACACATGGAGAAGGCCTCCAAGCCTTCCGTTTCTTTGTCTCTTCCCTACCTAACCCACACCCCTCCACCAACACACTCATTCAATTGTTGTAACTGGTCCTCACCTCCAACAACTTCTCCTTGGAATCCTCCCACTTCCTTCACACCATGGGCACCCACATGGGCCGCAGCTGGGATTGAGATGAAGCAAAGACAATTTTCTCAAAGAATCTCCAAGTCACAGATATTTTCTATTGCTGAGGGTTGTGGATGCTGCCTCACGGAGTACATTTCAAATTGGAGTACACAGATTGCTGGTGTCTCAGGGAATCACAGGGCATGGGGAGGAGGCAGGATTTGAAGTCGAAAATCAGCCACGATCATACGATTGGTCTCCTCCTGCTCCAATTTTCTGGGTCCTTGTGTTCATCAATGAACCAATGACCAATCCGTTTGGATTTGGTTCCATGAAACCTTTCGTCATTTCATCTCTGCAGCCTCCATCAACCCCAGATTATCCCATTCAAACTTCAGCACTTGATGCAAAAATATATACTTTTCTAACATCTGTCAGTTCTGCTGAAGTCGCCCATAACCGGTGGCTCTCCCTGCCCTCCACTGCTTAAAGCACCACCAGTCATCTCTCTCTAATGAGGGGTGCCCTATTGTCTATTAAGTCTACAGTGACATTGCATACTGAGCTCTGTACGCAGGTCTGGTCACCATACTGGCAGAGTGATGTTAATGTGTTGGAACCATAGAAATGGTTTCTGGACTAAGATCCCCCGGAATCAGTAAAGTTTATGATGAGGAAAGGGCTCTTATGTGATCATTATCAAGAAAAGTCAGGGTATATAAAGACAAGCTATTTTCACTGGGTGGGAATTCCGAAACGAAGGAGCAGAGTTTGAGAATTCAGACCATAGTGTTCAGGCAGTGCATTCGACGCCCCTACCTCTCTTTGAGTGAAGAAACTACCTCTGACAGCTGTCCAATATCTATCACCCCTCAATTTGAAGCCATGCCGCCTCATGCTAACCATCACCATCCGAGAAAAAGGCTCTCACTGTCCACCCTATCTAACCCTCTGATTATTTTATATGTCTCAATTACGTCACCTCTCAGACTTCTTCTCTCATATGAAAACAGCCTCAAGTCCCTCACGCTTTCCTCTTAAGACCTTCCCTCCATACCAGGCAGCATCCTCATAAACCTCCTCTGCACCCTTTCCAAAGCTTCCACATCCTTCCTATAATGCGGTGACCGGAACTGAATACAATACTCCAGGTGCAGCTGCACCAGAGTTTTGTACAGCTGCAGCATAACCTCATGGCTCTCATACTCAATCTCTCTACCAATAAAAGCTGATACATTGTATGCCTTCCTCACAACCCTATCAACCTGGGTGGCAACTTTCATGGACCTGTGTGCCTGGACACCGAGCTCTCTCTGCCCATCCACAGTACCAAGGATCTTACCATTAGCCCAGCACACTTTATTCCTGTTACTTCTTCCAAACTGAATCATCCCGCACTTTTCCACATTCAACTCCATTTTCCAAAGCTCAGCCCACCTCTGCAGCTTATTTTTGTCTCTCTATAACTTACAACATCCTACGGCACTATCCACAACTCTACCGAACTAAGTGTCATCTGTAGATTTACTAACACAGCCTTCTATGTCCTCTTCCAGGTAATTGATGTAAATGACAAACAGCAGTGACCCCAGAACAGATCCTTGTGGTATACCGCTTGTAAGTGAAGTCCAGGATGAATATTTCCCATCAACTACCACCCTCTGTCTTTTTTCAGTTAGTCAAATTATGATACAAACCGCTAAATCACCCTCAATCCCATGCCTCTGTATTTTGTGCAATAGCCTACCATGGGGAACCTGACCCAACAAATGATGGTCACATCCCATGAGTGCATATTTTTAAAACATCGTTTCATGGTCTGGAAACAATAGGCCCCTCCTGTTTTGTTAACTGTGGAGTGTTCTTTATTTATAACACAAGAAATTCATGTAACCAGGTATTTTACTGCGTTACTAATCTTCGCTCTGAATGCAGACAATGTTGCTGCATAAATAAATGTGTTTATGCAACAACTTAGGTTCCGCAGCATGTGACCAACTTTCCTGAAGTGATACTGAAAATCCGAGTAATTATCAGAATTGTTTCCTTGAATGGCATAATGTAAGAAATTTACAACACTGATGAACCACAGGAGGATGAAGCTCCCAGAGATGGTGAGCAGCAAAATCACAGCCTTTCTTCTGCTCTCCATCTCTGGGTCTCTGTGATTCTCGCCTTTGCTCTCACCCTTCAGCCTCTTCCGGACTTGGCTGGTCACTAAAGTGTGTCTGACTGTCAGAGCATTGAGCGACAGAATTAAAGCGAATGGTATTAAAGGTCTTAAAACTGTATCAAGCCAATCTAAAGCCACCCACCAAGTTTCAGTAAAGTAGCTTGACTTTGTTATACAGCGGAATGGCACATTGTTGACTATCGTCCGAGGCTCATATTGAAAATAGAAGGGAATGTTTTTCAAACAGAACAGGGCGCAGGTTGTTGCGAGAACCACAGTCGCAGTTTTCTCAGTGCAGTATTTTGCTTTCAGTGCCTGACAACAAATGATCACAAACCGGTCAAAAGAGAAAGTGACGGTGAACCAGACAGAGCAGTCCCTGGCTGAACGTAACAGCACCCCAGTAACACTACACACAGAAGTGATGTCCAGGAAACACCACGGGTAAAAATAAGAGCGAAATCTTTTCACTATAATGCCAAAGATAATGACCAGGAGATCAGCAGCTGCCATAACTACCAGGTAGCGAGTAGTACAAGGCGAAACACCGCACCTTCCCCGTGAAAGGATAGCAATCGACAGCAAATTAACTGTGGAAGAAAAATGGGAAAGATGTGGTGAATTACTGATACGAACAATCCCCCTGCCTATTCCAGAGAGCAACAGTGTGACCTTACCACCAAAATCCAGCACACTGTGTAAGTGGAAGTGGTCAGGGTGAGTGAATTTAAACACTTTCACACCCACCTGAGATTGATCTTCCAAACTAGTGACTACAGCGATTATGGAGTTTGGACAGAGACTGAGCTCACGGCCCATCCTAGGAGAGCAGAGGGAAGTCTGTGATTTTGTTTGATTTGCATGGGCACTATCTGAATGTGTGTATTGGATTCTTCCAGTTCTCAGCTCCAACTCTGGCAGGTGCAGAATCCCATCAGAAACCTCACCCCCAACTCATACACAGGACTGGAGAATGGACTGTCAATAAATCAATCTCACCCTTCCTCCTTGGATCAGGTCATGCCCTACTCTTTGTATCGGACCAAATCCTGATTGGAGCCACAACAGGATCAGCAATTAGGTCATCTGCTTGAGAACTTGGAGTGCAAGCTCGTAGTTCCGTGAAAGTAGGGGTGCAGGTAGATAAGATAGTGAAGAAGGTATGCTTTCCTTTATTGATCAGAACACTGAGCATAGGACTTGCGAGGTCACGTTATGGTTGTACAGGATATTGGTTAGACCACTTCTCGAATATTGTATTCTGTACTGGTTACCCTGCTATAGGAAGGATGAAGTGAAACTTGAAAAGTTTCAGAAAAGATTTACAAGGATTTTGCCATATTTGTAAGGTTTGAGCCAACAGGAAGATACTGAAAGGCCTGTGGCTGTTTGCCTGGAGCATCGGAGGATGAGGGGTGACCTTATAGAGATTGAAAGAATCAGAGGGGCATGGATAGGACAAATAGTCAAGGTCTTTTTCCTGTGGTGGGCAAGTCCAGAACTAGGGGGCATAGTTTCAGGATGAGAAGTGAAAGATTTAAAAGGAACCTGAGGGGCAACTTTTTCACACAGAGGGTGGTGCGTGTATGGAATGAGCTACCAGAGGAAGTGATGGAGGCTGGTACACCTACAACATTTAAGTCTTATATGAGTATATGAATAGAGAGGGATTAGAGGAATATGGTCCAAGAGCTGGCAAATGGGACTCGCTTAATTTAGGATATCTGGTCTGCATGGCTGAGTTGAAATGAAAGATATATTTCGTTGCTGTGTGACTCTACGACTCTATCAGAACCTGCAAAAAATTTGAAACAAAACTACTCAATTTGTCTTCCACAGGCGCAGCAGAACAGAACATGCAGGGCTCCCTTAGTGGCAATATTGAGTTTTAGGACAGTTGTGATATTTACACTGTAAATCAACACATCCATGCATCACAAATGTCTGGGTGTGCAGGGATCCGGAGGGGAATCTGTCAAGCTTGGTGAGGAGAAGAGAATTTCCAGATGGGATGGCAGTTAGATAAAGCTTTCTAAATCAAAACGGAGCACATATCCCACAATTCCTTTGCATCACAAAAAAAAACAATCAGAGTTTTAAATTTCACAACTGATCCAGCATCCACTGCCATTTGTGGAAGAGAATTCCAAACATCTCCCATCCTGAGTGTATCGAAGTGCTTCTTCATGTCTTGCTGGATCGGTCTCGTCCTAATTGACAGATTCTGCCTCCTCATTCGAGAATCACAAACCACTGGAAAGAGTTAATCTTTATCTTCCTTAATTTTCTGGGGAATATCGTGTAGGACTTCACTCAGATCACACCTTTTTATTTCGAGAGAAACCTGGCCTGATTTGTGAAATAAAACATAAATTACTCAAAGTTTGTGCGAAGATTTGTAGCTCGGGTGCTCGTTGCTGTGGTTCTGTTCACCGAGCTGGAAGTTTTTGTTGCACACGTTTCGTCCCCTGGCTAGGCGACATCACCAGTGCTTGGAGCCTCCTGCGAAGCGCTTCTTTGGTGTTTCCTCCGGTGTTTATAGTGGTCTATCCCTGCTGCTTCCGGTTGTCAGTTTCAGCTGTCCGCTGTAGTGGTTGGTATATTGGGTCCAGGTCGATGTGTTTGTTGATGGAGTTTGTGGATGAATGCCATGCCTCTAGGAATTCCCTGGCTGTTCTCTGTCTTGCTTGCCCTATGATAGTAGTTTATCCCAGTTGAATTCATGTTGCTTGTTGTCTGCATAAATTACTGAATAAACTGAGGAGGATGGGCAAGAAATGTGGGTGAGAAATCAGAGTAAATGCGTTCGGTCCAGTGATCCTTCGTCTGAACTCATATCACGTGCCCTCACACCGAATTGAATCAGAAGAGATGACAGAACACTGAGATCAGAGATTGTTGCAGCCGCAGTGAGGTTAGGAGTCTGTGTCAGTGGAGAATTCTACCGAGAATGCTGCTTCAGTGAATTGCTGTGACTTTTCTGATGCCTGGATAAGGCTGACCACTCAGTGAGCTGGAGACATTATCGTTCAAAAGATAAAACCAGAGAGCAGATCAGCAGCAGATTAAAACTAGTTCAATTCTCATAAAGCCTTACCAGGAACGCCAATAATAGCAAGAATGGTGTAGAATGCCTTCTCCACTTGTTGAATTGGTCGGCGCATTTTTTCTGGGCGAGGTGACCTGTCCCTTCAGGCAGCTGACAATCTCCTTGTTTGAAACTCTGAGCTGATGCATTCCCAGAGACGCTGCCTTATACAGTGTGGAAGCTCCTTGGGGAGATCGAGGTGACAACATTACTCAACTTTGTTGCTGTGTTTCAAATTTCTGTCAACGACCAAACTAATTACAATAACAAGTTTAATCCCAATAATGAAGGAGTGTTGCTGCTCAGTGCATCGTAACACAATAGCAAGAACATAATCTGGAATCTGCCAGCAATAACACTGTCCACTCAAACACCATGAGCCTCATCCCAAGGTCACAAAATATTTCAATCGATGCTGCATTGAGACAGTTTACTCCAAGTGTGAAAATATGTCTCAGAGCTGTCGTTCTACCATCTAAGCAAGGAGATGTCCTCTTTAAACAAGAGCATTTCACTCACTTGATTGAAAAGTGAATCTTCTCACACACTGAATGTGTGTGTTGCTGCTGAGGTCAGCATTTATTCCCTATTCCCTATTGCCCAGGATCCGGAGTCACGTGAATGAACAAGGGAGGAGAACACACCGCCTTTCCTGAGGGAAGGGGACTCAGTGAATAAGATGGGCTTCACTTCAATGAAGATATCACTGACCACACTCTTAATATTACTGTCCATCAGAAACATCACTGACCACAGTATTAATTTCACTCCCTATTCAGAGACCTCACCTAACTCCCTTTTCTTGTCAGTTTCCATCCAAATACATAACTGAACACCAGAGGCCCACATCATCCCATTCTGGGAAGAGACCTGGTTCCCTAGGGATTGTATGTGGTCTTGGCCCTTCCTACTCGGGCCTGATGTACATTGCTGAGTGTTGTAGGCAGGCAGGACCCGTTCAAATGCTTGGAGCTGCCTACACCCTCCTTCCAGCTTGTCACGGTATACTGAGGCTGCTTCCCGGTCTCCAGTGTCCCTCCTCTCACTGGGATGGGCTCTTTCCAATTGGAACAGGAGCTGTCCGTGTGGGGGAGGTTTTCCTGCAACGTTCTGTCCTGTTTCTTGTATAAGAGCTCTCGCCCTGTCACAGTCTGCAGTTTTCTATGGAGTGACCGGATGTCAGCTGCCTTCTGCGATCGGGGTCCTCCAGGCTATAGACAGCAGCAGCAGGGTACGATGTTCTTCAGGAAAAATTGATAAAAAGGCCTTAATTTAAATGGGGAGATGTAGTAGGAGTTTTGGAGTGATTGTGTGTAACATTTACAGTCCCCTGTGACTGTGTATGTGTGTGTGAGACAGTCACAGAGTTTTAGCGGGATATTGCTGTTGGTGTGCGCAGGAACTCACACTGTCCTGGGTGGAAACATCTTTTACACAATTTTTGTCAAGCATCTTCTTCCTAGCATTGACAGATAAACTATTGATGAGAAAGCAGAACAGTCTGGAAATTTCCCTGACACGTTGCTAGGAATAAAGTACATTAGTTTCATCATCTTACATTGAATTCTATCACAGACTTCTGTTCTGTTAAAAACAAAGACGTCATTTGGAAAATAATCTTGTGTGAAATTGTGAATTGAGTCATAGAGTTATAGAGATGTACAGCTCGGAAACAGACCGTTCAGTCCATCTCGTCCGTGCTGACCAGATATCCCAACTCATTATGGTCCTCTTTGTCAGCACAGATTGAGAGGATTCTGTAACCTCTTTACCTGCTGCTGTGGGCCTATGCGAATAAACTTTACCATTGCAGGTATAAGGTTTCAGTAGATCTGTCACTTCCTCCTTAACCAACCTCCCACCAGCTTATACATTCTGGTACAGCTTTCTGACCTCCACTGTTATTTCCATTAACACTCCAACAAAATTCACTGGCTTATCCTGTTTTCCTACATTTGGTTTCCCAGTGCTTTCCCTAACCCACCAGCACTGTGATTTCATGTGGCCTACTTTATTGAAATGAAAACACCGGGGCTTTTTAACTTCTCTGTCCCCTTGAAGGGTTTCCTTTTTACTCTGTGGTATGTTATCCCTACAATCTTCACCAAGATCTACCTTTCCTTTCCGCATCAGGATTTCTCTTTTCCACATTTTCTGTCGCTCATGGACTGAAACTGATATTGGAAGCCAATCTTTGATATCTGGACAAACGCATGTTCATCATTTTGCCATTTTCACTCTCAGCTCTTCCTCTTGAGATCTCACTCCTTCAGGAAGAGAATTTTTGAATCCCTCCAAAATAATTGTATCTCTAAGAACATCGTAGGTTTGCTCTATTTTTTTAAATATCCTTATCCACCCGCAAAAATTATTTTGTTTGATCCTTTCAAACTCAGTGTAGGTTTGACCGGGGTCCCTCCTTAGATTCCTGGAACGTTGCCTGTAGGCTTCTGGCACAAGCTCCTATGTACTTAAGCTGGCTTTATTCACCTCCTCGTACTCCCCAGACACCTCCTCTGACAGCTCACTCGCTCTCCCTACATGTTTTGTTTGGATCAACAAAATCCACATGGTCACGGATCACTACATTTGTTTCGCTACCTTTTCAAGTGAGATGGAAAAGGCTTCCACATCCTTCTCATTGAATTTAGACAATAATTGAATATATTTAAACCGTTTCTCACCCGGCCTTTGTTTACCATGGGTTTGCGCATTCTCACTAAGTTTACCTTCCGCCTTCATCTCCATCCTTTTAAGCTGACTTTCCTGTCTCAGTGTCACTTTCTGAAGTTTAACCTCCCTCTCTTGCTTCCCTTCCTTTCCTCTCTCGCCTTTCCTTCCTCTTTCTCTCTCTTGCCTCTCTCTTTCTCTGTTTTTCCCTTCTTGTTCTGCTGAAGCGGTTCGTTCTTTTTCTCTTTCCTCTGTTTAAGTCATAATTCAAACTGTTTCATTTCTGCTGCCCTTGACTTGTCTCTTGCCTCTCACTCAAGCTGCTACATTTTCAATTGAACATGAGCCATCTCTAAAGATTCTAATGGCGTTTCCAGTGAATGTAAACGCTGAGCTACTGCTGTCCTTTCCTCACGGAAGGAGGCAGCTCCAACCCAATCCTGCCATAATTCTATCAGTTTGGTCTTAATTACTTATTGCAAAGCCCCAAGGTCACCTCTTCCACCTGCAGAGAACCTTTGGTGACTGAAAGAGCCATTGTTAACCCAAGCACAGTTTTAGCCAACTGAGTTCAACACCCAGAACAAAAGATTGTAACGCCCACCACCCGCTGAGACCAACAACCCTGATCTCAAATCAAAACTAAGGAACAAATTCCAGATGAGACCCCAATCTGTAATGTACCAGGCCAGAGCCCTCCAAACATTTCAAGAAGGTAGACCAGACTCTCACTTTGTTAGTTGTTTTCAGCAGGTGTACAGCGGATATTCCAGGAGAGATGCAGTTGACCTCACCACTTAGTTTGAAACAAAGTAGAATTTATTTAAAAGATGTCCAAATGAAGCAGACACAAAAGAGAACAGAATACAGAATAACTTAACCTCTCTGAAAACCCAACAGATTATCCCAACCTTAATGATGCTGTCCCAATACTTGCAACAACTCCCATAAACACTCCTTGGTACAAAGGAGAAAATCAAACCCAGGGTGTTACAGGAGAGAAGGTAGATACAGGATCAGTCAGAACCTGCTTCTGTAGGTCCAGCAGCTTCAAAAGAAGACTGCTAAAACCCAAACCAAACCAGAGCTAGGAGAACGGGCCACTCCCCCTTCATTAGACAACGGTTTTATTTTGAAAACCTCGAAAACCTGTTGGCTGAGAGAAATCCAAGTTAATGTTTCATTGCCAGTGTTTTTCTCAGAACTGGATCAGAAAGAATAACTCTGATTTTTCATCACAGATGGTGCCAGACCTGATGAGATTTTCCAGCAATTTGATTTGATTTGATTTAGTGTTGGCACATGTACCTAAATGCAGTGAAAAGTTTTGTTTTGTGTTTGGTACAAGCAGATATACCATACAAGGATGTACAGATACCAGGGTGATTGAATAGAGGGAGGCAGACAAAGTTACGTTAACACAGGAGGATACAACAGAAAGACCAACATTAGATTTAAAATTTGAGAGTTCCGTTCACAGTCTAAAAAGATTAGGGAAGGTGCTGGTCTTGAACCTGTTTGTAAGTGTGATTAAGCTTTTTGCATATTCTGTCTGGTGCAAGAGTTTGGAAGCGATTATATCCAGGCTAGGAGCGATATTTGATGATATTGGCTGCATTTCCAGGAACGAGAAGGCCAGATGCAGTCAACGGACAGGAAGTTGGCTTGTGTGATGGTTTGGGTCTTGTTCACAATTTCCTTATGGTCCAGGGTGGAGAAGTTTCTGGACTGAGTCGTGACGCTCCCAGATGGAATGTTTCCTACGGTGAATTTAAAATGGTTGGTGAGACTCCTAATGGGCGTGCCGAATTTCCCAAGCATCCTGAGGAATCAGGGGTATTATTGTGCCTCCTTGACCCTCACATCTCCGTGGGTGGTCCAGGACAGATTGTTGGTTATCGTCAATCCAAGCAAAGTAACACTGTCGATCATAACCACCTCAGCTTCAGTTTTGGTTTTTGATTTCAAGCTCCCGCAGTTCTTTTACGAAATATTACTTTCCCAGTTCCACAATGGAGTCCTCAGATACCTGTCATTATGAAAAATAGGGAACAGTTTGAGTGATGTATTTTTCATAGAATGGCATACTCATGTATTAACAGGACAAGTTCACAATCCATGACTATCCTTTCAGCTTGGGGTTTTTCTGGTCATAGAGTCATAGACGAATACAGCATGGAAACAGGCCTTTCAGCCGAAACTGCTCCATGCTGACCACGTGCTCATTCCAATTCCCTGTATTTGGTTCATATCCTCCTACACCCATCCCATCCCTATACCTTTTCAAATGAATTTTAAATGTTGCTGTTGTCGCTCTCTCAACCACTTTCTCTGCCAACTCATTCCATTCACTCTCCACATGAAGACGTTGCCCCTCAGGTCCTTCCTTAACCTTTCCCCGTCAACTTCAACTGACACCCTCTAGTTTTCAATTCTCCAACCCTGGGAAAAAGGCTATAAGCTTTCATCCTATCTCTGCTGCTCACGATTTCACACACATCATTCTCCTCCATTCCAAGAAATAAAGTGCTGTCCTGGGTAACCTTTGCATATAGCTCAGGCCTATTAATCCTGGTAATATCTTCATTAATCTTCTTTACACTCCTTCCTTTATTAACTATGTATTTCTGATAACCGGGTAATCAAAACTGTACATAATACTCCAAGTGCGACCTCACAAATGTAACATAATGTCCCAACTCCTATACTTGTTGCTTTGACCGATGTAGGCCAACATGGTAAATACCTTCTTCACCACCCTGTCTACCTGTGGCAGCATGTTCCAAGGATTATGTACTTGTACTCATGTGTCCCTCTGTTCCACAACACTCCTCAGGACCTTAGTATTTCTGGTATAAGTCCTAACTTGGTTTGACTTTCCCAAGTGCAACACTTCACATTTATCTGTATTGAATTGCATTTGCCAATCCTCAGCCCACTTCCCTCGAATGCTTGGCAACAATTGTTGCTATCAATGATACCTCCGAATTTGGTATCATCTGCAAACTTACTCATCCTTCCTTGTACATTCATTTCCCGATCATTTATAACAAATACCGAAGGTCCCAGCAACGACCCCTGTGGTTCACCACTAGCTACATGACACCAGTCTGAGAAACGACATTCAACAATTACACTCTGCTTGCTCCCATTGAGTAAATTTTGAATCTAGTTAGCTAGCTCTCCCTGTATGCCATGTGACTGACATTCACGATTAACCTGCCAGGCGGGACCTTAACAAAGGCCTTACTAAATTCCATGTAGACAACATCAACTGCCCTACCCTCATCTATCCTCTTGGTGGTGAATTTAAAATTGGAACCCTGCAAAGCCCAGAAATCAAACCCAGGTTAACTACTTGGAAAGTAGCTGTGCTCAAAACACTATGCAACATTGCGCATTGATAGACCTCTGAGTGTTCATTGATGAAGCAGGTGAAGATGGTTAGACCTTGGGTGTTTCCTGACGAGTTCTTGCAGCGATGTCCTGAAGGTCAAATTGCTGACATGAACAATAACAACTGTCTTCCTTCTTGCTAGTTATTGCTGCCACCAGCAGAGAGTTTTGTCTGGATTCTCGTTGAGTGTGGTTTTTGCTTGGCCTCCTACTGTCACACTTGGTCAAATGGTGCCTTGATGTTGATGGGAGCTCCTCTCCCTTCTCCTCTGGAGTTCAACTTCTCTGAACCAAGGCTGTAATCAATGGCCCTTGGAGCACCCAAACTGGCCATCAGTAAGCAGGTTGTTGCTGACCAGGTATTGCTTGTTAGACCTGTTAATGATACCTTCCTTCCCAATTCCATGTTAGAGAATGGACAGATGAGACATTAATTGACAACATCAGATTGACCTCATTTTTCTGTGTAAAACATGCCTGAGTGATCTTTCACATTCTCGGTCCATGCCAGTGCTGTTGCTGCATGAGGACACTTTGGCTCGGCAGGCGGCAACTTTTCGATGTTTAAGTTATCAGGACCGATGGCCTTTTCAGTATCCAGTGCCTCCTGTCATGCTATAACATCAGGGAGAGTGAATTGAATTGGCTGGAGACTGGGATCTGTGGACATGGGGACCTCAGGTCGAGGCTGAAATGGATCTACGTCTTGGTCTTTTAGGTTGTAGGTTGTTGCAAATGTTTCAGCTTTATCTTTTGCACTGATGTCCTGGACTCCTCATAACTGAGGGCTTAATTGGTGGAGAGAAGCCTTCTCACCCAGTGGTTTAATTGTCCACCAAATTTTATGACTAAATGTGCCAGAGCGTGGATCTGCTGAACTCAGATGTGATGCAAAAACAGAAATTACTGGTGGAACACAGCAGGTCTGGCAGCATCAGTGGGGAGAAAGCAGAGTTTCATTGGTTGTGTGATCACTCAGCTCTGTCTGTAACTTGTTCCATACAAAAGTCGTTCTGTTTTGTACCTTCACCAGGTTGGAACCTTACATATTGATTTTCAATGCTGCTGTTTGTATGTGCTGTTGTACTCATCATTGAACCAGTCTAAAGACTTTCTATTCAAATACTCACCCAGATGCCTTTCAATGCTGTAATTGTGCCAGCTTCCACCATAGAGCCATAGGGTCATAAAGCATGGAGACAGACCCTTCGAAGCATGCAGTCCAAGCTGAACATACTCCCAATTTAAACTGGTCCCACTCACCTGCTCCTGACTCATATCCCACCAATCCCTTCCTATTCACGTATCCATCCAAATGACTTGGTTCCACACGTACATCACGCTCTGCAGGCTGGAAATGCCCCTCAGGACGCTTTGAAATGTTTCCCGTCTCAGTTTAACCCCATACCCTCTAGTCTTGGACTCTGTTATCCTGGGGGAGACCTTCGCTTTTCAGCCTATCCACGCCCCTCATGATTTTATGAACCTCTACAAATTCTTCCTCAGCCACTGACACTCCAGTGAAAGAAAAACCAGGCTATCCAATCTCTCCCTGTAACTCAAACCCTCCAGTCAGATATGTCGGGCAGATCGTCGGTGATTGTCTGTGCAAGGTATAATTCTGATGCTGCAAATGACGCACTGAACTTCATGGACACCTCGTCATGAGTTGGTCGATCTGTTTGAAGCCTGGCCCATTTCACACAGATACAGAGCCACACCACATGATGCAGTGCCCATTAAATGTGTGTCAGGCAGATTGGTGACAATTCCTTTTGTACTGTCCCAGTTCATTCAGCAGGTGGTGCTGCTAAGCCTGTCTTGGTGATGGACACTGAAGCCTCCCATACAGAGTCCATTTTCTGTCCTCTCCACCCGCAATGTTATGTTCAAACAGGGAAATTCGAGGGATGAGGTAATTGATAATCAGCAGAATGTTACTGTGTCTGTGTTTAACCTGATGCCATGAGGCTTCATGGGGTCAGGCATCAATGATGAGCACTTCCTGGTACCACCCGCCCCCCCCCCCCCGCCCTTGACTGTATCCCACTGGGCTGCCCCCTCTGCTGTCTCTGCCCTGCTCGTGGGACAGGACCTGCCCTGAGACGCTCATAGTATTGGCTGGGACATTGTCTGGAATGTGGGTTTCCGAGAGCGTGACTATGTTCGATTGTTGCTGGATTAGTCTGTGAGAAATATAAGGTCAGGTTTAAGTTTTATACAGTCAGGAGTTAACCTCTCTTTATTTCTTTGAATCTTAAAATCAAACCAAATTAAATTATTTTTTTCAGTTGAAGATTATTCATTTGAATAATCAGAATGCGCACCTAATTATTGCTAACTTTAGTAACAGTAGTCACCAATGCATTATTGCTCAGTTCAATAACCGGAGAAAGGAGCTGATTCATGTTTAGATGAGTAAACACATGATCTTTGCACTACCATATACGTCAAAAATATGATTGATAAGGCCTGAATTTGAATATAATCTTGCTGGACCACACTGGCACCTCCAGTAAAGTGTGACTGGCTGCTAAATATCTCCAGACAGCTCCCAAACTGGGTCTGGCCAGATTTCAAACATTTCTTTGCAACAGACAATTTGGACTCGTCCTTGAACAAGGCGGAAGTGCATGGAGCTGATTGGCCAATGGGCTAGCACAAGACTCAGTGCAATTTTCACCATTAATGCAAATGAGCTGCCAATAACCATGATTCGTAAGTTTGTCCATGTTGATGACATCGAGTGTGCCACATAAGCATCATAATTCTCCTGTTTGGAGCAGATCATTATTGAAGGTGTTAGAAAAGTGATGGATTACATTGCACCTTGCATTGAATCACTCATCAACAATATCCCACGCATGTCAGCTCCACAATCCCAGTGTCCAAATAGAATTGTGCATCTACATGGTGGTGGCATGGTGGCACAGTGGTTAGCACTGCTGCCTCACAGCGCCAGAGACCCGGGTTCAATTCCCGCCTCAGGCGACTGACTGTGTGGAGTTTGCACGTTCTCCCCGTGTCTGCGTGGGTTTCCTCCGGGTGCTCCGGTTTCCTCCTACAGTCAAAAGATGTGCAAGGCCAGGTGAATTGACCATGCTAAATTGTCCGTAGTGTGAGGTAAGGGGTAAATGTAGGGATATGGGTGGGTTGCGCTTCGACGGGTCAGTGTGGACTTGTTGGGCCGAAGGGCCTGTTTCCACACTGTAATGTAATCTAAATAATCTAATCTACATTGCTGGCCAGCATGATCCCAACTAGCATTATTGTGTGTGAGTCAAACTTGAAATTTTTATGAAGATGTTTTCAATATTATATTTATCATTAATAGCAAAGTGTAATCATTGAAGATCATAAATGCTTTGAATAGCCACTTGATTGTGCCATAAACACATCCAACCATTTGTTGAGTTCAATTTTTAGAGGGAAATCTAATGAAAACATAATGAAAATATAGCGCCCAAATGGTGCGGCTGGTGAGCGCACCCAGGATCAAATTATTATTTAGCTTAAGAACTCTGAAAATATCCAATTATTTTTCCCTTGAATACAAATATTCCACACCTAATTGTCTTCATGACAAGAATTTAACTATGTTTCCTCTTTTCCAGATACGAGGGCATATTAAATTGGTTCAATCTGTCTCACATGTGAGTAATCTGGGATAAGAATCTCAGTGTCCGTGTGATGCTACTTTAGCCGTGCCTCTGAAAGACTGACAGATTGTTCCAACAGCATATCCCTTCAGCTCTTCACAACAAGCAAGTTGCTGCCTGCACTCAACCAGTTTATACTCACAAAACCTTCAACCCACAGTCCACTATTAGTCATGATTGGACAACATTTTTAATGAATCCTAATCCATTCATGGGCATCACTGCCTGGGCCAGCATTTATTGCTCATTTCTTGTGGCTGTTCAGAATGTGTTGCTGAGCTGCTTTCTTGAACTGTTGTTGTCTGTGTGCTGTACACAGAATTACAACACTGTTATTAAGGGCTGAGAAGCAGAATGGTGATATATTTCCAAATCATGATGATGATTGACTTTTAAGGGAATTTGTAGTGCATGATAATCCCATGCATCTGCTGCTCATGTCCTTCTATATTATTGTGGGTTTGGAAGGGTTTGTTTGAGGAACTTTGCATGCAATTCTGGTCTCTTTCCTATCGGAAAGATGTTGTGAAACTTGAAAGGGTTCAGGAAAGATTTACAAGGATGTTGCCAGGGTTGGAGGATTTGAGCTATCTGGAGAGGTTGAACAAGCTGGGGCTCTTTCCCTGGAGCATCAGAGGCTGAGGGGTGACCTCATGGAGGTTTATAAAATTATGAGGAGCATAGATAGGGTAAATAGGCAAAGTCTTTTCCCTGGGGTCGGGGGGTCCAGAACTAGGTTAGGTTTAGGTTGAGAGGGGAAAGATACAAAAGAGACCTAAACGGCAACCTTTTCACACAGAGGGTGGTACGTGTACAGAATGAGCTGCCAGAGGATGTGGTGGAGGCTGGTACAATTACAACATTTAAGAGGTATTTGGATGGGTGTATGAATAGGAAGGGTTTGGAGGGATATGGTCCGGGTACTGGCAGGTGGGACCAGATTGGGTTGGGATGTCTGGTCGGCATGGACAGTTTGGACCGAATGGCCTGTTTCCATGCTGTCCATCTCGATGACTCTATGACTTTGGTGAATTTCTGCAATGCATCGAGTAGTTGGTACATTTAGCTGCTACTGAGAGTCAGTGGTGGATATAAGATAGTTGTAGTGGCCATCAAGTTAACTCGGAGAAAGAGAGGGCTACAAATGCTGGAGATCAGAGCTGAAAAATGTGGTGCTGGAAAAGCGCAGCAGGTCAGGCAGCATCCAAGGTGCAGGAGAATCGACGTTTCGGAGATAAGCCCTGCTCCTGCTCCTTGGATGCTGCCAGACCTGATGCGCTTTTCCAGAACCACATTTTTCAGCTCCATCAAGTTAACTGTTTTAGCATATGGGCCGTGTCCTGGCAGGTGCGACTAGATTGGGTTGGGATATCTGGTTGGCATGGACGAGTTGGACAGAAGGGTCTGTTTCCATGCTGTACATCTCTATGACTCTGTGACTCTATGACTTTGGTGAATTTCTGCAATGAATCTTCAGTTGGTACATTTTGCTGCTACTGAGAGTCAGTGGTGGAAATAAAATGGCTATGTTGACCATCAAGTGAACTGTTTTATCCCGGAGAGTGTCGAGCTTCTTGAATGCTGTTGCAGCTTCACTCATCGTGGCAAATGGGAAATGTTCCACCACACTCCTGACTTGGACCTTGCAAATGGTGGACAGATGGAAGTCAGGAAGTGAGTTATTGCCTGCAGTATTCCGAGCTTCTGCCCTGCATTGTCACCACTATATTTAAATGGATGGTCCAGTTCAGTTTCTGGTTAATGGCCATCTCAAGATGGTGATAGTTGAGGAATCAGCAACGGTAACCCCATTGAATATCAAAGGATGATTGTTTGACTCGTGTTGTTAGAGTTGATCTTTGTCTGGCATTTATGTGTCATGTATGCTATTTGCCACTTTTCATCCCAAGCCTGCATATTGTCCAGGTATCAAGGCATTTGGGTATGGAGTGCTTCAGTATCTGAGTAGTCACAAATGCTGCTGAACACAGTGTAATTATTAGCTAATATCCCCACGTCTGACCCTCTGATGCAGGGAAGTCCACTGATGAAATTACTGAAGGTGGTCAGACCTAAGACACTCCTTTCAGGAACTCCTGCAGAGATTCCCTGCAGCTGTGATGACTGACCTCAGAGAACCAGAACTTTTTTCTTTTCTGCTGGGGATGACTCCACCCAGTGAAGAGCTTCCCCTGATTTCCATTGCCTCCAGTTTTGCTCAGGTTCCTTGAAGCCATACCAGGCCAAACACAGCCTTGGTGTTAATTACAGTCAGCCTCACCCTACCTCTGGAATCCAGCTCTTTCTGTCCATGTTTGGACTGAGGCTGGAATGAGGTCAGGAGCTGAGTGGTTACACTGAGCAGGTTGTTGGTGTGTAGGCACGGCTTCATAGCCATGTTGATGAAGCTTTCATTCACATTTTCATGATCGATATCATATTGGTGGGGTGCGAATTCGCCGGGTTGGCTTTGTCCTGTTATTTATGCACAGCACATACCTGAGCACATTTCCACTCTCTCAGGAAGATGTCAGTGCTGTAGCTCAGCAGGAACTGCTTTCCCAGTGATGCAGCATGTTCGGGAGCACATGTCATCTGTCCCATTGCTGGAATCTTGTCAAGGCCCCAGCCTTTACTCACAAGAGGAGGTCAAGATGGATCAACCCATCAGAATTTCGGTCTGAAGACTTTTTCAAATGGGTTTAGCCTTATATTTGCATTGATTTATTGGGCTCTCCCATTGTTGATTATTGCAGATATATGTAGAGCCTCCTCTCAATGACTTGTTTAATTGTTCACGATCATTCAAGACTGGATGCGACTGGACTGCAGGGCTTTGTTCTAATATGTTGATTGTCGAATTTCTTAGTTGTGTCTGACACATCAGGGTCATGCATGTGGCGAATGTGTTGGTGAAGACCACAGTTTGGAAATCGTTGTGAAGCAGGTGGAAAATGGTGACTTAATTCTGTAAGCGTCCACATTTTAGGAAGTTATCCCATAATCCCTAACAGTGCACAGAGTTAAAGACTTGAAGATCGAAGAAGGCCATGTACAGAGATTACTGCTGTTCTCTGCACTCTGCTTGAATTTGTCACACTGAAAATCCTGGCCATTCAGTCTCTTGATGGGCTGAAGCTGCCCTGAGACTCGAAGGAGATCTTCAGCCACTGGGAGGAGGGACTGAGGAGGATTCTCACAATGACCTTTTTCATAGCGGACAGTGAGAAATTTCTCTGTACGGTTGCACCTGTCTCCTTTCTTGAAGATGGCCACAGTAGTGGCGTCTCTGAGATTTCTGAGCATGCTCCCTTCATTCCGGTAAACGCTGGTGAGGTGGATTCATGACAAGAATGTCTCTCCGCCATATTTTAGTCCTTCACTGGGGATTCGATCTGTGCTGGTAGCCTTGTTGCTGTTCTGTTTGCTGGAGGTGTTTTTGTCCTCAGGGTGGGTTGGAGGATTGCTTTGATGGCAGTGGGTAGAGTGTGTCAGGAACTCTTGCGCCGAAGGCTGTGAATTGATGGAGGAGGCCCTCGAAGTGGTCTCTCCAGCGAGTGCTGAGTGCCTCTTGGTCTTTGGTGAGGGACTCTCTGTGCTTGGCTCTCAGTGGGGTCACTCCCTGGGTTCTCGGGCTGTAGGTGGATTTCATTGAGCTGAAGAAGCCGTACACATTGTGGCTGTCAATGTGTCACGGACTCTGCTACTGACTTTCTCTACCCACCATCTATTCTTTAGGTCACCTCGGCCTTCAGTTGCGTCTCTGCTTGTTTCCATTTGCTGGAGTTAGGGTGGAGGTGCCATTTCAGGACTACCTCACCTTTGCAGTCTTGGAGATCTTGGATCTCCCGCTTATTCTCAATGAGCCAGTCCTGGGGTTTCCTGGTCGAGAGGTCGAGAGGTCAAGTTGCTGACTGGGAAGGGGTTTATGGTGGACCAGATGTTGTGGGCACTCTGTGACTCAGGTATCTTGGTCACCATCAGGTCGGCGGTGAGGCCCTGCCTGAGAAACACTTCCTTCAGCGGGATAGCGATAGTTTGAGGCTGGTGTGGAATGAGTCTTCTGTCTCCTGCATTGTGTCTAGATTCAGGGCAGAGGCACTGACAGCTGTGAGATGCTGCTTCTGGCCCAGGATATTTCAGAGGGTCATGAGGAGCACATTTACCCCATTTGTTGGAATGTCTGACCAGTTTCTTTGTTATGGTGAAGCCGGTCCCATGGAGATCTGTGTTTGCAATTCACGAAGAAGGTGGATCTGCCACCTTGTTCTTGAAGTGACCTTTCTCCTGCCAGTCATATCCCACTCACAGCGATGATATCAGTGTTGTGATGCTGGGCAATGGCAGCAGTGAATTATTCAGGTCTATTGGTGTTGATGTTATCCATCAGGTTCCGAATTTTCCAGCTCGCAGATTGATTTGCGCGTGGGGCAGCGCTGTGATGGAAGCTGCCTGTTTGTGGATCCCTTTAATTTGGAGTGTTCCCTGCACACCAACCACCACATGGTCCCAATGGAATGAGGTCTGGAGCCAATGGCAGTGAAAGTCCGAGAGAACTGAAGACCAGGCTCTGCTTCAGGACGCTGCTGGGTTTCTTTGAACAGGGATGAGATAGACAGTGTTTCTGTTATCTGAAATTTATTTGGGGGAACAAGCAACTAAAGATGAAGCTGACTAGCTAATTGTTCCTTCTGGTTGAAATGCTGTGTTCTGAGTTCAAAGAGTCTTTAATTTTCTTTATCAAGGAATGTTTGATAAATCTTCTCAACACTCTAATGTCTGTGCATGTTGAGTCTGCCAAGACCATGCAAGTATCTCTGTGTGTCATGGACATTGCCTATAAGGAACAAAACACAGAATTCGAGTTGACATCAATAGTCCATGTGTGTATTTTTTATTTTTCACACCAAGAAAAAAGAAATCCATTGGACAATATTACTGTTTTTATTTCAGAAAGACATCAAGTGCTGAATTTTGTTATTATGCGTGTGTGTATGTGTCTGTGATCATGTAAAGAGATGACTACTTATACTTCTTTATTACTGATGTCTGGTTTATATATCTTTCTTATTTCAGCCTGACACAGACAGATGTTTAATTCACCAAATGTACACTTTCCCAGTTTTGCACACCTGCCATGGCCCTTATCTAATGGTCCTTCCTTGTGCTTCTTCATCACCCTGAATTACATCCACATACAGTTCCGCCATTTACACCTACCCAATATCAAAGTCACTGAATCTCCATCCATGCTTCTCCCCTTTTGAGAGTTCCAGTAGACTAGAGGTGGACAAATACATAAAAGAATCTGCCCAGAATATTGCTCCAAAGCAAAGTGAGAACCTGCAGGAGATGTCACATTGCACATTGAACAGAAGAGATGTAAAGAATTAATGTTTGTGGTTGTGGTGGCAATCAAGGAACTGCTTTGTTCTGGAGAATGTCAGTCCTCTTGAGTGTTGTTGGAGGTGCACTCATTCCAAGCAAATGGAGAGTGATCCATCATGCTCCCACCTTGGAGATGATGGCCAGGCTCTGGCAGATAGGGGTGTCAGGAGGTGAGTTACTCTCTGCAGGATTCCGAGCACCTGAACTGCTCTTGGAGCAACATTATTTGTATCAATGCACCTGTTCAGTTCCTCGTCAATGGTAACTGTCAGGTTGTTGATAATAAAGAATTTAATAGGGACAATGCTATTGAAGCACAGTGATCAAGAGGTGGATTCTCTCCTGACTGTACTCGTGTGGTGTGAACATTATTTGCCATTTATCAGCCCAAGCTTGCACATTGTCCTGGTCTTGCACCATTTGGACATGGACTGCGTCAGGAATTGAACAGTCCTTGAAAGTAGACTCGCAGGTAGATAGGAAAGTAAAGAAGGCGTTTGGTGTGTTTTCCTTTATTGGTCAAAGCACTGAATATGGGGTTTGGGGGGTCATGTTGAGCTGTATATGACATTAGTTGGCTACTTTTAGAATTTTGCATACAATTCGGAAGTATTTTGAGAAACTTGAAAGGGTTCAGAAAAGATTTACAAGGATGTTGCCAGGATTGGAGGACTTGAGCAATAGGGAGAGGCTGAATAGGCTGGGGCTGCTTTGGCTGATGCATCAGAAACTGAGGGGTGACATTATAGAAGTTTATAACATCATGAGGGGCTTGGATAAGCTAAACAGACAGGATCTTTTCCCTGGAGTGGGGGAGTGCAGAACTAGAGGATACAGGGGTTAGGACGAGAGGGGAAAGATATAAAGGGGACCGAAGGAACAAATATTTCATGAAAAGGGTGGTGCATCTATGGAATAAGCTGTCACAGGATGTGGGGGGACTGTTACCATTACAGCATTTAAAATAAATATGGATGGGTATATGAATAGGATGGGTTGAGAGAGATATGGGCCAAGTGCTGGCAAATGGAACTAGATTATGTTAAGCTATCTGGTCGGCATGGACGAGTTGCACGAAATGATATGCTTCCGTGCTGTAAGTCTCTATACTCTATCACTCATAATTGTGCTGTATGTTTTACATTCATTAGTGAGTGTCCTACTTGATGGAACAAAGGTGATTCATGAAGCAACTGAAGATGGTTGGGCCAATGACACTACCTTGATGAAGGGTAAGACTCCTTGATGCCATATTCAGTCAAATGTTACATTTTTGTCAAGTTTAGTCACTCTCACCTAACCTCTGGAATGCCTCCCTTTTACTATGCCTGCACCAAACGTTTTTATGAGGTGAGGAGGCAAGTGACCCTTGGTTGAAACCATACTAACCGCCTTTGAACATGTCCTAACTTTGCAATTATTGTTTAATAGTGAACCTTTCCATCACTTTGGTAACCCTGGAGAGTCGACAAATAAGGTGGCAAATGGTTAGGTTGAGGATTTCCTGCTAATGATACTTAGAGTCTTAGAGATGTACAGCACAGAAGCAGACCCTTCAGTCTAAGTCGTCCATGATGCCGTCCAGATATCCCAACGTAATCTAGTCCCATTTGCCAGTACTTGTCCAGCATATACCTCCAAAACCTTCCTCTTCATATATCCATTCAGATGTCTTTTGAATACTGTACGTGTACCAGAATTGTATGAAATATTCCAATAGTGGCTAAACCAATGTCCCGCACAGCCACAACATGACCTCACCACTTTTATGCTCAAGGCTCCGAACAATAAAATAAAGCATAACAATCGCCTTCTTTACTATCCTATCCTATCCATTTGTGACTCTATTTTCCAGGAACTATGAACCTGCACTCCAAGGTCTCTTTGTTCACCAACACTCCATAAGACATAAGCATTAAGAGTATAAGTCCTGCTATGATTTCTTTTCCAAAATCCAGCACCCCATATCTATCTAAATTAAACTCAAACTGCCACTACTCAGCCCGTTGTCCCGTGCATTCAAGATCCATTTGTACACTGAGGTAATCATCTTCGCTGTCCACTACACCTCCAACTTTGGTGCCATCTGCAAACTTACTAAATATACCCCCTATGTTCACATCCATATCATTTATATAAATGATGAAAAGTAGTGGAATGAATATCGATCTCTGTGGCACACCGCTGGTCACAGGCCTCTAGTCTGAAAAGCAGCACTGTCCCAACACCATCTGTCTTCTGCCTTCAAGTCAGCTCTGTAACCAAATGGCGAGTTCTCCTTGTATTCCATGTGACCCAACCTGGCTGACCAGTCTACCACGGGGAACCTTGTAAAATGTCTTACTGAAGTCCTTATAGATCACATCCACTGCTTTGCACTCATCAGTCCTCTTTGTGATTTCTTCAGAAAACTCAATCAAGTTTGCGAGACATGATTTCCCACTCATCAAGCCATGCTAACTATCCTTAAACAGTTCTTGCCTTTCCAAATACATGTAAATCCTATCCCTCAGGATTCCCTCCAACAACTCGCCCATCTTGGGAAATTTTCCCCATTGCCAGATAAAAAAAACAGTGCTCTAGCTATCCTGGAACAGCTTGGTTCTGAGCAGCATTGTGGAATAGAGATGCAAAAATGCATTCCAGGCAATATGTATCATTGACTCCTGCCCCAATAAAGTTTAATTGCATCAAATCAAACATGGGCCAGGGCACCTCCTATAGATTCTAATGACCTTCACCCACAACATGCCTCCCTGATGTAACATCTTTAAGTGGAAACACTTCGAGGAAGCACTGAGAGAGAAACGGCAAAGACAGCGCAAAGGAATCTCTCTTTCTATCTCTCACACGATCTCTCTCTCTCAGAAGTCCACCTGACTCATCTGCTGAGAAAACATCAGGAACACTGTGGAGCACTTTCATCCTCAGACTACCTGGAAACAGTTCCTGTCTGTATCCTCCTAAAGTCTGCTTTGATTGTCTTCCCTGTTCACTGCCTTCCTGTTCAATTTGCATGTCATCTGCAAAGTTGGAAGTTATGTCGTAAGAACCCACGTGTCGTGGTTATACTGAGGTCAGGCAGGTGGACCTCAGAGAATATGAGTCCCATGATTGGGGTTGTTAATCTGGTACAAGCAGGGAGCCCTAGCTGACAGATAAAAGAAAACGAGTGTCAGGTGTCCTGAAACTCTGAGACCTGGTTCTGAGGGAAAAGGAGCAGTGTCACCTACTTGCCCCATGTAAATAAAAGGTGGCGTGATGATGGGATATCAGTCTGTGTGGAGTTATTTTACAAAGTCCTGTAAAATTCTGAATATAAGCTGCCACCAGTAAGTCTCAGCTGCCAGGAGCACATGTTGGATATTGTGTCTGTGATGATTGTGAAGTTCAGTGTTATTTTAACGGATCGATCCTGTGATGCCAGTGCTACTGATATTAACCTTGTATTATAATTTATCACCGAGCTCCACAGGAGTAAGGGAAGGAATATGATAGACCTTTCAAATATAGAGAAAGTCTAATTTGAACCTTCTTATATAATGTCCATAATTCTCAAGAATCAGCAGAAACATTGTTCTCCAATCTCTGTTCAGATCAGTTTTTCCCATCTAGATGTTGAACTTGGAATGGTTTGAACCATATAATCTACACTGCTCCCATTTCCTGTACTTTTTTTTTATTTCTTGTATCTCAATCTTCATGAAATCTCAACTAAAATATGCTCTGGTGAATATTTCCGGGATGTGAACAGAGGGACACAGAAGGAAACACCCTAGTTCCAGAGAGCTTTTCAATGATAGAGAGAGGGGAGAGAGAGAGAGAGAGAGAGAGGGAGAGGGAGAGGGAGAGAGAGAGGGACACGGTACCCAACGATCGCCTTGCTTCTCTACATCTCACATCAGTCGTACAACCAATTGTGTTAACGGATTATGACTTATGACATTGTGATTGAGGGGGTGGCAGTTATACAGTTACAAATCACCGTTAGGCCTCAGACATAGTCTTGAGGGACTCCAGCAGTGACGTCTGGAGATTAAATGGCTGGCCTCCAACAAACACACCAGTCACATGTAGTCCAGACCAGGTACAGACAGTCAATTTCTTTCCGTAAAGGACATTAGGGAAACAATGGGTTTTTAAAACAATTTACAATGGTTTCATGGTCTGTATTAGAGACATAATTCCAATTATTTATTCAACCGAAGTTCCGGAATCCATCATGATAAGACTTGTCAGAGGTGGTACTGCAGATGTTGGAGATTAGAGTCAAGATTAGAGTAGGTCATCAGGACGAAGGGCTTTTGCCAGAAACTTCGATTTTCCTACTACTCGGATACTGCCTGTCCTGCTGTGTTCTTCCAGCAACACTCTAATCATGAGAAGACGACCTGAGCCATTCATAATACTTTGGAAGTATCTGAATATTTAGAACCCAAACATGATACTTTTGTTCCAATAACCAAAATAAGGGTTTTCTGTTTTGTTATTTAACATTGAATGTAATATTAATTTGTCATTATTTGGTTTCTAGAAAATGGGAATGTAGACATAATGGGCTGAAAATTGCATTTAATTGGATTGACTGTGAACAATTGTGAGACCATTTATGTTGCCTCTGATTGAGATGGGTTCGTGTATTTGTTCAGTTGGAAGCCTGAAGGAATCATGGATGAGCCGAGGGAACTGTTTTCCTGTGCAAAGGAATGTATTAAGTAGAAAGGTAGAAGAATAATTTACATGTGTGAGGTATATGTGTTATGCGTGTGCTTGAATATGTGTGTGTGAAATGCCTCATTCTTCCACATTATGAGTGTTCTATGAAGAACTCTTTCACTCCCTTAGCCTTAAAGGACGTTGGAATGTTTTGATCCTCCAGGTGCTCTGGTTTCCTTCCAAAATCCAAAGATGTGCAGGTTCGGTAAATTGACCAAGCTAAATTGCCCATAGTGTTCAGGTATGAGTAGGTTGGGTCATTCGTTGGGGCTAGCTGTAGAGCAATGGGGTGAAGGAGTGGGCCTGGGTGGGTTGGCCTTCGGAGGGTCGTTATGGACTTATTGGGCAGAAAGGCCTGTTTCCACACTGTCGGGGATTCTATTCTATACTGTAGGTTTGGCGAGTGTAAAAGTGGACAAGTCCTGAGGTCTGCAGGAGCTGTAACGAATGAGATGATGATGGAAATTACAAATACTGTGATCAAATTTTTAATTCCTCTTCAGCTACCCAATTAGTCAGAGGACTTCAGCACACCTGATGTGTTTCCACTTTTCAAGAAGGGTGGTGGAGATTGACCTGGAATTACACATCAGTGATTCCCAGTGCACGGGAAACTATTAGAGAAAATTCTGAAGGAGAGAATTGATCTCCATTTTGAGAGGTAAGGCTAGATTAGTCAGTGTGGCTTCGTGACAGGGATGAAATGGCTTACAAATCTGGTGGAGTTTTTCGAGTAGTTGACCGTGTCTATAGATGAGGGTAGGGCAACTGGTGCAGTGTATATGGTTCTCAGCAAGGTATTTGACAAGGCAGCACATGGGAGATTAATAACTAAGGTAAAAGCACATGGCATCCAAAATTAATTAATTAGCAAATTGGTTCCAAAAGTGGCTCTGTCAGAGGAGGCAGAGGGTGTTGATAGAAGACTGGTTGTGTAATTGGAGACTGGTGTTCAGTGCAGTGGTATACCACTGGGATGAATGTTGTGTCCCTTACTGTTGGTGATATTCATAAATAATAATGAAGAGTGCATGTTTGTGCATGCACATGCGCCCATGTGTATGTGTGTCTGTTGTATCTGCATCTGAGTCAGTATGTGTGCTTGTGTGTGTGTGTCACAGTGTGTTGCGTGTGTGTGCGAATGTGTGTGCTGTAGGGAATGAGGGTGGGTGGGGATGATAAATAAGTTTGCGATGACAAAAATATTGATCGGATGTTTGACAGTGAGGAAAATATTCTTAGGTGACAAACAGAAATAGTTAGGTTGGTCACATGGGCAGATCAATGGCAGGTGGAATTTAACCCTGATAAACCTGTAGGTGATACACGTTGCCACAAGTTTCAAGACAAGGCAGTACTCAATGAATGGTATGACATTAGAAAGGGCAAAGGAACCAAAATATCTTGAGGAGCTTGTTAACAGATCTCTAAAGGTAGTAGGACAGGTTAGTAGGGTAGTTCAGAAGGCGTATATGATATGTGCCTTTACCATTCCAGACATAAGAGCAGGGAGGTGCTGTTGGAGTGAAAATTTATATCCCGTTGCAGGCCCTCTTGGTTTTGGGACTCGACAAAAGAATGACTAGGAGTACAATCTGTTTAAAGCAAGTTTACCAGTTTAATAAATTAATAAATAGAAGTAGCCTGGGGTAGATTTGCCAGGCAACATGGAGGTTAAAAGTTTCTGTGTTCCGTAGAGAAATGGTGCAAATACATTTGACCATTACACATTATTTATGTTTTTTTAATAGATAGTACAGCCTTAATTACAAGAAAAGACGAATCATATCTAATAAGGTGACATGATTGACAACAGGCTAATCCAATGATATTTCAAGGGAAACAGATTGTTATGTGCATGTTTACTAGTTCAAGGTTCCCTCAAAGACGAAATCACTGTCTTAAAATTCATCTTATGAAAATCCATTATAATCTCTTATCTTCTATTTAGCTTATCTCAACAAACCAGCAGCACAAGTTCACAGAATCAAGTTCATACTTTCAGCCATTATGTTGTCTTATTTTAAATTGAAAAGCCATTTCGTGGTTAATAAAAATCTACGTATACTTGTTGCAATTGATAACAGCCTAAATTCAAATTATAGATCCTCATTCCTTGCGTTGGTCATTCTATGACCACACCATAAAGACATGGACCAAATTAATCCAATTCGATGGCAGTGAAAGACTGCAATCCTTTCTCTTCCTCTGAAGAGGAATCAGGGACAGGCGATGATGCTTCCTCATCATCATCAAAGTGAGAAGAAGCATTTTCTGGGTGCAACCAATGTTGTCAATAGAAATTAATATTTTAGCAATAATACACTTATCAATAGCAATGCTAACAAAATGAGCAAATGAACAATAGCAGCATACATAGCCATATTGATAAGCCCTTTGTAGAATAAACCAAAACCCCAATCTCCCCACCCTGCACCTTCATTCATTTGGTAGACAGAAGTGCGGATGATATCTGTATGTCCAGTAATGTTTTCGATAAAGTTATTGACCCCAATGATGCACTTTCCTTTGACTATGACACAAACGCCAACTTCCATCACAATAATGTAATCGAGAGCATAGCGGTTTTGTTGGGTAAATAGTCACAATTCTGAAAGCACGTCCCTTATTTCTATTAGGCAGCAGTTGTCTCATTTCATGAGATTGTGGGTCCACAAATGTTGTGATGATTAATAACTCCTGAAGACCCTATAACGGAAAGAACACTAAGAGCTGCATATGTTAATGAGTGAGTTTTACTATTTGATAAAAGCTTTGGATCCTTCCATTCTGCACAAAAGTCAGAAGAAACTGAAAATTTAACACGGGAATTTGAATCTCGGTGCCAGGTAATTGGACAGGGAACAGGAGTTGGAAATGATGCTTCTACAGCTACAACATGTGGAGTACTTGCTATATTCAGGACAAGATGCCTTCCTATAACTGAATAATAATATCCAGGTAAAGTATAGATAATGGAGTGACCTTCCCAATAAGAAGCGGGCCTATCTTTGTGACTTCCTGAGGTACCTGGGTAATCCTTGATTACATAGTTTGGTCCGAACATAAAGGCTGGAAATTATTCAGTCTAATGAGGTGGGTGTCTTGATAAGAAACGTGGTCGACATCGCAGAATGGTTCTACCCATCCAATAACTGGGAAAATATTAGTGCAATTAGGTGTATCGTAATGAAGTTGGTTGTGGTAAACCACCCCACAAAGGGTTTGAATACCAGAGGTAATAGAGACACATCCCTCCTTAAGGATGTGGGGTCCTTCAGGGAAACAGTGACAACTGATAAATGTAGGCATAGCACAGGGGATAATTTTAGGCAGTTTTACACTCCAATCCGTGCACACCCATCCCTTACTGTTGTAGCAATTTGGATAGGATAGACCAGAATTATTGGAGGAAGTCCATAATCCTGTAAACACTTTAGAACTATTCGTACCCACATGTTAGGATTTGGAAGGATAAATGAGGTCAGGGAGTGTATTGCTGAAGTAAAGGCGTAACTTCATCCTCTCCAAATATGTTATTATGGGTTTTGAGAAACAAATTGTTAGTGAAGGATAGCATCCCACCTTTCCTCTTTTACTACATGATCTATCTAAAAGGGGACATGGCTGACCAGGGATGCCCATAGTACAAATGAAATTACACTGGCACACAACACCTTTAGAGGATAAAGACCATTTAGATTTGTTCTGTAAATGAATTGGTCAATCGTTTTGATGCAGTTGACCACTGCATTAGTCATTCTTGGTAACATTCAGCTCTCGGCACACAAGGACATCTTCCTGGCAGAGATGGTACACAGTCTCTGGTTGCTCAGGATCGCACAGGTAAACTGTCCCTTCTTGTGCTCCAATGGCAAGTCCACGCAGCAAGGCAAGTTCTATCTTTATTATCTCTGCCCTTCCACCCCCCTTGCAAGTGGCTTGTCTGATGAGCTTGCAATGATGGAGATGGACTCAGGCAGAACGTTCGGCGACCAAAGCAACAGTTGGGGTGGTGAGGAGGACCTGGAGGGGTCCTTCCCATCAGGGTATGAGGCCGTGGAGTGTCCATTGTAATAAAGTATAAAATATTCCCTCCTTGTATCTAAGTGTCTACAATATACACATCCTCAATTAAAATATGCAGCAGCAAAGCAGTAACACAAACTAATGTAGTAGGCCTCACCTATAGTCTGGTTTGAATATCGTGGGAGTACCCTATTTGAGGCCATAATTTGTCCCCTTCATCAGGCTAGAAGTCTTAAGGGCAATTTTGAAATAAATAATTCTCAATTTAATCAAACTCATGTAGCCCACTTGAGTAAATATATCGTCCACACTGGCAAAAAGCTTTGCACCAGAGATTCCCTTCCTACCCATTTTAAACTTTGCACCAGAGATTCCCTTCCTACCCATTATTTTCTTACGTTATATGGAGGAGCCCAGGCATGGGCGAATTAAACAATCCTATTTTTAAATAGCCAGCTTTGTTAAGAGGTAATAGTCTTCGAAGTTTTGCTGCGAAAAACATCAATTTTACCTAAAATTTAGATTAGTTCCGCAATATATTGTATTCTCTTTAAAATCATATGTCAACTTCGCGCACAATTGAATGGCCCGAACTCCAGCTGTAGTTAACAGTACTTAGAATTAAGTGTAGCAACCAGATGGTCATTTTGAGCAGAAAAGTTGGCGATGAGTAGCTGATAGGCAATGCTGTCCCCAAATTATAATAACATGCACAAAGCTTTCAAACCACACTGACATCTTCTAATATTGAGCTAACCTTGAATTTGGACATTGGTACAGTCTTAAAATTCTAAACCATCACTGTTCAGTATCAAATGTCTAATTGAAGATAATAGTTCAACCGGACATTCCTCCTTACATCTAACAGCCCCGTCTGAAGATAAATCAAATCAACGAGTGTGCATTCAGATAAGCTGCATACACAAAGCACATTTAGTCTTAGTGTCTATGTATGAACTCAAATCACTTGATAATCCAGTCAGTAGTATATTTTAATATAAACTGCCTGTATCATTTCAGAAATGGTCATTTGAAAATTACTTCCAAATTTCTAAACAATACGGAAATGATTCAAACAGTAAATCTGCTTACAGTGAGTAAGCAATAGATAAATCAACCTTTACATTGTGAATTGGCACTGAACAGACAGTCTCAGTCCCCGGTGATTTCTGTACCTTACCCAGAGCTGGCATACCCGTCCTTATTCTGTGTCTAACCGGGTTTTGCTGGGGACCCAATGGGATCAGAAGTTTGCGGTGAAAGCCGGCCTACTTGGCAGCTGCATATACTTACCCACGACTTTAGAAATGGTATCAGCTTTATTGGCATGAGCTAATCATCCTGAGAAGCGTCAGATTGGTTGGACAAAATAGCATTACTATAACACTGCCCCCTTGGGGGGTTACAAATCTTCAATGTTCCTACAAAACTCCAACATCGTGGATCATTTTAAAAGCACAATGAAGAGTCAGTGTATATTTGTAGATTTTCCTTTTGATAGGATGAAAGCATGCCGATTCCCAACATCAGTTCGGGGCTACCATTAAAAACTTATTACTCCGCATTGGCCACATTTCAACTGTTAAAGCAAGCGCCAGGCGTATGTCCCTGGGAGATTTTGCTTTCTTGTTCCCAGTCTCAAAGGTGAAGTTCTGGGAATTGCCTGTCCCCATTTTCGGGAAAAGGTTGTCCAGCAGTGGTCGTCGGGTAGGTACATGAAGTAGGTTCCGTCCCCAGTGGTTATCCTGGTTCCTATCAACCATATCAGGACTGGCATATGGCTTTTGGGATCGTGAGGTCGCTGGATATAATTTGGTTTACCTGTAACTTGCATCATGGTTCAATCCCCCAATCACATGCAGAATGCCTTCAACTGGACAGTATTCCATTATTTAATTAACAGTAAATTGATGCAGCCATGTTTTAAGTTAGCCATGAGCCAATAAGACAGGTCACTGACAATGTGCAATGGAATTAAAACAAGCGACCCTGCCAATGAAATTTGATTCGGGCGAATACAACTGATTATTATAAATATTATAAAGTATTATAATAAATTAATGATTAAATGAATTATTATCTTCAATTCAGTGTGGGAACTTAACTAAAACATTTTTAAAAACTGTATTCTACTGCTTTATCCTTTTTATTTCATCAATCTCTTCCCTTCTGTAGTTGATCTCCTCGCCTCTATTTTAATTTTAATCTTATTTAACCAATTTAACTATTTATGTTTGTCTAACTTTAAAGCCTGTTGCTAAATATACATTTTGGAATCTTGATTGTCATAATCTGAAAGCTACTCTTCAGACTTGAATTTTCAGCGAATCAAAAATTGCAAGAGGAGAATAACTAAATAAGTGATTTGTCTCTTTCAATAGTCCTGGTCACTGTATCACATGGCTGTGACATTATGGAGCCTGCTAACTCCATGGCAATGGAGCAGTGATGCTACAAATGAAATAGCGATTGATTTACCACCTAGTCCTTGATGTATTTGGCTGTCCCTATTGTCCAAAGGGTGGAATTCTGGGTGACAGCGGTGACTGCTTAAGTCAGGCAGTAGTCCTTTTTCATTTGTTAGGGACGGTTAATGATGTGTATAGAATTTAGTGTGGTTATTGAGTGGAGTGCTACCACGCATACTTTGTCCATTATTAAGTGGGGATCCAGCTGAAGAAGAGTCTGGAAAACAAGTTTTCATTTATTTTTGTGGACATTGGAACATCAAGAGTGGTTAGTTCTCTTTTCTTGTTTTGAGAACAGATCTCCTCTGTGGTAATATACCTCTGGTCATTATTTTTACAATATGTATCTAAGTAACATGCAGCATGTTATTTTCTTTCAGTCATCAATATAAATTGTAAATTCATTTGCTCAGCATTTAATATTTAAAACGTAAAATGTGCACAGTTCTCAACATTGAAATCCACTATAATTACCCAAAAAGTCCAAGATTGGTCCTGGCCAGTCATTGCACATTTACAATGCTAAAGGTCGTGAAATAACAGAAGCTGCCTCAAAAGGTTTTGTCTATTCAATTGAAAAAGCAAACTTCTAATGCACGAATAATGGCTGAATCCACAGACACAAATATTTGCCATCGGGTTCTAATTTTGTTAGATGATTTATTACAATCTAATATTGAACTGAAACTTCAATAGTCATTGAGGGAAGGGACTCCCTCAATAAGACTACAACTGTCCTTACCAGTGATCACCAATAAAACACAGCAGACTTAAAATTAAGTGGAAACAAGCGCGTCTGAAACAAAAAAGGTTATAATGTTGTCTTGCTGCTTCTGAAATTGATTTGAAATCGAATAAAGTTGACTTTCTCGTAAGGATAAAATGTATTAGTTAGAAACTGACAGTAGGGCAGACATGGTAAAAACAAGCACTGCAGATGCTAGAAAACAGAGTCGAGATTAAAGGACAGCAGGTCAGGCAGCACCCAAGGAGCAGCAAAGTCATTGTTTAGGGCAAAAGCCCTTCCTCAGGAATAGAGGCAGGGTGCCTGCATGGTGGAGAGATAAATGAGAGGGGGTGGGAGTGGGGGAAAGTAGGATAGAGGGCTTCCGGTGATTGGGGGTGGGGATGGAAAATGGTGAATGGGGTGGGGATGGTCAGAAATGAGGTTGGGAAAAGGTAACAAAGTTTACAATGGGTGAATCGGGGTGGGGATGAAGGTGATAGGTCAGAGAGGAGGGTGGAGCTGATAGGTGGAATGGAAGATCGGCAGGTAGGCTAGGTCATGAGAGCGGTGCTGAGATGGAAGCTGGAGCTGGGGTGACGTGGGGCAAGGACAGTCATGACCTGTAAACTGAACAGGAGATGATATTTTATTTCATAATCACTGAAGGATCCTTAACATTAAAATCAATCATGTTAAATTTTCAAAATGCAAATCAGATTCTCGAGCTTTTTCACATAATGTCACTAACGTTGAGGATGGATCATCTGTTCTGTCTATGCAATTATCCATTTTAATATTACTTCAATTTTATAGCAACTGATTAAAAAATAACTCACCAATCAGAATTCCACAAACGTTAATTTATTTAACAAACTCTTTTTAAAAACCAAATTAACCTTTATTTATAAAATACCGCAATATTTTCTTTTATTAATCAACTAAGTATTGATTTTTTAAGGTATTATTATTAGTTATTAACTTATTATTAAGATCCAGGCCTCCTTTCTACCTATTATAAGCAGATAAATCTTCTTCAATATACTTTAAATGAACATCAACCACCTGTAGTAAATATCGGGGTCAACTGCCCCAGTAATAGCCACAAATATCGGGGGGGGGGGGGGGGGGGGGCTCCTATCTCTGTAATAGTTAACTGCCTGTATTAAAACTGTTGAGGCCACCCGCCTCCAAAAACTGCTGAAGATCCAAAGATTGGAGCTTCTTTTCAAACCAGGAAATGAACGAAGTTCGGGAGATTCAGAGCTCAACACACTCCTCGTAGTTCAGCAATTTTCGGAAACCACTGTCCTAAGTGCAAAAGCAACGCTAACCTCAGTCAATGTCTCCCCACCACCACCCACGAACCCCATAGTCCCCCAGAACCAACCCTTGTTAACAGCGATGCTTTTGAGCTGGACTGGAACATAAACAGCGAGGGGTCATGTCAGACACTACTTGAATGAGAGGAAAACCAAACGCTCTTAAAATGTTCACATGTGGCCGGCCGAATTACTCAACACTCAATAGTGAAAGACATTTAACTCTTACACCGCTGTAAAAAGTCCAATCAACTGTAATAAGATGACATGATTGACAACAGGCTAATCCAACGATATTCCCTGGGGAAGGGGTCTTAATTTATGTAAATATCCACGTCATAGTAGCGGTTCAATGTTAGTTCGAATACACATCACTGTCTTATGAGAAATCCATTGTTCTCTTTTATCTCTGAATACAACCAAATTAGCAAAGCATCAGTTCAGGTTCACAGAGTCAAATTATTGCTTGCATCCATTTTGTTGTGTTATTTTAAATTGAAAAATCATTTTGTGGTTCATAAAAATCTGCAGATACTTGTTGCTTCTGACAACAGCCTAAATTCAAGTTTTAGATCGTCTGCTGGGGTGTTAAAGTGGCAGGCAACTGGAAGCTCAGGGTCGTTTTGGGGGATAGGACGTCGATGTCCCGCGAAGTACCATTCCGTCTCCGCTCTGTTTTTCCAAGTGTATGGGAGACTGACATAGTGAGCAGCGAATGCAGCTGACTAAATTGTGAAAAGTGATGATAAATCGTTGCTTCACCTGAAAGGCATGTTTGGGCCCTTGGATATTGAGTGGGGAAGAGGTAAATTGGCAGATTGTACCTTAGGGGGTTGCAAGGGAAGGTGCCAGACAAGTGTTGGGGCTCTTAGGAGTGAAGCAAGAGTGGACCAGGGTGTCCCACAGGGAATGATCCCTGCGGAAGTTGGAATATATGTCTGGTGGTCGCATCTCACTGGAGGTGTTAGAAATGGGATCTGATGTTTTTCTGGATGTGGATGCTGGTGGTGGTATGGTAGGTAAGGACAAGGAGAAATCGATCTCTGCTGCAGGAGGGGTAAGGGGTTGATGGTGAAAGGGTGGGAAATGGGACAGACACAGTTAAGAGGGCTCTGCTAACAATGGTTCTATGAAGTTGGGTAGTTAGGAGCTGACAGTGGTGACCATATTTCTACCATTTCTGATCATTAACCCCCCCCCCCCCCCAATGCGTACTTATCCCCACACTAAAGACAAAACCATACACACCGTTCACGGTCTGAAATCAGACACGGGCCACGGCATGCGAGTAACACAATGAACACCTTTAATCACGATACAGAAACAGTGGCTTAGGGCCCATGGGGAGACATCCAATCACAAAGGATACTGCAGTTAGCTTCAGGCACAGCCTCAGATTAACCTTGCGGTCCATTGATATTCATGCAGCAAAGGTAATGTTGTCTGCAACCCTTACCAAACTCGAATTCATCATCGAGACATTTTTCAAATCTGCACACCCCTCCCACAAATGTACATTTCCGGGATCGAGCTGGAAAGCAAAGACGAGACGTTTATTGATTCCTGCAGTCAGGGGCCAAGATTTCACCTCAGCCCGTGAGACCACTGAACCTTAAAAACATATTTCTTGCAGTCACTGATGAGAAATCTGGACATAATGAACACAGTCCAATACAAGGGAGTGGCACCTGTCGATTGCAGCAATGCCGTGACTTCCAATGACATAGAATGGCCTTAAAGGTTATAATCTTCTGCTTATTTATTTCAAAAGGCAAATAAAAATGAAGTGTTTCAGAACTGAAGTGGATTGTTCACTCTTGGGAAATGTCTACCATAATTCACTAACTGCTCAAGGAATTCATGGTAGACTGGTGGGATTATCACGGGACGGACATCCAAGACCATCAAGCTCATGTTCTGAAGAGCTGCCTTTGAATCTCATCGAGGAAGATGACGAAATACGAATTATATCCAAATAATCTGATGTCAAGTGTGAAAACGCTATTGCTTATCCGGGGGAGGGATGATTATGGTGAAACAAGGGAATACCTACTTCATTAATGTTCTTAAGTGAAGAACATTACCTGCTCTGATTTACACATGACTCCAGATTCATTCCCAAATGCCTTCTGGGCAATAGAGAATGGACAATAAATCTTGGCTTAGCATCCCACGAACAGTTATCGTACATATTAGCTGATTGATTTTAAACTCTTGTCAGCTAAATCCAGTCGGTTACAACTTAGTTTTCAGAGAGATGAGTGACTTCAGTCTGCCCTTCTGAATGTTTGTGAACATTGTTTGAGGATAAATACACTCACGGTTAAAGGAAAGATGTTGTTTCATGACTTCATCAGCAGTGCCTGGCTGCACCATCACCAAGGCCACAAGAACAAAGAACAGGACAGTTCTCATCTTCTCCTGACTTTCTGCTGCATTATGAGCTGACCAGATAGTGGAAGCTTCATATATGTTACACAGGCTGTCCCACAGTTAATAATTGCAAAACCACAACACAGACAGAATCTGTGATGCACACATGAAGACGTCATTTCAATTATGAGTCAAACAATAACACACACAGACACACAACTGTGTACTTAGACAACCAGACACAGGCACAAAACAATATATACATATATACATAATCATAGATACACACACACATAAAATAATATATACACAATCGCAGATGCACCTACACACCCACATATACACAAATGCACAAACTTATATATTCAAACACACAGACACAGACACACACACACAGATATCCACAAATACTCATAGACACACACAGACACACGCACATGCACAGACACACTGACACTCACAAACACAAACGCATACACAGACACACACATACACACAGGTGGACAAACTCAACCATACAAACACATAGACACACAAACGAACATACACAGACACAAAAACACATACATAGACACACTGACACACACACACACAGACACAGAGTTACACACAGATGGACACAAATACTCAGACACACACACAGACACACGCACATGCACAGACACACTAACACACACAGACACAAACGCACACACAGTCACACACATACACACAGGTGGACACTCTCACCCATACAAACACACATAGACACACACACGCACATACACAGACACAAAAACACATACATAGACACACTCACGCACACACAGACACTATGGGCAAGATTGCAATTGTATGGGATAACTGATATTTGGGCAAACAGCAGTCTTCAGCTACTGGATTGTCTCCAGACAAACAAGGGCTACTGTGTGGGGTGGCTGAAATTTGAATACTCAGCAGTGTGCAATGTGCACGTTCTCTGTAGTCAGACTCCATCGTCAATAATACAATGCCTACAGTGTGAGATAACTAACATATGACACTCCACAGTGTCTAACGTGTGTACTGCCCAGAGTGATGCAACATTTACACTGTGGAACAACTGCGATTTGAACAGTTAGCAGTGTGAATTCTGTATATTGTCTGTAGTAATGCAATGTGTACAGTGTGGAAAACTGATATTTGAGCATTCAGCTGAGGGCAGTCTGTGCATTGAACTGACAAGTTCACAGTGACATGCTGGATCCATTCTGCTCTTTACTGTTGGACAGTGCAGCTGTGGTTGAACTCTGAGAGACTGAATGGAGCCTTGTAGCCGGTGAGATCCGCGTTAAAATCAAATATTTAACAGCATGATCGACTATCCAAACTGCTCAGAGAGTGTTTCCCTCACGTCCTTGAAATGGAGTTATTTTTGTACATCGTGTCCAGCTCTACGTTTTTAGCCTCGGGGTCTTGTATCCCTGAGGAGAGATTAGGTTCCAGCTGAGACTCACCCACTGAGTTATTCTTAAAGTCTGAACAATAAGCGGCATGTTACCTAGGGCTCTTGAGTTGACATGGAAGTATTCCTATCTTTGATCCAGGAGGTCTGGGTTCATTTCCCACATCTTCTCATCAAACCAAGGGCGCATAAAGCTAATTTTGAGAAGTCAGCCATGTTTTGTTTAGGAGTAAGAATGGTTGCTGTTTGTGGAGACCATCATTGACATGGCGAAAAACAGCAATCCACTGCATTTGTGTAGATTTGGTGCGTTTTTAAATCTTTGAACGAGGCGGGGAGATGATGCCTTTGCTTCTGTTTTCCTGTTTGCTCTGCTGTGCGCATCTTTTCTGCTTCCATATCTACTTCCAATGCTGCATGGCATGCCTGAGTAAGGTTCCAGATCCCCTTCACACTCATCCCCTTCCGCGGATGAGTTCCATGCCTCTAGGAATTCCTTGGCTGTTCTCTGTTTGGCATGGCACTCAACCACAGATTCAATCAATAAGCACATCGACCTGGACCCAATATACCTGCCACTGCAGCTGACAGCTGGAACTGACAACTGGAAGTGGCAGATACAAATCATTATAAATATTGGAGGAAACATCACAGAAGAGCTTCACAGGAGGGTCGCAAGCAATGAGGATGTCACCTAGACGGGGACGAAACGTCTGCTATATAAATTCCCAGCTCGGCGATCAGCACCACAACAACTAAAGGTTACCGTTAACCAGACTTGAAGGCGAATTTCCTCATTCTCCATCTCAGCCTTCTCCCAGTTTCCATCTCTCCCAGTTTCTGAACCTCCCCCAGACCCAAACATTTCATGAAAGCAGACCTGTAGTTTTACTTCCCATCCTCTGTTACCAATAACTACCCCTCAACCAGCCCCTACTTTGTAGTGAACTTTGAGATCTGACTGTGTGCAATTGCCTTCTCTCCCCTATTAAAACAGTGGCCAAACTCATTAAAGATTATATGTACATCCAATATTCTAAGATGTCCTGGGATTCTGGAATGTGTTGTCAGTTATTTCCTTGAGATCTGCACATTTCCTGATCTATCCCCTCCTCTACAGCTATCACTGCTTTTATCTCTCTCCACTATTCTTTTTGTTTCTATCGATCTGCCTGTCGCTATCTCGCTGCTTCTACCTGATTATTCCGTCTCTCTCTCTCACTTTCTCTCCCTCCCTCCCTCCATTTTCTCCATTCAATACTTTTTACAATCTCTTTTCTGTTTCTCAATTAGTTTCCCTACCTTGCTGTATTCCTACGTATCACCCTCAGTAAACAATCTTTAAACTTTCCATCTTCATATCATTGTTGTTGCATTAATGTTGACATTGTGTAGCTCAATTGGCTGGATTTCTCGATTGCACTGCAGAGTGATGCCAACAATAAGAGTTCAATTCCTGTTCCAGCCGAGATAAAGTTCAAAAGAGAGAAGATGAGGAGTAGGCATTTTGGCCCCTCAAACCTGCTTTGATATTCAACAGGATCATGTGTGTTCAAACATTCCTCCCATCCCCTTTCCTGCCCTGTCTCCATAACCTTTGGTTCCCCCGTCTGATCGAGAATCTCTCTCTCTCAGCCTTAAATATATGGAGGTATTATGGCCAACATGGCTCTCTGTCACAAGGAGCTACAACTCTTTGCAATCCTCTGAAGGAAGAACATCTTCCTCCACTCAGTCTGCAATTGGAATTCCTTCATTCTGAGAGTCAGTTCCTTGTCTCCCCAATAAGTGGGACGCATTCTTTCAGCATATTTCCTGTCAAGCCCCTTAAGAATCCTATATATGACATAAGAGATCACTTGACATTCACTTAAACTCCAGTAAATAGAGTTAAAACAGCTTTAGACTTTGGTCAGAATGCAAACTCTTCATCCCAAGAATCTTCCCAGCGTAAAGTCTTTGAACTGCTTGCAATGGAAATATGTATTTCCTTAAACATTTTGAACAGATGTGGTCCACATGGTAAGACTTCCATACTCTAATACTGCAGCCCTCTTGAAGTAAGGACCAACATTCCAATCACCTTCTGGATTATCCGTTGCCCCTCTGTGTGAGTTTTCTGTGTAATGTGCACAAGTTCCCCTAAGTGCCTTTTTGTTGCAGCTTTCTCCATTTAAAGACGATTAACTTCACTTCTTATCACATTATACTGCAATTCAAACTGTTTAACATCTGTCTAAACTATGAATATATTTCCACAAACAGCTTGTATCCCTCTTATGACCTGCATTTCCAGCCACTGTGATATCGTTTGCAATTTTGGAGACAGGATTTTCACTTCCTTGCTCCAACTCATGAAGCCCATGCAGGTCCCACCTTCTCAGTCTCTCCCCTCGCCTGGGGTGAGGTGAACCCTCTAGTTAAACCACCACCAGCTGTCTCCCAATGGTTACATATTTCTTAGGAGCTGCTGTTGTTTTCTTCTGAAGCGGAACCAGTCGCCATCGTGTCTGACTCTCTTTCTCAAGCTGTTTGGAATCTTGCCCTCGCTCTGAACAAACAGTTTACTCCCAGGCTGACTCACAGCAAGAAAGGAGGAAGGCAGATGGTATGTTGGCCTTCATTGAAAGAGGATGGGAATTCAGATTCGGGATGCCCACTGACGTTATACAGGGACATGGTGAGGTCACTCCTGCATTATTGTGTCTGGTGTTGGTCTCCCTACCTCAAAGATGATATTCTCACAATAGACAGAGTGCCCATCGAGACTGCTCCACCACGCAATGAGATCATCGCTGAAATAATCATCATCAAACCCACTTCCCTGCCTTTTTCCCATTACCCTCCATTTACTTCCTGATTAAAAACCTCTCTATCACAACACATGGACAGGTAGTGAGTTGATGGATGCAGACGATGAGCAGGTAGTTGAGATTAGAGGAGAATGGCATCATGGTCGGCACAGAAATGTTGGGTTAAATGGCCTGATGTTCTATTTCACTCTTCGGAATTCCCAATGTGCTCGTATAATGTTAAAGCATGCAAGGCTGTGGGCCAAGTGCTGGAAAATGGGACTAGAATAGGATGTGATTACTAGGGTGCTGATGGCCAAGTGGTATTATTGTTGTTCCGTTATTCTCTAGTCCCAGATAGCGTTTTGTGGATGAGGTTCAAACCAGGATTGGGCAGATGGTGTTTGAACTGAACTGATGAGTCAGAGGCTGGAATCATTGTCAGTGGTATACCACTGGGATGAATGTTGTATCCCTTACTGTTGGTGATATTCATAAATAATAATGAAGAGTGCATGTTGTTCATGCACATGCGCCCATGTGTATGTGTGTCTGTTATATCTGTATCTGAGTCAGTATGTGTGTTCGTGTGTGTGTGTGTGCGAATGTGTGTGCTGTAGGGAATGAGGGTGGGTGGGGATGATAAATAAGTTTGCGATGACAAAAATATTGATCGGATGTTTGACAGTGAGGAAAATATTCTTCGGTGACAAACAGAAATAGTTAGGTTGGTCACATGGGCAGATCAATGGCAGGTGGAATTTAACCCTGATAAACCTGTAGGTGATACACGTTGCCATAAGTTTCAAGACAAGGCAGTACTCAATGAATGGTATGACATTAGAAAGGGCAAAGGAACCAAAATAGCTTGAGGAGCTTGTTAACAGATCTCTAAAGGTAGTAGGACAGGTTAGTAGGGTAGTTCAGAAGGCGTATATGATATGTGCCTTTACCATTCCAGACATAAGAGCAGGGAGGTCCTGTTGGAGTGAAAATTTATATCCCGTTGCAGGCCCTCTTGGTTTTGGGACTCGACAAAAGAATGACTAGGAGTACAATCTGTTTAAAGCAAGGTTACCAGTTTAATAAATTAATAAATAGAAGTAGCCTGGGGTAGATTTGCCAGGCAACATGGAGGTTAAAAGTTTCTGTGTTCCGTGGAGAAATGTTGCAAATACATTTGACCATTACACATTATTTATGTTTTTTTAATAGATAGCACAGCCTTAATTACAAGAAAAGACCAATCATATCTAATAAGGTGAAATGATTGACAACAGGCTAATCCAATGATATTTCAAGGGAAACAGATTGTTATGTGCATGTTCACTAGTTCAAGGTTACCTCAAATACGAAATCACTGTCTTATAATTCATATTATGAAAATCCATTATAATCTCTTATCTTCTATTTAGCTAAACTCAACAAAACAGCAGCACAAGTTCACAGAGTCAAGTTCATACTTTCAGACATTATGTTGTGTTATTTTAAATTGAAAAGCCATTTCGTGGTTAATAAAAATCTACGTATACTTGTTGCAACTGATAACAGCCTAAATTCAAATTATAGATCCTCATTCCCTGCGTAGGTCATTCTATGACCACACCATAAAGGCATGGACCAAATTAATCCAATTCTATGGCAGTGAAAGACTGCAATCCTTTCTCTTCCTCTGAAGAGGAATCAGGGACCGGCGATGATGCTTCCGCATCATCATCAAAGTGGAGAATTAGCATTTTCTGGGTGCAAACAATGTTGTCAATATAAATTAATATTTTAGCAATAATACACTTATCAATAGCAATGCTAACAAAATGACCAAATGAACAATAGCAGCAGACATAGCCATAGTGATAAGCCCTTTGTAGCATAAACCAAAACCCCAATCTCCCCACCCTGCACCTTCTTTCATTTGGTTGACAGAAGTGCGGATGATATCTATATGTCCAGTAATGTTTTCAATCAAGTTAGTGACCCCCATGATGCACTTTCCTTTGACTATGACGCAAACGCCAACTTCATTCACAATAATGTAATCGAGAGCATAGTGGTTTTGTTGGGTAAATAGGCACAATTCTGAAAGTACGACCCTTATTTCTATTAGGCAGCAGTTGTCTCATTTCATGAGATTGTGTCCACAAATGTTGTGATGATTAATAACTCCTGAAGACCCTCTTACGGAAAGAACACTAAGAGCTGCATATGTTAATGAGTGAGTTTTACTATTTGATCGTAAATCCTTCCATTCTGCACAAAAGTCAGAAGAAACTGAAAATTTAACAAGGGAATTTGAATCTCGGTGCCAGGTAATTGGACAGGGAACAGGAGTTGGAAATGATGCTTCTACAGCTACAACATGTGGAGTACTTGCTATATTCAGGACAAGATGCCTTACTATACCTGAATAATAATATCCAGGTTTAGTATAGATAATGGAGTGACCTTCCCAATAAAAAGCGGGCCTATCTTTGTGACTTCCTGAGGTACCTGGGTAATCCTTGATTACATAGTTTGGTCCGAACATAAAGGCTGGAAATTATTCAGTCTAATGAGATGGGTCTCTTTGAGAAGAAACGTGGTCGATATCGCAGAAAGGTTCTACCCATCCAATAACTGGGAAAATATTAGTGCAATTAGGTGTATCGTAATGAAGTTGGTGGTGGTAAACCACCCCACAAATGGTTTGAATACCAGAGGTAACAGAGACACATTCCCTCCTTAAGGGAAACAGTGACAACTGATAAATTTAGGCATAGCACAGGGGATACTTTTAGGCAATTTTACACTCCAATCCGTGCACACCCATCCATTACTGTTGTAGCAATTTGTATAGGATATTCAAGAATTGTTGAATATCCTATACAAACACTTTAGAACTATTCGTACCCACATGTTAGGATTTGGAAGGATAAATGAGGTCAGGGAGTGCATTGCTGAATTAAAGTCGTAACTTCATCCTCTCCAAATATGTTATTATGAGTTTCGATAAACAAATTGTTAGTGAAGGATAGCATCCCACCTTTCCTCTCTTACTACAAGATCTATCTGAAAGGGGCATGGCTTAGTAGAGATGCCCATTGTACAAATGAAATTAAACTGACATACAACATCTTTAGACGATAAATACCATTTAGATTTGTTCTGTAAATGAATTGGTCAACCTTTTTGATGTAGTTGACCACTGCATTAGTCATTCTTGGTGACATTCAGTCTCTCGGCACACAAGGACATCTTCCTTGCAGAGATGGTACACAGTCTCTGGTTGCTCAGGATCGCACAGGTAAACTGTCCCTTCTTGTGCTCCAAAGCTGGCAATGCAAGTCCACGCAGCAGGGCAAGTTCTATCTTTATTCTCTCTCCCCTTCCACCCCCTTTGCAAGTGGCTTGTCGAATGAGCTTGCAATGTGGGAGATGAACTCAGGCAGAACGTTCGGTGACCGAAGCAACAGTTGGGGTGGTGAGGAGGACCTAGAAGGTCCTTCCCATTAGCGTAGGAGGCCGTGGAGTGTCCATTGGAATAAAGTATAAACCATTCCCTCCTTGTATATAAGTGTATACAATATACACATCCTCAATTAAAATATACAGCAGCAAAGAAGTAACACAAACGAATGTAGTAGGACTCACCTATATTCTGGTGTGAATATCGCGGGAGTACCCTATTTGAGGCCATAATTTGTCCCCTACAGCAGTCCTAAGAGCAATTGTGAAATAAATAATTCTCAAATTAATCAAACTCATGTAGCCCACTTGAGTAAATATATAGCCCACACTGGCAAAAAGCTCATTCATTTTAAACTTTGCACCAGAGATTCCCTTCCTACCCACTATTTTCTTACTTTATATGGAGGAGCTCTGGCATGGGCGAATTAAACAATCCTATTTTTATAAAGCCAGTTTTGCTAAGAGGTAATAGTCTTCGAAGTTTTGCTGCGAAAAACATCAACATTACCTAAAATTTTGATTAGTTCCGTAATATATTGTATTCTCTTTAAAATCATACGTCAACTTCGTGGCAAATCGAATGGCCCGACCTACAGCTGTAGTTAACAGTATTTAGAATTAAGTGTAGCAATTAGATGGTCATTTTGAACAGAAAAGTTGGCGATGAGTAGCTGGTGGGCAATGCAGTCCCCAAATTATTATAACATGACACAAAGCTTTCAAACCACACTGACATTTTCTAATATTGAGCTAACCTTGAATTTGGACATTGGTGCAGTCTTAAAATTATAAACCATCACTGTTCAGTATCAAACGTCTAATTGAAGGTAATAGTTCAGCCGGACATTCCTCCTTACATCTAACAGCCCCGTCCAAATATAAATCAAATCAACTAGTGTGCATTCAGATAAGCTGCATACACAAAGCAAAGTCTTAGGGTCTATGTATGAACTCAAATCACTTGATAATTCAGTCAGTAGTATATTTTAAAATGAAGTGCCTGTCTCATTTCATTTGAAAATTACTTCCAAATTTCTAAACAATATGGAAAATGATCCAAACACTAAATCTGCTTACAGTGAGTAAGCAATAGATAAATCAACCTTTACATTGTGAATTGACACTGAACAGACAGTCTCAGTCCCCGGTGATTTCTGTACCTTACCCAGAGCTGGCATACCCGTCCTTATTCTGTGTCTAACCGGGTTTTGCTGGGGACCCAATGGGATCAGAAGTTTGCGGTGAAAGCCGGCCTACTTGGCAGCTGCATATACTTACCCACTACTTTAGAAACAGTATCAGCTTTATTGGCATGAGCTAATCATCCTGAAAAGCATCAGATTGGTTGGACAAAATAGCATTACTATAACACTGCCCCCTTGGGGGGTTACAAATCTTCAATGTTCCCACAAAACTCCAACATCGAGGATCATTTTAAAAGTACAATGAAGAGTCAGTGTATATTTGTAGATTTTCCTTTTGAAAGGATGAAAGCATGCCGATTCCCAACATCAGTTCCGAGCTACCATTAAAAAGTTATTACTCCGCATTGGTCACATTTCAACAGTTGAAGCAAGGGCCAGGCGTATGTCCATGGGAGATTTTGCTTTCTTGTTCCTAGTCTCAAAGTTTAGTTCTGGGAATTGCCTGTCCCCATTTTCGGGAAAAGGTTGTCCAGCAGTGGTCGTCGGGTACGTACATGAGGTAGGTTCCGCCCCCAGTGGTTATCCTGGTTCCTATCAACCATATCAGGACTGGCATATGGCTTTTGGGATCGTCAGGGCGCTGGATACAATTTGGTTTACCTGTAACTTGCATCATGGTTCAATCCCCCAATCACATGCAGATGTCTTCAACTGGACAGTATTCCATTATTTAGTTCAGACTAAATTGATGCAGCCATGTTTTAAGTGAGCCATGAGGCAATAGACAGGTCACTGACAATGTGCAATGGAGTTAAAACAAGCGGCCCTGCCCATGAAATTTGATTGGGGCGAATACAACTGATTATTATAAATATTATCAAGTATTATAATAAAGTAATGAATAAATGAATCATTATCTGCAATTCAGTGTAGGAACCTAACTAAAACATTTTTAAAAACTGTATTCTATTCTTTATCCTTGTTATTGCATCATTCTCTTCCCTTCTGCAGTTGATCTCCTCGCCTCTATTTTAATTTTAATCTTATTTAACCAATTTAACAATTTATGTTTGTCTAACTTTAAAGCCTGTTGCTAACTATACTTTTTGGAATCTTGATTGTCATAATCTGAAAGCTACTCTTCTGACTTGAATTTTCAGCGAATCAAAAATTGCAAGAGGAGAATAACTAAATAGGTGATTTGTCTCTTTCAATAGTCCTGGTCACTGTATCACATGGCTGTGACATTATGGAGCCTGCTAACTCCATGGCAATGGAGCAGTGATGCTACAAAAGAAATAGCGATTGATTTACCACCTATTCCTTTAAGTATTTGGCTGTCCCTATTGTCCAAAGGGTGGAATTCTGGGTGACAGCGGTGACTGCTGAAGTCAGGCAGTAGTCCTTTTTGATTTGTTCGGGACGGCTAATGATGTGGATCGAATTTAGTATGGATATTGAGTGGAGTGCTACCACGCATACTTTGTCCATTATTGAGTGGGGATCCAGCTGAAGAAGAGTCTGGAAAACAAGTTTTCATTTATTTATGTGGACATTTGAGGATCAAGAGTGGTTTGTTCTCTTTTCTTGTTTTGAGAACAGATCTCCTCTGTGGTAATATACCTCTGGTCATTATTTTTACAATATATATCTGAGTAACATGCAGCATGTTATTTTCTTTCAGTCATCAATATAAATTGTAAATTCATTTGTTCATCATTTAATAATTGAAACGTAAAATGTACACGGTTCTCAACATTGAAATCCACTATAATTACCCAAAAAGTCCAAGATTGGTCCTGGCCAGTCATTGCACATTTACAATGATAAAGGTCGTGAAATAACAGAAGCTGCCTCAAAAGGTTTTGTCTATTCAAATGAAAAAGCAAACTTCTAATGCATGAATAATGGCTGAATCCAAAGACACAGATATTAACCATCGGGTTGTAATTTTGTTAGATGATTTATCACAATCTAATATTGAACTGAAACTTCAATAGTCATTGAGGGAGGGGACTCCCTCAATAAGACTACAACTGTCCTAACCAATGATCACCAATAAAACACAGCAGACTGAAAATTAAGTGGAAACAAGCGAGTCTGAAACAAAGAAAAGGTTATAATGTTGTCTTGCTGCTTATTAAGCTGATTTGAAATCGAATAAGGTTGACTTTCTCGGAATAATAAAAGGTATTAGTTCGAAACTGACAGTAGGGCAGTCATGGTAAAAACAAGCGCTGCAGATGCTGGAAACCAGAGTCTAGATTAAAGCACAGCAGGTCAGGCAGCACCCAAGGAGCAGGAAAATCATTGTTTCGGGCAAAAGCCCTTCCTCAGGAATAGAGGCAGGGTGCCTGCATGGTGGAGAGATAAATGAGAGGAGGTGGGGGTGGGGAGAAAGTAGGATAGAGGGCTTCCGGTGATTGGGGGTGGGGACGGAAGCTGGAGAATGGGGGTGGAGATGGTCAGAATGGAGGGTGGAAAAAGGTAGCAAAGAGTACAATGAGTGAATGGGGGTGGGGATGAAGGTGACAGGTCAGAGAGGAGGGTGGAGTTGATAGGTGGAATGGAAGATCGGCAGGTAGGATAGGTCATGAGAGCGGTGCTAAGATGGAAGCTGGAGTTGGGGTGACGTGGGGCAAGGACAGTCATGACCTGTAAACTGAAGAGGAGATGATATTTTATTTCATAATCACTGAAGGATCCTTAACATTAAAATAAATCATGCTAAATTTTCAAAATGCAAATCAGATTCAAAACAGTCATGGATCTCGAGCTTTTTCACATAATGTCACTCATGTTGAGGATGGATGATCTGTTCTGTCTATGCAATTACCCATTATAAAATTACTTCAGTTTTATAGCAACTGATTAAAGAATAACTCACCAATCAGAATTCCACAAACGTTAATTTATTTCACAAACTCTTTTTAAAAACCAAATTAACCTTTATTTATAAAATACCACAATATTTCCTTTTATTAATCAACTTAACTTGATTTTTTTAAGGTATTATTATTAGTTATTAACTTATTATTAAGTTCCAGGCCTCCTTTCTATCGATTATAAGCAGATAAATCTTAGTCAATATACTTTAAATTAACATCAACCACCTGTGTTAAATATCGGGGTCAACTGCCCCAGTAATAGCCACAAATATCGGGGGGGCCTCCTACCTCTGTAATAGTTAACTGCCTGTATTAAAACTTTTGAGGCCACCAGCCTCGAAAAACTGCTGAAGATCCAAAGATTGGAGCTTCTTTTTAAACCAGGAAATGGACGACGTTCGGGAGATTCAGAGTTCAACACTCTCCTAAAAGTTCAGCAATTTTCGGAAACCACTGTCCTGAGCGCAAAAGCAATGCTAACCTCAGTCAATGTCTCCCCACCATCACCCACGAACCCCATAATCCCCCAGAACAAACCCTTGTTAACAGCGATTGTTTTGAGCTGGACTGGAACATAAACAGCGAGGGGTCATGTCAGACACTACTTGAATGAGAGGAAAACCAAACGCTCTTAAAATGTTCGCATCTGGCCGGGCGAATTACTCAACACTCAATAGTGAAAGACATTTAACTCTTACACCGATGTTAACGACCTGTCTGAGCTGAAATGAAGCATGACACAAAAATGAAGATCCAGACACCTCAAGAGAGGCCTCTTGTTTTGTAATCGGTGAAAATATTCAATGCAATGCAGCTTGGAAAAAGGCAAGCGTCATCAGTTTATTGAATTAAGGCACCTTGATACAATTGTGTTCAGCAACACAAAGGCTAATGCTTTTGTGTTCTGTGGTGAAGTTGTGCAATTACCTTGGAATCTTAGAGATTCTTTGTCTGTTTTTAAGAGATAGTGCAACCTTAATTACAAGAAAAGCCAAATCACATTTAATAATATGACATGATTTCCAGCAGATTAATCCAGTGATATTTCCTGGGAAAGGGTGCTAAAGAACAAGAAAAGTCCAATCAACTGGAATAAGATGACATGATTGACAACAGGCTAATCCAACGATATTCCCTGGGAAAGGGGTCTTAATTTAATCCACGTCATAGTAGCGGTTCAATGTTAGTTTGAATACCACATCACTGTCTTATGAGAAATCCATTGTTCTCTTTTATCTCTGAATACAACCAAATTAGCAAAGCATCAGTTCAGGCTCACACAGTCAAATTATCGTTTGCATCCATTTTGTTGTGTTATTTTAAATTGAAAAATCAATTTGTGTTTAATAAAAATCTGTAGATACGTGTTGCTTCTGACAACAGCCTAAATTCAAGTTTTCGATCCTCTGCTGGGGTGTTAAAGTGGCAGGCAACTGGGAGCTCAGGGTCTTTTTGGGGGATAGGACGTCGATGTCCCGCGAAGTACCAATCCGTCTCCGCTCTGTTTTTCCAAGTGTATGGGAGACTGACATAGTGAGCAGCGAATGCAGCTGACTAAATTGTGAAAAGTGATGATAAATCGTTGCTTCACCTGAAAGGCATGTTTGGGCCCTTGGATACTGAGTGGGGAAGAGGTAAATTGGCAGGTTGTACCTTAGGGGGTTGCAAGGGAAGGTGCCAGACAAGTGTTGGGGCTCTTAGGAGTGAAGCAAGAGTGGACCAGGGTGTCCCACAGGGAATGATTCCTGCGGAAGTTGGAATATGTGTCTGGTGGTCGCATCTCACTGGAGGTGTTATAAATGGGATCTGATGTTTTTCTGGATGTGGATGCTGGTGGTGGTATGGTAGGTAAGGACAAGGAGAACTCGATCTCTGCTGTAAGAGGGGTAAGGGGTTGATGGTGATAGGATGGGAAATGGGTCAGACACAGGTAAGAGGGCTCTGTTGACAATGGTTCTATGAAGATGGGTAGTTAGGAGCTGACAGTGGTGACCATATTTCTACCATTTCTGATCATTAACCCCCCCCCCCCCCCCCCCCCCGCCACCACCACCGCCGCGTCCTTATCCCCACACCAAAGACACAACCAGATATACACCGGTCATGGTCTGAAATCAGACACGGGCCACGGGATGCGAGTAACAGTGAACACCTTTAATGACGATACAGAAAAAGTGGCTTAGGGTCCATGGGGACACATCCAATAACAAAGGATTCTGCAGTTCGCTTCAGGCACAGCCTCAGATTAACCTTGCGGTCCATTGATATTCATGCAGCAAAGGTGATGTTGTCTGCAACCGTGATCAAACACGAATTCATCATCGAGACATTTTTCAAATCTGCACACCCCTCCCTCAAAAGTACATTTCCGGGATCGAGCTGGAAAGCAAAGACGAGAAGTTCATTGATTCCTGCAGTCAGGGGCCAAGGAATCACTTCAACCCGTGAGACCACTGAACCTTAAAGACATATTTCTTGCAGTCACTGATGAGAAACCTGTACATAATGAACACAGTCCAATACAAGGGAGGGGCACCTGTCGTTTGCAGCAATGCCGTGACATGCAATGACATGGAATGGCCTTAAAGGTTATAATCTTCTGCTTATTTATTTCAAAAGGCAAATAAACATGAAGTGTTTCAGAACTGAAGTGGATTGTTCACTCATGGGAACTGTCTGCCATAATTCACTAACTGCACAAGGAATTCATGGTAGACTGGTGGGATTATCACTGGGTGGACATCCAAGACCATCAAGCTCATGTTCTGAAGAGCTGCCCTTGAATCTCATCGAGGAAGGTGACGAAATACGAATTATATCCAAATAATCTGATGTCAAGTATGAAAACGCTATTGCTTATCCGGGGGAGGGATGATGGTGGTGAAACAAGTGAATAACTACTTCATTAATGTTCTTAAGTGAAGAACATTACCTACTCTGATTTACACGTGACTCCAGATTCATTCCCAAATGCCTTCTCGGCAATAAGGAATGGACAATAAATCTTGGTTTAGCATCCCACGAACAGTTATCGTACATATTAGCTGGTTGATTTTAAACTTTTGTCAGCTAAATCCAGTCGGTTACAACTTAGTTTTCAGAGAGATGAGTGACTTCAGTCTGCCCTTCTGAATGTTTGTGAACATTGTTTGAGGATAAATGGACTCACGGTTAAAGGAAAGATGTTGTTTCATGACTTCATCAGCAGTGCCTGGCTGCACCATCACCAAGGCCACAAGAACAAAGAACAGGACAGTTCTCATCTTCCCCTGGCTTCCTGCTGCACTATGAGCTGCCCGGAGGATGGAAGCTTCATATATGTTACACAGGCTGTCCCATAGTTAATAAGTGCAAAACCACAACACAGACAGAATCTGTGATGCACACGTGAAGACGTCATTTCAATTGTGAGTCAAACAATAACACACACAGACACACAACTGTGTACTTAGATAACCAAACACAGGCACAAAACAATATATACATATATACATAAACATAGATACACACACACACACATAAAATAATATATACACATATACACAATCGCAGATGCACCTACACACCCACATATTCACAAATGCTCAAACTTATATATTCAAACACACAGACACAGACACACACACAGATGTACACAAATACTCATACACACACACGCACATGCACAGACACACTGACACTCACAAACACAAACGCATACACAGACACACACATACACACAGGTGGACAAACGCACCCATACAAACACACATAGACACACAAATGCACATACACAGACACAAAAACACATACATAGACACACTTGCACACACACACAGATGCACACAGATGGACACAAATACTCAGACACACACACAGACACATGCACATGCACAGACACACTAACACACACAGACACAAACGCACACACAGGCACACACATACACACAGGTGGACACACTCACCCATACAAACACACATAGACACACACACGCACATACACAGACACAAAAGCACATACATAGACACACTGACACACACACACACACACGGACACAAATACTCAGACACACACACAGACACATGCACAGACACACTAACAGACACAAACGCACACGCAGGCACACACATAAACACAGGTGGACACACTCACCCATACAAACGCACCAAAACACATACATAGACACACTCACACACACACAGACACTATCTGCAAGATTGCAATTGTATGGGATAACTGATATTTGTGCAAACAGCAGTCTCCAGCTGCTGGATTGTCTACAGACAAACAAGGGCTACTGTGTGGGGTGGCTGAAATTTCAATACTCAGCAGTGTGCAATTTGTGCGTTCTCTATAGTCAGACGCCATCGTCAGTAATACAATGCCTACAGTGTGAGATAACTAACATATACCACTCCGCAGTGTCTAACGTGTGTACTTCCCAGAGTGATGCAACATTTACACTGTGGAACAACAGCGATTTGAACAGTTAGCAGTGTGAATTCTGTATATTGTCTGTAGTAATGCAATGTGTACAGTGTGGAAAACTGATATTTGAGCATGGAGCTGAGGGCAGTCTGTGTATTGAACTGGCAAGTTCACAGTGACATGCTGGATCCATTCTGCTCTTTACTGTTGGACAATGCCGCTATGGTTGAACTCTGAGAGACTGAATGGAGCCTTGTAGCCGGTGAGATCCGCGTTAGAATCAAATATTTAACAGCATGATCGACTATCCAAACTGCTCAGAGAGAGTTTCCCTCACGTCCTTGAAATGGAGTTATTTTTGTTCATCGTGTCCAGCTCCACGTTTTTAGCCTCGGGTTCTTGTGTCCCTGAGGAGAGATGAGGTTCCAGCTGAGACTCACCCACTGGGTTACTCTTAAAGTCTGAACAATAAGAGGCATGTTACCCAGGGCTCTTGAGTTGCCATGGAAGTATCCCTATCTTTGATCCAGGAGGTCTGGGTTCATTTCCCACATCTTCTCATCAAACCAAGGGCGCATAAAGCCAATTTTGAGAAGTTAGCCATGTTTTGTTTTGGAGTAAGAATGGTTGCTGTTTGTTGAGGCTATCATTGACATGGCGAAAAACAGCAATCCATTGCATTTGTGTAGATTTGGTGCGTGTTTGAATCTTTGAGCGAGGCGGGGAGATGATGCCATTGCTTCTGTTTTCCTGTTTGCTCTGCTGTTCGCATCTTTTCTGCTTCCATATCTACTTCCAACGCTGCATGGCATGCCTGAGTAAGGTTCCAGATCCCCTTCACACTCATCCCCTTCTCTGGATGATTTCGATGACTCTAGGAATTCCCTGGCTGTTCTCTGTTTGGCATGGCGCTCAACCACAGATTCAATCAATAAGCACATCGACCTGGACCCAATATAACTGCCACTGCAGCGGACAGCTGGAACTGACAACCGGAAGTGCCAGATACAAATCACGAAAAATACTGGAGGAAACATCACAGAAGAGCTTCATAGGAGGCTCGCAAGCACTGAGGATGTCACCTAGACGGGGACGAAACGTCTGCAACACAAATTCCCAGCTCGGCGAACAGAACCACAACAACTAAAGGTTACCGTTAACCAGACTTGAAGGCAAATTTCCTCATTCTCCAACTCAGCCTTCTCCCAGTTTCCATCTCTCCCAGTTTCTGAACTTCCCCCAGACCCAAACATTTCTTGAAAGCAGACCTGTAGTTTTGCTTCCCATGCTCTGTTACCAATAACTCCCCCTCAACCAGACCAGCCCCTACTTTGTCGTGAACTTTGAGATCTGACTGTGTGCAATTACCTTCTCTCCCCGATTAAAACAGTGGCAACACTCATTAAAAATTACATGTACGTCCAATATTCTAAGATGTCCTGAGATTCTGGAAGGTGTTGTCAGTTATTTCCTTGAGATCTGCACCTTTCCTGATCTATCCCCTCCTCTACAACTCTCTCTGCTTTTATCTCTCTCCACTATTCTTTTTGTTTCTATCGATCTGCCTGTCGCTATCTCGCTGCTTCTACCTGATTATTCCCTCTCTCTCTCACTTTCTCTCCCTCCCTCCATTTTCTCCATTCAATACTTTTTACAATCTCTTTTCTGTTTCTCAATTAGTTTCCCTACCTTGCTATGTACCTACGTATCACCCTCTGTAAACAATCTTTAAACTTTCCATCTTCATATCATTGCTGTTGCATTAATGTTGACATTGGGTAGCTCAATTGGCTGGATTTCTCAGTTGCACTGCAGAGTGATGCCAATAATAAAAGTTCAATTCCTGTTCCAGCCGAGATAAAGTTCAAAAGAGAGAAGATGAGGAGTAGGCGTTTTGGCCCCTCAAACCTGCTTTGATATTCAACAGGATCATGTGCGTTCAAACATTCCTCCCATCCCCTTTCCTGCCCTGTCTCCATAATCTTTGGTTCCCCCGTCTGATCGAGAATCTCTCTCTCTCAGCCTTAAATATATGGAGGCATTATGGCCCACATGGCTCTCTCTCACAAGGAGCTACAAATCTTTACAATCCTCTGAAGGAAGATCATCTTCCTCCACTCAGTCTGAAATTGGAATTCCTTCATTCTGACAGACAGTTCCTTATCTCCCCAATAAGGGGGACGCATTCCCTCAACATATTTCCTGTCAAACCCCTTAAGAATTCTATATATTACACATGAGATCACTTGTCATTAACTTAAACTTCAGCAAATTGAGTCCAAACTGCTTTAGAGTTTGGTCAGAATGCAAACTCTTCATCCCAAGAATCTTCCCAGCGTAAATTCTTTGAACTGCTTGCAATAAAATTATGTATTTCTTTGAACATTGTGAACAGATGTGGTCCACATGGTAAGACTTCCATACTCTAATACTGCAGCCCTCTTGAAGTAAGGACCAACATTCCAATCACCTTCTGGATTATCAGTTGCCCCTCTGTGTGAGCTTTCTGTGTAATGTGCACACGTTCCACAAAGTCCCTTTTTGTTGCAGCTTTCTCAATTTAAAGACAATAAACTTCACTTCTTATCACATTATACTCCAATTCAGACTATTTAACATCTGTCTAAACGATGAATATTTCTCCACAAACTGCTTGTATCCCTCTTATGACCTGCATTTCCAGCCACTGTTATATCGTTTGCTATTTTGGAAACAGGATTTTCACTTCCTTGCTCCAACTCATGAAGCCCCTGCAGGTCCCACCTACTCAGTCTCTCCCCTCGCCTGGGGTGAGGTGACCCCTCTAGTTAAACCACCACCAGCTGTCTCCCAATGGTTACATATTTCTTAGGAGCTGCTGTTGTTTTCTTCAATATTTACCTCTGAAGCGGAACCAGTCGCCATCCTGTCTGACTCTCTTTCTCAAGCTGTTTGGAATCTTGCCCTCGCTCTGAACAAACAGTTTACTCCAAGGCTGACTCACAGCAAGAAATGAGGAAGGCAGATGGTATTTTGGCCTTCATTGATAGAGGATCGGAATTCAGATTCGGGATGCTCACTGACGCTATAGAGGGACATGGTGAGGTCACTCCTGCATTATTGTGTCCGGTGTTGGTCCCCCTACCTCAAAGATGATATTCTCACAATAGACAGAGTGCCCATCGAGACTGCTCCACCACGCAATGAGATCATCGCTGAAATGATCATCATCAAACCCACTTCCCTGCCTTTTCCCCATTACCCTCCATTTACTTCCTGATTAAAAACCTCTCTATCATAACACATAAACACGTAGTGAGTTGATGGATGCAGACGATGAGCAGGCAGATGAGATTAGAGGAGAATGGCATCATGGTCTGCACAGAAATGTTGTGTTAAATGGCCTGATGTTCTATTGCACTCTTCGGAATTCCCAATGTGCTCGTATAATGTTAAAGCATGCAAGGCAGTGGGCCAAGTGCTGGAAAATGGGACTAGAATAGGATGTGATTACTAGGGTGCTGATGGCCAAGTGGTATTATTGTTGTTCCGTTAGTCTCTAGTCCCAGATAGCGTTTTGAGGATGATGTTCAAACAAGGCTTGGACAGACGGTGTTTGAACTTAACTGATGAGTCAGAGGCTGGACTCAATGTCACAGACTTCCCAGGCCAAGCTACAGCTGTGTCTGTCCCCTTAGGTAGTCGTTTATGGTCCATGGGATCCTGCAGGACGACAGGAATTCCGGCCAGAATTCAGAGGTTACATTCCCATCGCAGCTAACACCAGCCAGTGATGTGTCCCACGACCTCCACGAACAGCTCGATGGAAGATTGTAACGAGCCTGCGCAATCCACCCCCTCACATTCCCAGTGGGCACAGTCAAGGTCTGGCCAGTTAGCACGTTGAAGATGGAGGCTGTGATAATGAACTAATGAACCGTTTATCTGTTCATATAATATGCTGCGGTGCTCCTGCACCTCACACTGTGGCTGGGCAGTGATCACCAGAGGATGGTTAAAGCATTGAATTAGCTGATTCTGTCCCTGATAGTGACCAAGCCTATCGCTGCTGATGGAGACAGATAATCCTGGCTGTTGGTGCGAGGTGAGGATGTCTTTCAAAGGGAATGTGAGCAAGGAGAATGCTGGAGAAATCTCAAGCCTGTCTGGCAGCGTCCGAGGAGTGAAAGAAACACTGCTCACATTTCCAGTCCCATTCCTGAAGACATTCTGAAGAAGAGTGAGAACAGACTGGAAACGTGAACTCTGTTTCTCTCTCTGGTCTCTGCACAGATGCTGCCAGGCCTGCTGAGTCTCTCCATCAGTGTCTGCTTCAGATTGTCAGCACCAAAGGATTTAGCCTTTAGTCTGTTGAGGTAAGCAAGGTATTGGTGGGGGGAGGAGGTAGACTGGGCAAAAGAATAAAGCCATTCAACCTTCTCACCTCTGAATTCTGCTATTCCACTTGTGTTTGTCCAGGCTTCATTACATCACGTGTCTGCTTTGCTCACCTATCCCCCCAACCCTGGTATCTCCGCAATCTCTTGCTGTCAGAAACACTTCTAGGGATTAGTTCCCCTCAGGATCTGGAGTCATGCACATGATGTGAATTGTCACAGGCCAGCATGCTTTCACATGCAAATTCCATCCTGAATTACATCCCATTCCATGGTGCCTTATTGTATATTCCAGATTCTTCATTTGTTCATGGAGTGTGAGTGACGCATTCCAACGTTCATCGTCTGTCAGTAATCACAGCTGAGAGGGCAGCTGAGAGACAGCGACACGTTACTCTGGTTCTGGAGTCACATAGAGCCAGATTAAGTGAAAAATATCGTTCTTATTCCAGAACAAATAATCTGGAACCAGATGGATATTTAGGAAATTTGAGAATTTCCACAGCTGCATCATTATTCCATGTTTTCTTTCCATTTCACACTTCACCAGCTGTTATGGTGGGAATGTCCTCTTGTGCTTCTGGATGATTATTGCAGTGAAATTCCCATCGTCCGTCCACCACCATTCTCATTCTCCAAGGTGATGTAGTTTGACCGGCGAGAGAAAAGTCTAAAGGGAGAATGAAGAACTGCGCAAGAGAATCGAAAGTTTTAGGCAAATCGCATTTTGTTTGTACAAGTTATTCGGTTGGATTGAAGTGAAATCTACAGGTAAAGATGTGAAATTTCCACATTACTGGAACGTTAGACAAGATCTACCGAGGGAGCAATATACTTGGCCTTATTTACTCAAAGAAGCAGCTGAAAATGGCTCCTCCACAACTGAGTCAGATCGATTCCTTCTGGTTGGAGCATATGAATCTTGTCAAACGAGAGCAACTCACCACTTGCGTTGGTCTTACACTAGAATATCTGTTGTTAGCTTTATATCAAGCCAGTGATGAAGTGTTAGTTCAAGAAAAGATGTGAAAACATGTAAATCTAAACCTAATTCGAGAAAAAGAAGCAGTTAATTGGAGCACATGAAGGCCAGCAGCAATGAGTATGTGTCATAGCTGCAGTATGTGAGCATTAGGCTAAAATACAGACAATGTCTTGGGGAGGGGGAATGTTCGTTGGATTATTTGCAGAAGGAGGGCGTCACAACTTTTAGGGTTAGACTGCGTGATTTGATCAGTGTTCAGCGACAAGAGAGTGTGATTGACAGTCGGGTGTTCCATCGGGAGCCAGACAGCAGGGATACAGGAGCCTCATCTTTGGCAAGAGTGGTATCAGAATGAACAGAAAACCAGTCTAGTGGGAGAACACCAAAAGTAATGGAATTATAGGAGGGGGCTCACAGGAATCGACACCTTTCTCTGCAGTAGTGAACGTGAGTCCAGGAGACTGTGTTCCATTCCTGTGCTGGGTTTCAGGGCCCAAGGTCAGGGCTGTCGATAAGTTCACAATAGGATGGGCATGAGACAATCTTACTGATCCACGTACTTAGAGACAACACATACCAGGCAAGAAACAAGGTTTTGCCAACACACTGTCAGGAGCTCGGTGTCCAATTTAGAAGCTAAACCTCTGGATTATTATCTCTCCCAAGTGTTACTTGGCACAGGGCCATTCAGGTTAGGCAGGAACATTGGTGTCTCAGAGACTAGCGCGAGAGAAATGGGATGTGGTTCTCTCATCACAGATACTGCCAGACCTGCTGAGGTTAGATTTCAGTTTTTCAATAAAGGCACTTTTTCTTCATACATTTCCTGTTATTTTTCCTCGCAGTGTAATTTGTGATACGAAAGATCCTAGACGGTTGCTATTATGCTCTTCAGCTGATCGTGTCACATTAAAAGATGGTTGCACATGAATACCATGGTGACTCTATCCCTATTCGCATTGAAACCTCTGCCGTTCTGTAGATGTCTCGATGGACAGTGTCAATAAGAGTTAGGTCTGTGATCTCTCCATTGTTGGAAGCCCATCTTATTCACTGATTCCCCTTCCCTCAGGAAAGACAGTGCGTTGTCCTCACTCGGTCCTTCATGTGACTCCAGATCCTGGGAAATAGGGAATGGGGAATAAATGCTGACCTCAGCAGCAAATCACACATTCAGAGAGTGAGAAGATTCCCATGTCAATCAGTGAGTGAAATGTTCTTGTTTAAAGAGGGCAGCTCCTACCCTGGAGTGCAGAAGGACAGCTCTGTGACATGTTTTCGCACTGGAATAAATTGTCCCGATGCAATATCAAACGAAATATTCTGTGATCTGGGCATGCGGCCAGTGGTGTTTGAGGAGAAAGCTTTATTGCTGGCAGATTCCGGATTCTGCCTGAAAGAACACATCACCTCACACGGAGAAATATTTCGACCAATTCTACACGTTGAGAGGGTGTTCCATTGCATCCTTGCTTTTATTGGTGCTCTTGATATGGCATTATGAGAATTAAATGTTCATTTGACCCAAAATATTAACTCTGCTTTTTCTCCCACGGATGATGCCAGTCCTGCTGAGTTATCTCTGTCTTTGTCTTTGGGCGAAAGAGAGAAGAACCGAGAGACAGAACTGGTTTGCCCAATACCTTGCGATGTTGAATCTGAGATAAGGAGAAGGACATTAACCTGGCCAGTGATGGGCTAAAACACCTACTCCTCCTTAGTCACGTAAAATTTGTGAGAGCACATCAGAAAATATTGTGAACTGCAGAAAGTGCAATAAAAATCATCCTCGTCGCCTTATGAAACCGCTTTTTGAGGTGTCTGGATACTATTGTAGTCGCTATATTTGTGTGCTCTGAATTTAAATTACCTATTCCCCTCAATTACATTTCAGTTTATAGTGGTTCTGGGGAAAAAAAAACACAGCAGCTGAGGCAGCATCGAGGAACAGGAAAATCAACGTTTTGGGCAAACGCCCTTCATCAGGAATGAGGCTTGGACCTTCTGGGCTCAAGAGATAAATGGGGTGGCGGAAGATAGCTGAGAGTGAAATATGTGGATGGAGGTGGAGTGAATAGTGATAGCTCAGAAAGGAGGGTTGAACGGCCAGGTAGGAAGGAAGATGGACAGATGGGGCAGGGCATGAGGGCAGTGCTGAGCGGGGAGATTGGAACTGGGATAAGGTGGAGGACGGGAAATGATGAAACTGGTGAAGTCCACATTGATGCCATGGGCTTGAAAGGTTCCGAGGCAGAAGATGAGAAGATTTTTCATCCAGGCATTGGATGGTAGGGGAATGACGATGGAGGAGGCCGAGCGACTGCATGTCCTCAGCAGAGTGGGTGGAGTGTTGAAATGTTCAGCCACGGGGCGGTGGGGTTTATTGGTGCTGTGTCTCAGAGATATCCTCTGAAGCACTCTTCGAGGAGGTGGCCGGTCTCCGAAATGTAGAGGAGACCGCATGGGGAGTAACATATAAAATAAATGATACGTGTGGAAGTTCAGGTGAGCTTTGATGGATGGAGAGGGATCCTTTGGGGCCTTGGGCGGAGTGAGGAAGGCAGTGTGGGCGCAGGTTTTGCAATTCCTGTGGTGGCAGGGGAAGATGTTAGGAGGGAAGGGTGGGCTGTAAGGGGACGTGGACCTAACCATATAGTCACGGAGGGAACAGTGTTTACAGAAAGTGGATTGGAAGTGTTGGATATTCTCAGAGAGTTGGACAGTATCTGTGGAGAGAAAAATAACACAGTTCATGTTTCAGATGGGAATAAGATCAGTGCACAATTTTATCATCACTATATGCTCAGAAATGTAAGAGAAACACACTGTAGTGCAGGGACAAATAACTTGCGACTGTAGAGAAACTGAGGGAAGATAAAATTTGTAAATTAGCAGCACATCGACAGTGAGAGGAATCTCAGTTAAACACAGTTGGCACAAGCAGAAGTTAAGTACCTAACCATGCTAATATACACTCATTATTAAAGACAGTGGAAGGGAGGCAATGGCAATGTGATAAGGATCTGTAGAGGTGAGACAGAGCAATGGATGGACATAGATTCAGACCAACAGTAAGAAGCCATCGCAGTCACAGAGACATGGAACGTTACACATGGAACAGACTATAGCAAAAAAAGAATGACATTGGTGATGAAAGCTCAAAAAGCTCTGAAATAATTTCACTTCTGAAAAATATCCTGCTAGGTTTCAGGTGGAGCCTGCAACTGGAAAGCTATCGGAACGCAGGTGTCAGAGAAAACCCTTCAATCGGAGGAAATACCAGGATGGAGTAATGTCACTGTGCCATTGTCACTGTGTGATGACATCACCCACAGGAACACAGAGCATCTGGGTCTGTGCAAACTAGAGATCCCCCACACACTGGGAAAGATGGCAGGGTTACTGACAGGGGACTCAGAAGATTTACCAGAATAGTTTGGGGAATGACAGATTGCAGTCATGAGGTTAGGTTGTAGAAATCGGCATTGAGGGGAGATTTGGCAGAGTGGAAGCAGTAGTTTATGAGTGGTTAACAAAAGGTAAATAAAGTGAAGCTGTTTCCATTAGCTGACCATAAAAGGATTAGAGGAGAGTTACTTCAGTTTGTGGATGTTCCACAATGAGAATGCGAGAAAGAAATTTTATGCAGCGAATGCTCATGACCTTGGACTCAATGCTGAACCACAAACGCCAATAATGCTGCGATCCTGATACATTGATGGGGGTCATGTGTAAAAAGCACACTGGTCTGATCAATGATGGAATCTGAATTGAATCAAAACTAGCATTGATCTGACAGAATTAATGTGAAATTCTCCCAATGGACTTCGACCAGATGATTCCAAGACAGAAAGCACATCACCTTTCCACAAATTACTGTTTGATCCTACAGAAACCTTTCGCTGATTCTGGAAATCTTTCCATCCGACTGACGTTGCCGATGTATAAAGGTCTAACTCTCAGAAGGACATGGCTGGGAATACTCAACAGATCAGGCAGGTGGGAATACACGCAGTGAACATTTCAGCTCAGCGAAATTTCATTAACATCTTCTTGAAGTGGGATAAGTAGGTGGTATACACAAAAAGTAAATGATCAGGAGCCATTGTATAAGTGTGCAAACTAGAATTGAAATGACACAGTAAAATATTGTAAATGCTGCAGGAAGTGGTTGACGTCTGGGGAGGCACACATTGGATTAAAGTTTTGAGTTCAAAGTCACTGAGAGTCAGCTGAACTTGAAACGATCAATCTGCTTCGCTGTTCAGAGAGTGTATGTTCGATTTAGGAGGATAGACTAAAACAATGGGAAGACTCTAAGAATCGGAGATGGAGGGAAATCCTTTGTTGAGCCCACTGAATTGTTAACATTTAGTGTGGAATGCTCGATAATTCGGGAAATTGCAATCAGATCATGTGGCTTTTATGTGTGAAGAGCGCCTGGTTAATACATCCGCACACCATTACAATTCCTAATAATCTTCCACAAACATATTCCAGCCCAAATACATATCAGTTTCTTGGAAACATTAGAATCTTTCAATTTGTGGATAATGATCAAAGGAAAGTTTTAACTGCAAACAAAAGTTTGAGACGAATTCTGTGTTATGATCCGGCTTGTATTTTCCTGATCTGCTCTTGATCCTGGTGAGCACTGTGATGCTGTCTCGGGGAGAATACAGTCTCTTCAGAACTTTCCCTGATCTCCATAGCAGTAACAGATCTCCTGATCAAGTCAACAACCATAACACTATCTGATTTCCAGTCTATCATTTCTATCAGGCTGCTGCACACCATTCCTGCAAATACATTTACTTCTGTCTTCAGTTATTTAGGAACTGGTAGTTCCAGCTGGTTGATTGTCATTTGGTCTGTATCGCTCAATTCCTTGCACATCCATATGCTTGTAGGGCCAACTCCCACCCCTGAGATTACGTTCCAGACACCGACCATTCTCTGTGGCAAAAACACCTTGCCCCCACATTTGTTTGAACTTTCCTATTTTCATCTTGAATGTTTGCTTCATTGTTTTAGAAATTTCAATTCTGGGGAAGAGATTCTGACTGTCAACTCCATTTCTGTGTCTCACAATTTTATAGACTTCTCCGAAGTCTCCACTCAGCTCTCTCTGCTCCACAGAAAACAACCCGAGTTTTTCTAGAGTCTCCTCATATCTCATAACCTCTAACACAATCAGCATCCTGATAAACCTTTTCTGCACCCTCCACATCTTTCCTGTAACGTGGTGACAAGAATTAAACACGACACTATCAGAAAAGCCAAACAACAGTCTTATAAAGCAGCAAAATGACATCTTCATTTTCCCTTCTTCATTGCACTTTCTGTCGAGTCCATGAGCTTCTGTACTTTTCCACACAGCTCCTTCATTTACAAACTGGACCTCAAAACATTACGCATTCCAAAGTCCCAGGCCTACAGCGTCGCCATGACAACCACCATGCTGTACTGTCCCCACATCAAAACCGGGAGAGTGAAGGTGACTGGCACTTCCACAGTAACCTTTGTATCCATCCCCTCTAATGTAGTGACTTTCCCACCTATTCCACAATTGCTGTCCACTCTGCCTACAGGCAGGCTGTCCCCACTGCCCAGAACTGGCTTCCCCAACTTCACTGCTACTGCAGGGTCCCCCGAAGCCCTCCCTGAGAATTTCATCGAACTGATCCCCAATGACAGGAATGGACAGGGTCAGCATGGATTGGTGAACGGGAATTTAGGATCGAAAATTCTACCGGAGCATTTTGGGGATATAATAAGTAGTTTGTGTGGCCACCCCTCTGGACTGCATTGATACAGATTCCCTAATCTTTATTGTCCCAAACAATGTCAATGTCGTTGGACATACTGTGCCAGTGTCTCCTGACTGACTACTGTCTCCCTTGCCCTGACTGAGAACCTGTTTCCTGAGGCTTTGAGACGTGCCCATTTGGTTGAAGTACTTGCAGAGTGTTTGCTGCTTTAGCTGCTGTTCCAAGTGCCTGACAGTCCAGCCCCTTGACTGATCACCGCTAACAACAATGATAAGCTGCCTGGATTATGTCTGTGATAAACAACCAGGCAAGACAGGAGCACTGTGAAACATTAGGTTCTGGCTGAGCCATCAAAGTGCAAAAAAGCCAAGGAAAGGCAGAGATGTTGTGCCAGTCCCTAGGCAAGACATATCTTAGGCGCTGGACAGGTTGCAACGTTTTTGGAGTAATAATATTCTTTGTGGGCAGACACTAAAACATCTTGATGCAGTGCTTTTATTTAACTCTGGCACATTTCACCCGCTCTGCAAGTATCTATTGGACTTTTTAATGTGAGCATTGGCTCTCTGAATAATATACCCCTGACATGATCATTCGTGATGCCACACCCAATTGCCTCCTTCGTCAGTGAATATGTAATTGGATTCAACTCACAGGCCGTTGAACTGAGAAAATAAAGCCTTCATAAACACACCTATTGATTCCAGTTGCTCTTGCACTCTGGTGAAAAACATTATGAAGGATTTACAAGGATTTTGTCGCGGTTGGAGCATTGGAGCTATAGGGAGAGGCTGAATAGGCTGGGATTGTTGACTCTGGAGCGTCAGAGGCTGAGGGGTTACCTTCTAGAGATGTATAAAGTTATGACGGACGTGATTAGGGTAAATAGACAAGATCTTTTCACTGGAGTGGGGTAGTTCAGAACTAGAGGGCAGAGCTTTAGGGTTAGAGGTGAAATATTTAAAAGGGACCTCAGGGGCAATGTTTAGGGTTAGAGGGGCAATGTTTGCGCACAGAGGATGAGCTGCCAGAGGAAGTGTTGGAGGCTGGTATAACATTCAAACGGCATCTGGATGGGTATATGAAGAGGAAGGGTTCAGAGAGATATGTGCCAAGTGCTGGAAAACGTGACCACATGAGGGTAAAATACCTGGTCATCACGGATGAGTTGGACTGAAAGGTCCGTTACCGTGCTTTAACTGAATGTGCCATAAATGGGCAGCACATTCGTTTACACTGCTGTCTCCGAAGCTGGGCTCGATTTTGTCCATGGGTGGATGGCTGTGTGGAGTTAGCACATTCTTCTTGTGTATGTGTGTGTTTCCTTTCACATTCCCAAAGATGCGCAGGGCAGGTGAATTGGCAATGCTAAATTGCCCAAAGTGTTAGTTACGTTATTCACAGGTGAAGTAGGAAAATGAATAGGGGTGGGTCTATCTTCAGGTGCACTTGCTGAGCCAAAGGGCCTGTTTCCACGCTGTTGGGAATCCAGATTTTTAAAAAAATCAGATCCTTTCCTGCTTCACAGTGTTCTCAAAATATCTAATTCAATACATCCGAATCATCCTCTTCATCATCAAATTCCAAACTGTTGAATACTTCAATAGCTTCATCTTCTCCATTTCTTTTCTGAAATGCCGTTTGACGTGAGGTAGAGCTGGTGGAAACTTTGTGTTTCTTCTATTGTTCGGAACATGCACCAGGGATGAAGTGATAACATTGAGAGTGAGTGCTGAACGTACAGTAAGAGACAGATAAATTAGATTCGAGGACAAGTTGCCTTGACCAAACAAAAGCGTATGTACGCTTTCTTATGCCTAGATTAGGTACACGAGAAATTAGGGAAACTTCTATAAAAGTGAACAAATAAAAGTGGTTTTCGAATATTTGAATGGGGAGTGCACCAATCCCAGAAATGTTACAATACTAGGACGATGCACCAAGTTGATATAGCAAGCTGCTAATCCATCTCCAACACAGGGGGTGCGATTTTAGTTTGGGGGAGTTGAAAGAGACTGTCCCACAGTCTTGCCCCTCCATGTTGCTCAGACTGGGAGGCTCTAAGGTGAACTTATGTGCATCATTGAAGCAACAATTGGAACATTAAGCAGTTCTTGGCAATTGTAATCAACCACATGGCCATGGGTTTGGATTCACATGGATTCTATATTTCCCTAAAGGAGAGCAGTGAACCAAATGGACATCTTTCCCAACAATCACCAAACGTTTCGTGGTCACCATTAGACACTCCATTCCCAATATTTGTTTCATTAAAATTCATTTCCACCATCTGCCAAGGCCTGAATTAAACCAAGTTCCTCAGAATCCTACTTGGGTCTCTAGACCAACAATCCACAATAATATCACTGGGCCATGTCCTCTCCAATGACATAATTCCATTCTAATTCCATTTTCCAACGATGGGCCGACAAGCCTGCATGCCTAGGCAACACAAGTGCACATTGACAATATAAAAGAGTGCAGCATAAGAACAGGGCATTCATCCCATCCCACCATGTCTGTGAGGACCACAATGCCATTCAACTGTAATACCATCTGTCTGAACATAGTCTGTATCCCTCTACTCACTTGCTGTTTATGAGTGTTCATAAATGGATCTTTCACTTTGTGAATGTAACTGTTTTGACCAACCCCTCTTGCACCGTGCTGCAGTCAATAACCATCCTCTTCATAAAAAAAACTTGCCTCGTGCATCACCTCCAAACATTTTCCCTCAACTTTAACGTATGCCCCGAGCGTTTGACATTTCCACCATGATTCAAAGACTTTGGTTATTCACCCTACCCGTGTCTTTCATAATTTTATATGCTGTTATCTGGTCACACCTCAACATCCAACGCTCTCGTGAAAATAATCCAAGCTTGTCTAACCTTGCCTTATATCTAATATACTCGAATCCAAGCAACATTCTGGGAAACCACTTATTAAGCCTCTCTTTGACCTCCACAGCCTTCCCTTATTATGGTGGCTGGAACAACACGTAGTACTCCAAATGTGGAACCACTAAAATCTTACACCGTCGGAACATGAAATTCCAACTCAGTGGCCGAACTGAAAAAGGCAAGCCTGCCCGACGCCTTCTTTACCACCTTAGCCACTTGCGTTGATACTGGCCTGGAGATATTGGGTTGTACCCTGATATCCCTATAAATGCTGTCATATAAATACCTCTTCAAAATGATGAACCCTTCTGACTCCATCAACCGTACAGCCAGTGAGTTCCAGATTCCCACTACCCTCTGACTGAATAAAATAGAAATACCGCAATCCCTCTAAATCTTCCATCCCGTCCTGAAAATCGATGTCCCCTGGCCATTTCTGCCTCCACTGAAGGGAGTAGTTTCTTCCTGTCGACCCTGTCTGTGCCTCTCATCGATACATCTCTATCATGTCCCCTCTGAATCTGATCTGTTCTGAGAAAATAAAACTCCACTCTGTCCAAACTGTCTTCACAAATGAATCTCTTCAACTCAGGCAACATGCTGGTTAATCACCTCTGCCGACATCCACTGTCACATCCCTCCTATCATGTAGATCCCGAAGTGCACATAATGAGCCCAGAACAATGTTTCATACAGTTCTAGCAAAACAGTTCTCAGCAGCATCACGATTGATTCAGAACTTTTATGAAATCCTGAAGGACAGTCTGAGCCTGGGACAGAGCCCTGAACAGCTGAACAGGAGGTCTGCAAAACTTTGCTCTGTCCACTTGGAAACCTGGTTCAGGTACAGCCTGTCAATAACTGAGGCATAGACCATATTCTGCACTTCACCCGGTGAACCTTGAATCTTACTTGCCCGGCTTGTTTATGAGCATGTTCACATATCTTATCCCAGGTATAGAGGGGACTGTCGCATGAGAAGAGATTAAGTGAATTGGCCCTGCGCTCATTAGAGTAAGACGAACTTTACTGAAATATATAAGACTATCAGGGGATTTGACAGGCTAGATAGAGAAAGATTCTTTCCCCTTTTGGTAGACTCTTGGGCCAGAGAGCATCACCTCATAGTAGGGGGTTGTCCATTTCAGGCTGATCTGAGGGGAAATGGCTTCTATCATAGAAAATTAAAACTGCGGCATTCTTTATCACAGAGGGCTGTGGAGGGTGGGTCATTACGTATATTCAAGATTGTGATAGAGAGATGTTTAATTCGGAAGGGAATCAAGGATTGAGTGGAAAAGGCATAGAAATGGACTTGAGGATGATCAGATCAGTTATGATCTGATGGAGTGGTGGAACAGTCTCAATGGGCACTCTGCAGATGGAGAAAATGTCCTCTTTGTGGTAAGGAGACTAAACAACACACACTGCTCCAGGGCTGGTTTCATCAAGTCCCTGTACAGATTCAGTGAGGCATCTTGAATCTGAAGTCCAATCCTTTTGCAATGGAGGCCAACTTTCCATTTTCCTTCTTCATTGCTCAAGCAGTGAGTAAACTGTTGGTTCACAGTGAGGGCAAGCTTCCAAACAGGATGGAGAACAGGATGGCGACTGGTTCTGCTTCAGAGGTAAATATTGAAGAAAACATTAGCTGTTCAAAAGGAATGTGTAACTATTGGGAGACAGCTGGTGATGACTTAACCTGGGGATCACCTGAGGTTGAAGAAGATGGGATCTGCATGCTGCTAATGACTTGGAACAAAGAGGTGAATGCTCTGTGTTCAAAACTGCAGACAGCGTAACAATGTGGCGGGGGGTGGGGGGTGGGGGTGGAGGCAGCTTGCAAGAGGTGTGAAAACAGTTTATGGAGAGTATTGATAGTTTCAGTCAGTGGGCATAACTTTGACAAATTGTGTACAATGTTGGAATCTGTGATATTTTGCATCTTGGACGGGAGAACAAAAGCACAGATTATTGAAATGGAGAAAGCTGCAAAATAAAGCAACTTGGGAGAACACGGAAAACGAGCACACGGGGCAGCTTGTGATCGGGAATGGCAATAGAATGTTTGGTCTCATGATAACAGGAGGGAGTATCATAGTATCATAGAGTGATTGGGATTTTTAAACCATGTAGGGAGGAACAATGTATCATCGTGTCTGTACTGGTCATGGAAGATTAATCTTTTCTAATCCTATATTCCATCATTTAGCTGGCAGCCTTGCATGCTATGGTATTTCAAGTGCTCATCTAAATCGTTCTTGATTGTTGTGACAATTCATACCTGTTCAGATCTTTTCAGGCAATGAGGTCCAGATAACTCTAAATACCTCGGTGAAAAAAATTGCTCAAATCCCCTTACCTTATATCTGTGCATGTTGGTTATTGACTCCCGACTGAGGGGGAAGAGTTTGCGCTATTTACCTGTCTATATCACTCAGAACTTTACACAGTAGGACTGCAGAAAGGCATGTGGTTAGGGAGTATTGTGAGGCCAAATGTGATTACTGTATTAGCGCATGAAACGGTTTGGAGAAGATCACAGAACTGAGAGTCCTGTGAGTCTCGAATTATTTGCAGAAATAAGAGGGAGTGACTCTGGAGAAGGTCAAAGGGAAAGAGAAGTTCTGTGAGTGTGCAAGTGCTTACAATAATAATGATGGAGTAGGAATGCAGAAGGGCAGAAAACGAGTGGATGCAGGAGCACTGGAGGCTAATACAAATAATAAACACAGTGAGGCTGGAGGATGATACAGAGTTCTGGAGGACTGTCGAGTTTGGAGCAGACTGCAGAGATGGTGAAGGCCGCATTTGCCTCGAGGGTAATGTAAGGGAATTAGCTTCAGCAAACCTCAAGCTATGGCATAGTCAGGAAAGATCATTGTGGTTGGGAAGGATTACTGAAATAGGGATGTTTCCAGCCTGGAGGTAGTGTGGAGATAGGAAGTCGTGCAAACGTGCAGAGATTCGAGAGAAAGATTGGGTGAAATCATTGACAGATTTGAAAACAAGACCACTTTGAAATGCAGATGTTTCTGGAGACAATGCAGTTCAGTTAGAGACCACGTGTGGCAGGAGTTACATGGTGGACAGCATTCATTTCAACAACATGAGGCTTACTGAAACTAATATCATGCCAAGTCAGAATTTGAAAATTCCAATAATGATGTGAGAACAGAGAGATGGAAGATTTACACAACAAATGAGCTGATGCAATAATTAAATGGTAACAAACTCTCTTGATGCTGAGACCTGGTTCGAAGTTATCTCAAAACTCATTTTCAAATTTGTGACTGGGATTTTTCTGGGTCAACCTGAGGCAGTTCCCAGGAAGTGGTGGAGGTTGTCAACAGCTGTCAATCAATGACATTGACCCCAACATTGAATACAGTGTCAGTCCCTGGACCCACCCCCAGCTTTCCTCCCAATCCTTCTTAATGATAGTAACCATGACGTTTATAATCTGCCCAGATTACCACACGTCCTCCCATCTCCCTCCAACTCCCAAGAAACAAGCAGTATCACGAGGCATCCGGTGATAAGAATACCCCCAACACCAGCTAGCGGTGTGAGAATCTACATTATATTAATAATTGGGATATTTTTTATTGATGTGGAAAGCAGTTTTGCATCTGCATTGATTTCCATTTTGAAAACTGAAATGTTCTTTTGCTTCCCCGAATGCAATGGGCTGGAAATGGAAATAACAGAGCTGGAAGTGACACTTTGGATCATGATTAGCTTTCCATGATACAGGAGGAAGCAGAGACCCTGCTCCTGCCATTTCAGTTCCAATAAGCCTAGGTGAATTTTGGCTCTGGCCCTTGCTCCACTGATCTTTAGTCTGTGCAGTATCTCCAGCTCCTTTACGCTGGTCTCCCAAACATGAAACAAAAACCAAGATATAAATTGCTGCAAAGACTCAGCAGCTTTGGCAGCATTTGTGGGAGAGAAATCCCAGTTAATGCTTCGGGTCCAGTGACCCTTCTTCAGAACAGAAATGTTACCTCTTCTCCTTGAATTGGGAAACTTGTGTCCTTATCTTCATCTTCTTTTCGTTCTCTTGATGTCTGCTAAAAAATCCATCTTCTGTTATCTCTCTGAGAGATGTGCATCTCTAGACTGGTTACCTTTGGTCTTCAATGGTCATTTATTACCCCCTACCCACTGGATTTTGAGCTTTTGTCAGGTTTATGCAGTGATTAGTTAAATAATTCTGGAAACTGGATATTTCATCGTTCTTTTGAACTGAGCTCTGACATTTGATAGAGATACTATGTAAATATTTGTGCTTGTGCAGCAACTTACATTGCGCAGCGTGTATCCAACTTGTTCAAACATTCAAAGATTTCATGTTCATAATCCGTTAACTGATCTGGGAGACCAAATATATGGAAAACATATAACAACCAGAGAATTACGAACTTTCTAGATATTGCAAAGCGTAAAATCACTGTCTGAATTCTACTCTTCAGCTTGGGCTCACTCTGCTCGTCTTCCTTACTAAGACACCTCAGTCCCTTACAGGGTTGTCTTGTAAATAAAGTGTGTGCGACTGTCAGATCATTGAGGAACACAATGTAAAATAAGGCAAGAATGGGCTTAAAGCCACAGCAAATGAGTTGAATGCCGTAAAATAAACTGCACCATATAGTGTGAAAATTGGACAAATCCTATGATAGGGAAGTGCTAAAAGTTGGACCACTCTTTTCCTTTTATTCATGTTGACATCACTGGCAAGGCCAGCATATATTTCTATTTGCTAAGTAAGGAATTAAGATTCAATTACATTGCTGTGGAATTGGAGTTACCTATAGGCCATTCCCTACCTTCTGAAAAGATAGGTGCCTCACTGCAGTGAGTTATATTCGGAGGAAAACATGCCATCATAGCTATAAAATATCAAAAAAGATCAGTTTTAAATCAGTTATCATGGCAGAGCAAAGGAATACGGGGGATGTAAGAGGAAAGTTCTTCCTTAATGATCGGTTTGAGGGCAGATGTATTTCAATTACAAAAGGATGATGTTCCCGCGCAATGATAATACATGTTGTTCAAATGTGATTTCCAAGCAGAGGCAAATGTTTAATGTATAAGCACCGTGAAAAGTGAGGGAAGTGAGACCATTGTAATTCTGGTCAAGTGTGAACCCCAGTCATCTGAAAATATGGTGGAGAAAAAGGGGTAGATAATGTGGGTTAATTAATATTGTGGAGGCACGGAGGTAGAGATAACACAAACAAACTGCCTACCCCTGCAACGCTTCATTAACTCACCTCAATTATCAACAAAACATACAAGAAGTGCAGTGAATTAACACTGAATACGTTACTTTCAATGTGGATTCCTGCAATATTTAGAAAATGAATAATATGCTGTTCATCATTCAGGTTAAAATGTAAAGATGTATGCAACATGTATAAAGGCAGAAAGTAGAGTTAAACTATACGTTGGTCAGAAGCTCGGGCAGTGCCGTCGTGCTCCTTCAGCAAAATAAACTGTCCAGACATCTATCGTCACTTCTGTGTTATAGATGATTTCTTTTGGACAGGTACCTCAATTGAAAGAAGTGGACGTTCATCTCAGTCCAAGCTAGAAACATTTTTGTGACCCTGTAGGTGTAGATGAAAGGAAGTAAGAGAGAATGAAACTCATTTACTCAGACAGAAATGCACCAAGTGTTTTACAGCTGCTCTGCCCCGGACCGTAAGAAACTACAGAAAGTTGTGAACACAGCCCAGTGCATTACACAAGCCAAACTTCCTGCCATTCACACTTCTTGTTGCCTCAGAACGGCAGCCAACATCATTAAAGACTCATCCCACCCCCTTTAAATTCTCTTCCAAACTTTTCCGTCAGGCAGAAGATGCAAAAGGAAAAACTTGCATACCAATAGGTTCAAGAATATTTTCTTCCCCGCTGTTATTTGACTTGTGAATGGATCTCTCAAATTTAAAACCTAATGTTGATCTTGCTTTTTGTGCACCTTCGTTGCAGCTGTAACTTTATATTCCTCGCTCTGTTCAATCACCTGATGATCTTCGTGTCTTTGCATGTTAAAATCTGCTGAACTACAAGCAAACAAATGATTTTCACAGTATACAGGTAGATATGACAATAATAATAAAACAAATCAAATCATATCAAAGGAGAAAGGAGAAAGGTCAATGACAGAGAAGATGGAAGCGGTCGAACATCACAGCCAGTGGAATAACTTGTGAGGACAAGATGTGTTGTGTTTTTATAGAGCTGAACAGGTTGAAATGCCAGAGGATGGCATGTTCAATGTTGGGGGTATTGCTGAAATATGAAAAATGCTTCACTGGGAAAGTTGCTGAGGTAGCACTGATGCTTTCGCAAAGAAAAGTATCCTGAGAAGGAACAACAGTTAGGGCAATTACAGTCAGGGTGATTTTGGAATCAGTGGCTCTGGAGAAATGTTGGTTGAAACGACGATGGACTATATAGGAGTTGGAGAAGTCATAGAGACAGAGAGGTTTATAACGCAGAAAAAGAAATGCACTTTGGCCTGTAGAGTCTATGCTGGTCAAATGCAATTGCCTAACAATTCTCATTTAGTTTTCCAGCATTAGGTCCATAACCCTGCCATTACAATTGCACACATAAATAGTTCTGTTATCAGGGTATCTGCCTCTACTGCCCTTACAAGTAGCCATCCAGGGAGCCAAACTCTGGCTACCTGCAGCCTGGAGAAAGAATGCCTCATCTTCCGCCTTGGGACCCCCCCCCCCCACCAAACACACGAGATCAATGTGGATTTCCCCTCCTCCCACCTTATCCCAGATCCAACCTTCCAACTCAGCGTCGCCCTCTTGAAATGTCCTACCTAACCATCCTCCTGCCCATCTGTCCACTCCACCCTCCCCTCCGACCTATCACCATCACTCCCACTTTCATCTTACTATTGCATTCCCAGCTGAATTCCCCCACTACAGCTCCCCTCCCATTTATGATTCGGCCCCCTTGGGCCGCTCCCTCATTCCTGATGGAGAACGTATGCTGAAACGTCGACTCCCCTACTCGGCGGATGCTGTCTGAGCAGCTGTGCTTTTCCAGCACCCCAATCTTCTACCCGCACAGGCAGTAATTTCCAGATTGCCACCATAGTCTCAGTGGCAAACTAAACATCCTGCCTCTTTGCATCCATTCCCCGGTCATTGACCAGTCCAAAAAGGGGAAAACCTATGTCTTTTCAATGCTGTCTATGCTCCTTATGATTCTATATATTGAAACCACGTCCCCTCAAGAATTTTCCCTGCTCCAAGGAAAACAACCCTAATCTATCCAATCTCGCTTCGTACCTAAAGCTTTCCAACCTTGGAATCATCCTGGAAATCGCTGCACCCTTTCCAGGGCAATCAAAGTACACATTCGTTGTGGATTCCAGAACTGCACACAATACGCTAGCTGTGGTGTGGCCAATATTTTATACCATTGCAGCATATTTTCCTTGCACTTCATCTCTATTAAAAGAACAAAACATGTTCCTTATTCCTTTTGAACCATATTATCGACCTGTCCTGCTGCCATAAGGTGTTCATGTGAAGCAAGGTCCCTTTGATTTTCAGTGTGTCTCAGGTTCTTACCATTCTTCATGTTTTTCCCTTGCCTTGTATTTCCTTCCCATGTGCATCAGCTCACAAATACCCATACTGAATTCCATTTGCCACTGATTAGCCCATATCACCAGCCTATTTACACCATCCCATAATCGAGGGCTATCCTCTTCACTCTTCAACACTTCATCAACTTTTATACTGTCAGTGAACAATATCCTGTATATTCCCCAGTATGTAGGTTTCCCGGTAGATATGAATACCACCGTTCATATTTAGTGGAACATGTGGGCCCTGTAATCTTTCTATTTCCTTCTTGAATGCATCCCACTCCTCTGACATGGATTCCCCTAAAAGTGTCTGCTCTCTGTCCAAACGCACACAATCTTATTAAAATTTGGGATTGCTCCAGTTTAGAACTTTGATTTCTTGTCCTCGTCTTTTTCCATATTAATCTTGAGTTATTATCATTGTCTGCAAAAGTCTTCTCCACTGAATTACCAGGTCGGAGAAAGAGGAATTCAGATGTTGGAGATCAGAGTAGAGAGTGTGGTGATGGAAAAGCACAGCAGGTTAGGCAGGATTCTCGTCAGATCAACATCCCTCACTCCCAGCACCTTCTACTGCCACCACAGGAAGTGCAAAACGTGCGCCCACAGGCCGCCCCCTCACCTCAATCCAAAGCCCCAAACGGTCCTTCCACATCCAACAGACGTTTACCTGTACCTCCACAAATGTCATCTACTGCATCCGTGCACCCAATGTGGTCTCCTCTATATCAGGAGACTGGATGTCAACTTGCGAATCTTTTCAGAAAATATCCCTGGTACACTCCCACCAACCTGGTCAACTGCTCCATGGCTGAACACTTCAACTCCCCCTCCCACTCCACCAAGAAAATGCAGGTCCTTGGCATTCTCCATCGCTAAACCCTAACCATGCACTGCCTAGAGAATGAAAGCCTCATCTTCGGCCTTGGGACCCTGAATCCACACGGGATTAATGTGGATTTCACCAGTTTCCTCATTCCCCCTCTCTCCACCTTATCCCAGTCCCAAGCCTCCAACTGAGCACCGCTCCCTTGACTTATTCATCTTCCTTCCCATCGATCCTTTTCACCCTCTTCTCTGACCTATCACCCACTCCTCACCTTCATATATCTAGCACATTCCCAGCTACCTTGCCGCTAGCCCCACACCCACCCGTTTTTGTCTAACCCCACTCCCCACGGCCTATAAGCCTCATTCCTGAAGAAGGGCATATGTCTGAAACGTTGATTCTCCTACACCTCAGATGCTGCCTGGCCTTCTGTGCTTTTCCAGCAGCACATTCTTCCCATTGAAATGTCAGCCACTTACCCAACTTCATTCCATAAAAATCGGGCCAGGAATTCCATCAAAGTGGGTGAAGGTGCTAAAAACCAGTCTGGGATTGGCCAGACGAAGCTATACAGTATGTTGTGGTAAAGAGAGAAGGAAAGCAACCTCCAGTTTATCCAGCAGTCAGCAACAAAGTGTGAAAACAGCTGTAAAATGCTCCAGACTCAGGGGTGAAACAGGAAGATCCGGGCCAAGTGTTGGATGATACTGTGGGGGAGGAATTCCAATGATAATCGTGAACACATGTAGTCTAATGAATAATATCCAAACTGTGGAAAGCTTTGGGAAATCATGAAGGGACATTTGACAGAGAATGATTTGTTGCTGACAGTAAGAATAGGTCATATTCACTGTGGGTTTAAATAATGCTCAGGTTCATTGCATATTTCAGAGATGAGTATTTCAGAGATAGCCACTGTCAGGTCGGAAAATAAGCTTCTATGTTCAGCTCTGGACTCATTCAGAAACAATCAACACGCATTGTTGGACAGGAGAAGCGGAATGAAGGAGATCATGAAAAATCCAATGTTTAAGGAGTTAGAGAGAACTGATTATCAATTCTGAACTGATTATCACTTCTTAACTGATTGGATCCTGCATTATGAAATTCAAAACTATGCACTTGATGGTTGCATGTGTCTCCATTCAAATGAACACACTCCATCTCGCAGAATTTAAGAAAATCCCAAAGCATTCTATTCTTATATAAGAAGCAAGCGGGTAACTATAGAAAGGATTGGTCCACGAAAAGATAATGAAGGAAGGCTGTGTGCCAAATCTGAGAGAATGTGTGAGATTCTGAATGATTACTTAGCATCAGTTTTCACTGAGGAGAGGAACATAATGGATCTTGAGATTTGAGATACAAGTTTGATAAGTCGGGATCACGTTGGCATAACTAAGGAAGATGTATTGGGTGTGATAGAGGTTATTAAGGTGGACAAATTCCCAGGACCGGATGGGATCTATCCCAGGTTGCTGAGGGACGTGTGAGAGGAAATAGCTGGGGCCCTGACAGATATCTTTATGGCAAAGTTAAATACAGGTGAGGTGCTGGAGGACTGGAAGGTTACTCATGTTGTCTCCGTGTACAAGAAGGGAAGTAGGGATATTCCAGTTAACAACAGATCCGTGAGCCTAACGTCGGTGGTGGGGAAGTTGCTGGAGTTGGTACTGAGAGATAGGATATTTTCATATTTGGAAAGGAATGAGCTTATCCGTGATGTGCAACATGGTTTTGTGCGGGGGAGATCGTGCCTTACCAACTTGATAGAGTTCTTCTCGGAAGTGACCAAGCTGTTAAATGAAGGCAGGGCTGTAGATGTTGCATACATGGACTTTAGTAAAGCGTTTGATAAGGTTCCCCATTGCAGACTAATTGAGAAAGTGAAGTTACGTGGTGTGCATGGTGTTCTAGCTAGGTGGATAAAGAACTGGTTGAGCAACAGGAGACAGAGAGTAGTAGTTGAATTCGAAATGCAGAAAGGCGACCAGTGGTGTTCCACAGGGGTCAGTATTGGGGAGACTGTTGTTTGTAATATACATAAATGATCTAGAAGAGGCTATTGTTGGAATGATCAGCAAATTTGCAGATGACACACAGATTGGTGGAGTGGCAGAAAGCATAAGGGACTGTCAGAGAATAAAGGACGACACATATAGACTGGAAGGTTTGGCGGAAAAATGGCAGATGGCTTTCAATCCAGACAAATGTGAGGTGATGCATTTAGGCAAGTCTAATTCTAGAGCGAATTATACAGTGAATGGAAGAGCCTTGGGAAAAGTTGATGGGCAGAGAGATCTGGGAGTGCAGATGCATTGTACTCCGAAGGTTGCTGCACAGGAGGTTAGAGTGTCAAGAAGGCATATAGTATGCTTGCCTTCATCGGACGGGGTATTGAGTATAAGAGCTGGCAAGTCACGTTAAAATTGGACAAGACATTGGTTCGGCCGCATTTGGAGGACCATGTACAGTTCTGGGCGCCACATTACCAAAAGGATATGGACGCTTTGGAGAGGCGTCAGAGAAGGTTTACGAGGATGTTGCCTGGTATGGAAGGTGATAACTATGAAGAGAAGTTGAATAGGGGAGGTTTATTTTCACTAGAAAACAGGAGATGGGGGGCGGGGGACCTGATTGAGGGTTAGAAAATCATGAAGGGTATCGACAAGGTGGATAGAGACACGCTTTTTCCCAGGGTCAAGGATCCAATACCGAGAGGCCATGCGTTCAAAGTGAGAGGTGGAAAGTTCAGGGGTGATACACGCGGTAAGTACTTCACACAGAGGCTGGTGTGCGTTTGGAAGGCGTTGCCAGTGGAGGTGGTAGAGGCAGGCACGGTAGATTCGTTTAAGATGCGCCTGGACAGATGCATGAGTAGGTGAGGAGCAGAGGGATACAGATGCTTAGGAATTGACCGACAGGTTTAGTCAGAACATTTGGATCGGCTCAGGCTTGGAGTGCCGAAGTGCCTGTTCCTGCGCTGTAAATTTTCTTTGTTCTTTTTACTATCAGCCAACAGCAGATTAGAACTGCGGATTACAATTTTCCATCAAGAAATGTATGGAGCAAGCTGCCAGAGAAAGTAACGGAGGTGGTTAAAATTAGAACAATTCAAAGGTATGGGTATATGAAAAGGAAGAATTTAGGGGGTTTGGGCCAAATGCTGGCAAATGGGACAAGACGAAGGAAGATATCTGATCTGCATGAACAAGTGGGCAAATGGGATGTTTCTGTGCGGTATGATTCAATATGAAGAAAATGATTCCTCAAATCTTCATCCTTCCCAAAATTGAAAAGTTCCACATACACATCTCAAAAGCTACCCAAGCTGACAACGGGATACTTAATATTCAACAGTCATAACAAACAGAACCTAAAACCCACACTGTATAAAGGAGATGAATCAGTTCTAAACTTTTTTATTGCAGTGTTACTTAAAGTAGGAAGGAGGAAATGTGTTGTTATCAATACAAATATAAAGAAATAAATATTCACAGGAATGTGATAATACTGGGTTTGCAAGATACACTGCTTTGAGTGACCAAAATCCATTGCAGTTCTATAACTGCTGACATTTCCAATCATGCATTCCTAGAAGGTAACCTTCAGTTCTGAGGTTTGATTCTCGAGTTCAGAATATTTGACTAAATGCAATGATGTTTTAAACCTGCTAAATCAGTTGAGGCAATGAAAACAACACTATAGAAATTTTTACAATATATAATTTAACTGGATAATATTGCAATTTTTCATGAGTCTAACACTGAGCACTATATCAGAATGCAAATTTCTTAATTAACAAGGAGAAACAGAGGATATATCATCTACAAATTGTAAATGCTTGTGGACAGTTACCAGAAACACCATTGGTGGCAAGGAGCATGTTGGAAACTTTCCTGGCATCTTTAATTGGTAGATGCATTCATAGATTGGATTGGTAAGTCGTTGTTGTTGCACGTGATATGCAAACACTAAATTCTGAGGTATTGCATTCAGTGGCTTTTTCCAGGCTGGCATGGTGTCTCAGTGGTTGGCACTACTGCATCATTGCGCTCAGGACCTGAGTTTGATTCCTGCCTTGGGCGACTGTCAGTGTGGAATTTGCGCATTCTCCCTGTGTCTGCGTGGGTTTCCTCCGGGTAATCCGGTGTCGTGCCACAATACAAAGGTTTGCAGGTTAGGTGAATTGGCCATACTAAATTTTCATTGTGTTCACGGATGTGTAGTTTAGATGCATTAGTCAGAGGTAAACATAGGGTAGGGGGAATAGGTCTGGGCGGATTACTCTTCAGAGGGTCGTTGTGAACTTGTTGGGCCTGTTTCCACGTTGTAGGTATTCTATTCCGAGATCCTTATGATCTCTGCGACATCTACGGGGAGATTGATGTCGCAACGATAATGATGACAATTTTATAATTCTGAGTTGAGAGGAGATATTTGTAACTGAAATTAAACTGTGGCTGGATACGTCTGACCGCATTGAGCTGTGTTAATTGTTGTTGGATCACATAACTTGGAGGATGTGTGGACCGTGTCTCAATAGAAAAACTTAAATCCCACTACTTTACGAACAAAGAGGCAGTTTGTTGTTTTAATAAGGCTGCCCGAATATAAATATATTGTATTGCTTTCCAGTCTATAATTAACTTTGTTTGCTGCATCAACTATGCTTTCCTGACCTTTAATGCACCCCTTAAATCTAAGTTTGCTTCATAATTAGTATTTGATTTTTGTCGGTCAAAGTGGTGTATAGAGAGAATGTACTTCACATTGCTTCAGTGATTTCAGTAGTCACAATTTATTATAAGAATCTCTAACAGTAGCGAACCTTCTCTAGAATAGGCCATTATTACCCATGTAGCAAATAATTTACATTACCCTGGATTACTTGCAGCAATGCAATTGAACTTTCATTGTACCATGTCCCTCCCCTCCCTCTGCAGGAGATATTCTTGTCACCTCATTGTCACTCTTCTGTGGTGGCATTAATTTGATTATGTCAGTTACTGATTCAATCGCATTCTCGCATAATTTAGTGCAAAGCCAGACTCAGACGGTTCATTTTACATCCTCAGAAAATATGCGTTCTTTCAAATTTTAAAAATCATCTCATTCTTCCATTTGCTCCTTTGACAATAACCTGAGCGTCAGTTTGTTTTCCAGCTCTTTGAGAGTCGGGTAGTTTTAAATCCATTTTCTCTGGTCAGATGGCCCACAATTGTGAGGACGCCTATTTAAAAAAATCACTTTCAACCGAAACAGAAATGCCAAGCTTCTCAAATCTATCACCAGAGCTGATATCCCCGTGCCAAGAATCATTCTTTATAATATGTGCAGCACCTGTACAATATTCACACATAGTTGGGAAAGTTTGGAGTTCAGATCTCGAGGTGACACAATAAATCCTGCAAACCCCTTGTGACTTGGATGTCATTGCCAGGGGGATGGTTAGGACGTTTACAATTGACACCAATATTGGGGGTGTCCTGGACAACGAATAAGATTGCTTCAGAGTCCAATGTACCTTGATCAGATGGGCTGAGAAGTGGCAGATGGGGTTCAATTCAGATAGATGCGAGATGTTCCATTTTTGTATAGCAAAGCAGGGTAGGACCTATACATTTAATGGTAAGGTCCTGGGGAGTGATGCCAAACATAGAGATCTTGGAGTGCAGATTCACAGTTTCTTGTAAGTCTGATCGCAGATAAACGGGACTGTGAAGAAAGCATTTGGCATGCTTGCCTTTGTTGGTTATTGCTTCACGTATAAGAATTGGAATGTCATGTTGCGGCTGTACAGGACTTTGGTTCGTCCACTTTCGGAATACTACGTTCATTTCTGGTCTCCCTTCGACAGGAAAGATATTATGAAACTTGAAAGGGTTCAGAAAGGATTTATAAGAATGTTACCAGGGCTGGAGAGTTTGAACTATACGGAGAGGCTGAGTCAGTTGAAGGTGATTTTATCTGGAACATTGGAGGCCGAGGGGAAGACTTGTAGAGATTTATAAAAGCATTAGGGGCATGGATAGTGTGAAGATCCTAGGTTTCATTCCCAAGATTGAGGCGTCTAAAACGAGAGGGCACAGCTTTAAGGCGAGAGGGGAAAGATTTAAAAGGGAACTGAGGTGCAGGTTTTTCACCCAGAGAGTGGTGTGTGTATGGAACAAGCTGCCAGAGGAAGTGGAGAAGGTGGGTACATTGCACTATTGAAGAGGCATCTGAATGGGTGCACTACTGGGAATGGTTTCGAGTGATATAGCACAGATACAGGACCTTTGGCCCAAATTGCTCCATGCTGACCATGTGCTCCTTTCAATTGCCTGCATTTGTTCAATATCCTTCTAAACCCTTCCCATCCATGTACCTTTTCAAATGAAGTTTAAATGTTGTTATTGTACCTCCCTCAAACACTTCCTCTGGCAACTCATTCAATTCACTCTCTGCGTGAAGAAATTGCCCCTCAGATCCTTCCTAAATCTTTCCCTTCTCAACTTCAACCTATGCTCTCCAGTTTTTAATTCTCCATCCCCTTGGTATAAGTTAAAAAACATTCCTTCTGTGTCTGCCCTGCATGATTTTATGCACATCAATAGGGACACCCCTCATTCTCCTCAATCCAAGGAATAAAGTCCTCTCCTGGCCAACCTCTCCCTATAACTCAGGTCGATTAATTCTGATAACATCTTGGCAAATCTTTCCAGGATTATTTGTGTCTTTCCTGCAACAGGGTGACCAAAACTGAACACAATACTCCAAGTGCTCCATCACCAATGACTTATACAGTTGTAACATAATATCCCAACTCCTATACTCGTTGCTTTGACCGATGTAAGCCAGCATGCCAGATGCCTTCTTCACCATCCTGTCTACCTGTGTCCCCACACTCCAAGGACTATGTAATTGTACTCCTGGGTCCCTCTGTTCCACAACACTGTTCAGGACCTTAGCATTTACGGTGTAAGTTCTACTTTGGATCGACTGTCTAAAGTGCAACACCTCACATTTATCTGAATTGCATTGTGTTTGCCAATCGTCAGCCCACATCCCTGCAATCTTTGACAAACTTCCTCGTTATCAATGATACCTCCTAATTTTGTATCATCTGCAAACTTACTCATCATGCCGATCATTTATACAAGTAACAAGTGCCGAAGGTCCCAGCACCAAACCCTATGGCTCACCACTAGCATCAGGGCACCAGTCTGAGACACGACCTTCAACAATTACCCTCTGCTTGCTAACATTGAGTTAATTTTGAATCCAGTTTGCTATCTCTCCCTGTATAACATATGACCGAACATTCACGACTAGCCTGTCATGTGGGACCTTGTCAAATACCTTAGTAAACTCGATATAGACAACATTCACTGCCCTATCTTCATCAATCCTCTTGGTGGTGAATTGAAAATTGCAACCATGCAATGGCTCGGAATTGAACCCGGTTTAACTGCTTGGAAAGCAGCTACGTTCAAAACACTATATTAACATTGCTTGTTGATGGGCCTCTGAGCGTTCATTGATGATGCAGGTGAAAATGTTTAGACCCAGAATATTCACTGAGGAACTCTTGCAGAGATGTCCTGAAGGTGAAATTGCTGACATGAACAATAACAACTGTCTTCACACCTGCACACACACAACATGGGTGCAGGCGAAAAATAAGCACTACCACAGTTAGGCGGTAGTATGAGGGCATAAAAACAAACAGAAGTATCTTAGTCTCTGTTCACTTTGAGAGCTGGCTCTGAGGGAGCTGGATCACACACACACAAAAAAAACCAACAGTCATCCTTCTTGCTAGTTATTGCTGCAACCAGCAGAGACTTTTCTCTGGATTTTCATTGACCGTGGTTTTCCTTGGCCTCCTAGTGTCACACTTGGTCAAATGGTACCTTGACGTTGAGTGGAGTTCCTCTCCCTTCTCGTCTCGAGTTCAACTTCTTTGAAAAAAGGCTGTAATCAATGGCCCTTGTGGCACTAAAAGCTGGCATCAGTAAGCAGGTTATTGCTGACCAGGTATTGCTCGATAGCCCTGTTAATGACACCTTCCATCCCATTTCCATGTTAGAGAATGGACAGATGAGACGTTAATTCACAACATCAGATTGGCCCTGATTTTTCTGTGTAAAATATGCCTTGGAATTTTTCACATTTTTGGTCGATGCCAGTGCTGTTGTAACATCAGAAAACATTGGCTCAGCAGGTGTCAAGTTTTCGATATTTAAGTTGTCAGGACCCACAGTCTTTTCAGTATTTAGTGCCCCACCTTCTGCACAAAGGGATTAACCACCCCCCTCCCCATCCCCCACCCCCCCCCCCCCCCCCGCCACACACACACACACCACCGCCAGATCGCTTTGAATTCTTTCCCCTCTCACTTTATGTCTATGCCCTCTAGATTTGGACTCCGTTACCCTGTGGAAGACTTTGACTATTTACCCTATCCATGCCCTTCATGATTTTATGAACCTCGATAAATTCTTCCCTCAGCCTCTGATGCGCCAGATTAAAAAACCTCCCAGGCTATCCAAAACCTCCAGTCAGCCATGTTGAGCAGATGGTCTATGATTGTCTGTGCAAGGTATAATTCTAATGCTGCAGATGGCCCACTAAACTTCATGGACATCTCGTCATAAGTTGACCGAGCTGTTTGATGTCTGTCTCATTTCACACAGAGACAGTGTCACATCACATAATGCAGCATCTATAGAATGTTGGTCAGGTAGATTCGTGGCAATGCCTTTTGGAGTGTGCCAGCAGGCTGCTACTAAGCCTGTCTTGGTGATGGACACTGAAGCCTCCCACACAGAGTCCATTCTCTGTCCTTTCCAAATTCAATGTTGTGTTCAAACAGGGAAATTTGAGGGATGCGATAATTGATAATCAGCAGAATGTTTCTGTGTCCATGTTTAACCTGATGCCAGATGGATTGCTGGGGACAGGCATCAGTTCTGAGCACTTCCAGGGTACCCCCCTCCCCGACTGTAACCCACAGAGCTGCAATCTCTGCTGGCTCTGTCCTGCCAGTGGGACCGAACCTGCCCTGAGATTATCATAGTTTTGTCTGGGACATTGTCTGGAATGTGGGATTCTGTGAGCGTGACTATGTTTGAATGTTGCTGGAATAGTCTGTGAGAAATATACTGCAGGTCAGGTTTAAGTTTTATACAATAATGAGTAAACCTCTCTTTGTTTATTTGGCTCTTAAGATCAAACCAAAATAACGGTTTTATTCAGTTGAAGATTATTCTCTTCAATAATCAGAATGCACACCTAATTATTGCTAAATTTAGTAGCGATCCTCACTGAGCTGATTATTGCTCAGTTCAATAATTGCAATAAACAGCTGAATCATGTTTAGATGAGTAAACACATGATCTTTGCACTACCATAAACATCAATAATCCGATTGAAAAGCCGGAATCTAAATATACTCTTCCGAGACAACATTGGCACCACAGGTAAAGAGTGACCAACTCCTAAGTATCTCCAGACAGCTCCTAAACTGAATCTGGACAGTTATTCAAACATTTCCTCACAACAGACAATTTAAATATGTTCTGGAACAAGGGGGAAGTGCATGGAGCAGATTGGCCAGTGGACTAGCACAAGGCTCAGTGCAATTTTTACCATTTATACAAATGAGCTGCCAATGTCTCGTAAGTTCGTCCATGTTTTTGACATTCAGTTAGTCACGTAAGCTTCATAATTTTACACTTTAGAGCAGACCCTTTCTGAAGGTGTTCGAAAAGTGATGGATTACGTGGCATCTTGCATTGAATCCCTCATCAACAATATCCAGTGTATATCAGCTGCACAATCCCAGTGTCTGAACAGAATTGTGCGTGTACTTTAATGACAAGTATGATCCCAACTAACATTATTGTGTGCAACACTAACTTGAATTTTTATGAAGATGTTTGCAATGTCGTATTTAGCATTAACAGCAAAGTGCAATCATTGAAGATCATAAATGCTTTGATCATAGCCACTTGATTGTCCAATGAACAAATCCACCCATTTGTTGAGTTCAATCTTCAGATTGAAATCTCATGAAAACATAGCGCACCAATGCTGAGTCTGTTTATCGCAACAAGGATCAAATTATTACTTAGTCCAAGCACTTTGAAAATATCCTATTATTTTTCCCTCGAATGAAAATATTCCACATCCTAATTGTTTTCATGACAATGCTTTAACTATGTTTCCAAATATTCCAGATACGAGGACATATTAAATTGGTTCTATCTATCTCGCATGTGAGTAATCTGGGATAAGAATCTCAGTTTCTGAGTGATGCTACGTACGTAGGCCGTGCCTCTGAAAGACTGACAGATTGTTCCAAACAGCATATCACTTCAGTTCTTCACAACAAGCAAGGTACCGCCTACACCAACGAGCTTCCACTCACAAAACATCAAACCCTGTGTCCACCATTCGTCATGATTGGACAACATTTTTAATGAATCCTAATCCATTCATGGGCATCGTTGGTTGGGTCAGCATTTATTGCTCATCTCGTGGTTGCTGAGAATGTGTTGGTGAACTATTTTCCTGAACTGTTGTTTTCTGTGTACCGTAATAGACTCACAATACCGTTATTAAAGGCTGTAAATAGACAGGCAGGAGGCTGGAATAACACATCAAGCCAGACAGCATCAGGGGGTAGAGACATCGATGATTTGGGTGTAATCCTTCTTCAGGACTGGGCGAACAGGAGGTGGAGATGTCGACTTTTTTTTGTCTCTAATGAAGAAATGTGAAGCAGAGATACTTACAGAAAGGTGATATATTTCCAAACAAGGAAGATGATTGACTTGGATGGGACTTTGTAGTGCATAGTGATTCCATGTATCTGCTGCCCATATCCTTTGTGATGATGTGGGTTTGGAAGGTTTTATTTGAGGAACTTTGGTGAATTTCTGCAATGCATCTGGTCGTTGGTACATATTGCTGCCACTGAGAGTCAGTGGTGGAAATAAGATGGTTGTAGTGACCATCAAGTGAACTGTTTTATCCCGGATAGTGTCAAGCTTCTTGAGTGTTGTTGCAGCCTCACTCATCTCAGCAAATGGGGAGTGTTCCACCACACTCCTGATTTGGACCTATCAGGCGGTGGACAGGTGGAAGTCAGGAAGTGAGTTATTCCCTGCAGTATTCCTCACTTCTGTCCTGCCTTGTCACCATTGTATTTAAATGGATTGTCAACTTCAGAGTCTAGTCAATGCTAATCTCAACACGTTGATAGTTGAGGAATCAGCAACGGTAACCCCATTGATGTCACAGGACGATGATGTGATTCTCTGTTGTTAGAGTTGATCACTGTCTGGCATTTATGTGTCATGTATGCGATTTACCACTTTTCATTCCAAGCCTGGATATTACCCCAGTCTCACTGCATTTGGATAAGGATTACTTCAGTACCTGAGTAGTCGCAAATACTGCTGAACACAGTGTAAACATCAGCTAATATCCCCATGTCTGACCCTGTGATGGAGAGGAGTCCATTGATGAAATTACCAAAGATGGTTTGGCCTAAGACACTCCTTTGAGGACAGAGATGCCTGCAGCTGTGGTGATTGACCTCAAAGAACCACAACTTTCTTCTTTTCTGCCAGGGATGACTCCATCCAGTGGAGAGATCCCCCGATTTCCATTGCATCCAGTTTTGCTCAGGCTCCTTGAAGCCACACCAGGCCATATGCATGCTTGAAGTTAAGTACAGTCAGCCTCACCCCACCTCTGGAATTCAGCTCTTTTAGTCCATGTTTGGACTAAGGCTGGAATGAGGTCAGGAGCTGATTGGTGCCACTGAGCAGGTTGTTGTCTGTCAGTGAATCACGGACTCTCCTGCTGACTCTCTCCACCCATCATCTATTCTTTAGGCCGTGGCTTTTTTGTTTCACCTCAGACTGCAGCAGCGTTTCCGCTTGTTTCCTTTTGCTGGAGTTATGGTGGAGCTGCCGGTTCAGGACTACCTCACGTTTGCAATCTCGGAGATCCTGGATCTCCCGTTATTCTCACTGAGGGTCTCCACAGAGCTGCTGACTGGGGAGGCGTTTCTGGTGCTGTGGGCACTCTGTCACTCAGGTATCTTAGTCATCATCAGGTCGGCTGTGAAACACTGCCAGAGAAAAAAATTCCTTCGGTGGGATAGCGATAGTTCGAGGCTGGTGTGGAATGAGTTTTTTGTCTTCTCCATTGTGTCTAGATTTAGCGCAGAGGCACTGACAGCTGAAAGGACTTCTTCTGGTCCAGGGTGTGTCAGAGGATCATGAGGAGCTCATTTACACAACAGGGGATTTGTTAGAATATCTGACCAATTTATTTGTTGTGGTGAATCCGATCCCATTGAGACAATGTCCTGTGTTTGCTTTTCCAGAAAAAGGTATACCCGCCATCTTTTTCTTTAAGTTGCCTTTCTCCTGCCAGTCATATCCCACTCACGGCGGTGATGACAATGTTGTAATGCTGGGCGATGGCAGCAGTGTATCATTCAGGTCTATTGGTGCTGGTGTTATCCATCAGGTTCCTGATAGTCCAGCTCCCAGATTCATTTGGGGGTGGGACAGGGTTGTGATGGAATCTGCCCGTTTGTAGATCCTTTTACTGTTGAGTGGTCACTGCACACCAATCACCACATGGTCACAACGGAGGGAGGTCTGGAGCCAATGACATGGAAAATCCGAGAGAACAGAAGACCAGGCTCTGCTTTAGGATCCTGTTGGGCTTGTTGGGATAGGGACTGGACAGAGAGGGCTTCTGTTATCTCCAATTAATGGAGGGACAAGAAACCTCTGATGGAACTGAGCAGTTGCCTTTTCCTGTTTCTGAAATACTCGCTTCTGAGTTCAGGGGAAAAAAATATTTCTCCTACTTAAGGAGTGACTGAAAGAAATTCTCAACACTATAATTACCGTGCAGACCGTGTCTGCCAAGACGATACAAGGAAATTCTCTTGTCTTGGGCACTGCCTTCAAGATCCTTAAATATACAAATTGAGATGATGTTAATTTTCCAAATCTGATGCCTTACTTTTCACTTCAACAACAAAACCATCGTTCGGACAGAAGATAGTGTTTAGTATTTCAGAAAGAAAGCCTCTGCACCCCAACCCCATAGATCCTCCATCATACACCCATCGCATGTCAAAGTCACTCTGAATCTCCGAAAGTGTACAATACCCTCCTCCATCGGAGAGTCTGAGTGGACTGGAGGCAGACAAATAAAATCGATGAAACTACCCAGAATATAGCTTCAAAGCCAAGTGAGAAGCTGCAGGAGATCTCACATGACACAATGAGCATTGATTGTGGAAGGATGAGTGTTTGTGGATATGGGTCAAATCCAGGGGCTGCTCTGTTCTGCATCAGGACAATTCTCTTCAGTGTTGTTGGAGGTGCATTCATCCAGGCAAGGAGAGAGAGCTCAATCACACTCCCAACTTATGCCTTGTAGATACTGAGCAAGCTTTGGCCAAGAGCAAATGGGAAGAGCTCAGCAGTAAGTTACTCTCTGCAGGATTCCCAGCATCTGAACTGCTGTTGGACCCACAGGATTTGTTTGGCTACGCCTGTTCAATTTCTGATCAATGGTAACTGTCCGGAACGTAATATTGATAATGCCATTGAAACACAAGGACCTTGCTCGAGATGGTCATGCTGCAAGAACATTGTCCAGGTCTTGCACCATTTGAACATGGATTGCTTCAGGAATTGAGGACCTTCAAATGGTGGCTTCACAAACAAACATAGATTGTTTGGTCTGTTCCTTTTCCCGCACGCTGCCTGTAAGGCCACAAGTTACTCTCAGCAAACAGTTCTCAGTTCACATCTCGAACCACATCTTATTGAAAGAATACCAATAAGAAACGTCCAGTGACGGTTTCATGACATCTACACTTCATCACTACTGGTATATTGTCCACATTCTCATTTGTGAAATGTCTCTGGGTAATCAAAGTTCAAGGACGGGAACAATTTCTTGCAGGAACAAGTTGCTCCTTTTTTGAGGTATTTGAGGTGTTGGAGGTGATTTCCTCAAATTCCATGAGCAGCAATTAATGTTTTAGATGATATTGCGTTGTTTTGGAACTTTGGAAAATTAATTGAAACCAACAGCACTTGTAAAAGGGACAGGAACAGACAAAGGACATACAAGATGAGGTCAGTGCAGGAGAGAGACAGAGAGAGAGACAGAGAGAGACAGAGAGAGAGAGAGAGAGAGAGAGAGAGAGAGAGAGTTGACCACAATGAATCTGCACAGCTACTGTCTTTACTGTTTGAATTCATGTATCGCTGGACATCAGAGTGCGTCTGGGAAAATGAACAAACAGCGAAATTCGCAACTGAACTTGGAGGAACCTGTTTGGGAGGGGTCACAGCACATAAAGAGATAAGTGAATATTTTAAGTGTGGCCGTACAGTAACTTTGCAGTAGCGAGTTAACTGGGTTCTTTTGTGATAATATGTTGTATTAAAATATGTCTCTTGATTAAACTTAAGAATATAAGCCAAACGAATTAAGTTAGCCTGGAGTGGTGTTTTGTAGAGGGACGAGAATGGGCTATTTTCTTGGTCATTGTAGTGAAAAAATAAAAAAAAATAAATGGCCTTTAGTTGAGTGATACGCTGTTCTTGTCGATTGTGGTAGTTTAGGAAGAGTTTACGTGTATTTCCAGTTTATATCTGTAATAAATGCCATTGGTTGTGAAATCTATCAGATCGATTGGATCGTTGGAGAGAAAATGAGGAATTTACAAGAGCAAGGGGGTCTGATGGATGGCAGTTGTAGGAAGGGAGAAAAGTCACAGATACGGTCACATAGATGGAGTAACTCCAGGAAAGATAACACAGGTAGGTAGGTAGTTCAGGAGCCTTCTGTGGCTATCCCCATTTCAAACAAGTATACTGTTTTCGAAATTGTTTGGGGTGATGGATCCTCAGAGGAATGGAGCATTAACCATCAAGTTTCAAAGATCTAAACTGGCTCAAATGCAATGAGGCTACGTCGGTTTCCAAGAGATCGATTGTGTTAGGGGACTCTCTAGTCCAAGGTATAGACAGACGCTTCTGTGCCAGCAACGAAAAGTAAGAATGGTGTGTTGCTTCCCTGGTGCGAGGATCAAGGATGCCTCAGAGAGGGTGCAGAGTGTTTTCAAGGGAGAGAGGGGGCCGCAGGAGGTCATTGCACACATTGGAACAAACGAGATAGGAAGGGAAAATATTGAGATTCTAAAGGGACATTACAGGGAGTTAGGCATAAATTTAAAAAGGAGGCCCTCGAGAGTAGCAATATCTGAATTACTCCCAGTACTCCGAACTAGTGAAGGCAGGAATAGGAGAATAGAGCAGATGAATGCATGTCTGAGGGGCTGGTGCATGGGAGACGGATTCGAAATTTTGGATCATTGGAATCTCTTTTGGAGTGGAAGTGACCTGTAAAAGAAGGACGGATTGCACCTCAATTAGAAGAAGACTAATATACTGGCAAGGAAATTTGCTCGAGCTTCTCGGGAGGATTCCAACTAGTAAGTTGCGGGGATGGGGCCCAGGCAGATAGTGAGGAAAGAGATCAATCTGATACTGGTACAGTTGAGAACAGAAGCGAGTCAAACATTCAGAGCAGGCAGGGACAAGGTAGTACTAATAAATTAAACTGCATTTATTTCAATGCAAGGGGCCTAACAGGTAAGGCAGATGAACTCAGGGCATGGTTAGATACATGGGACTGGGATATCTTAGCAATTACAGAAACATGGCTCAGGGATGGGCAGGACTGGAAGCTTAATGTTCCAGGATACAAATGTTGCAGGAAGGATAGAAAGGGAGGCAAGAGAGGAGGGGGTGGTGGCATTTTTGATAAGGGATAGCATTACAGCTGTGTTAAGGGAAGATAGTTCCAGAAATACATCCAGGAAAGTTATTTGGGTGGAACTGAGAAATTAGAAAGGGACGATCACCTTATTGGAATTGTATAATAGATCCCCTAATAGTCAGAGGGAAATTGAGAATCAAACTAGTAAGGAGATCTCAGCTATCTGTAAGAATAATAGAGTGGTTATAGGAGGGAATTTTAACCTTCCCAAACATAGATTGCAACTGCCACAGTGTTAAGGGTTTAGATGGAGACGAATTTGTTAAGTGCGTACAAGACAATTTTCTGATTCTGTATGTGAATGTACCTACTAGAGAAGGTGCAAAACGTGACTTAGTCTTGGGAGATAAGGAAGGGCAGGTGACTGAGGTGTCAGTGGGAGTGCACCTTGGGGCCAGTGACCATAATTCTATTAGATTTAAAATAATGATGGAAAAGGTTAGACCAGATCTAAGAGCTGAAGTTCTAAATTGGAGAAATGCCAATTTTGATGGTATTAGGCAAGAACTTTCGAAAGCTGACTGGGGGCAAATGTTCGCAGGTAAAAGGACGGCTGGAAATGGGAAGCCTTCTGAAATGAGATAACAAGAATCCAGAGAAAGTATATTCCTGTCAGGGTGTAAGGAAAGGCTGGTACTTATAGGGAATGCTTGATGACTAAAGAAATTGAGTGTTTGAATAAGAAAAAGAAGAAAGCATATGTAATGTATAGACAGGATAGATCGAGTGAATCCTCAGAAGAGGAAAAAGGAAGTAGGAGTATACTTAAGAGGGAAATCGGAAGTGCAAAAAGAGGACATGAGATAGTTTGGCAAATAGAATTAAGGAGAATCCAAAGAGTTTTTACAAGTACATTAAGGACAAAAGGCAAACTAGGGAGAGAATAGGCCCCCTCACAGATTAGCAAGGCGGCATTTGTGTGGAGATGCAGAAAATGGGTAGTGTGGGGGGGATACTAAATGAATATTTTGTAACAGTATATACTGTGGAAAAGGATATGGAAGAGATAGACTAAAGGGAAAGAGATGACGACATCTTGCAAAATGTCTATATAACAGAGGAGGAAGTACTGGATGTCTTGAAAGGGGTAAAGGTGGATAAATCCTCAGGACCTAATCAGGTGTACCCTAGAACTCTATGGGCAGCTGGAGAAGTGATTGCTTGGCCTCTTACTGAGATATTTGTGTCATCGATAGTCACTTATGAGGTGCCAGAAGATTGGAGGTTGGCTCGTGTGGTGCCACTATTTAAGAAGGATTGTAAGGACAAGCCAGGGAACTACAGACCAGTGAGCCTGACATCGGTGGTGAGCAAATTATTGGAATAAATCCTGAGGGAAAGGTTGGACATGTATTTTGAAAGGCAAAAACTGATTAGGGATGGTCAACATGGCTTTGTGCGTGGGAAATCATGTCTCACAAAATTGATTGAGTTTTTTGATGAAGTAACAAAGAGGATTGATGAGGACAGAGCTGTAGATGTGATCCATATGGACTTTCAGTAAGCCGTTCGATAGGGTTCCACATGGGAGACTGATTGGAATGGTGAGATCTCACGGAATACACGGGGGCATGAGGCATTGCACACAGAACTGGCTGAAAGGTAGAAGGCAGAGAGTGGTGGTGGAGGGTTGTGTTTCAGACTGGAGGCCTTTGACCAGTGGAGTGCTGCATGGATCGGTGCTGGTTCGTCTACTTTTTTGTCAATTCCATAAATGATTTTGATGCGAGCAGAAGTTACAGTTAGTACGTTTGCAGATGACATCAAAATTGGAGGTGTAGTGAACAGCGAAGAGAGTTACCTCAGGTTACAACAGGATCTTGATCAGATTTGCCAATTGGCTGAGAAGTGGCAAATGGATTTTAATTCAAATAAATAAGAGATGCTGAATTTTGGGAAAACAAATCTTGGCACGACTTATACACTTAATGGTAAGGTCCTAGGATGTGTTGCTGAACAAAGAGATCTTGGAGTGCAGTTGCATTGCTCCTTGAAACTCGAGTCGCACGTAAATAGGAGAGTGAAGAAGGCGTCTGGTATGGTCTCCTTTATCGGTCAGAGTTTTGAGTACAGCATTTAGGACCTCATGTCCCGGCTGTACAGGACATTGGTTCGACCACTGTTGGAATATTGCATGCAATTCTGGTCTCCTTCCTATCGGAAAGAAGTTGTAAAACTTGAAAAGATTCAGAAAAAAAACCGCAAGCATGTTGCCAGGATGGAGGATTTGAGCTATAAGGAGAGGCTGAACAGGCTGGGGCTGTATTCCCTGGAGCGTCAGTAGCGGAGGGTTGACCTTATGGTGGTTTAAAAAATCATGAGGGGCATGGATAGGGGAAATAGATAAAGATTTTTCCCTGGGGTTGGGGAATCTAGAACTAGTGGATACAGGTTCAGTGTGAGGGGGAAAGACATAAAAGAGACATAAGCATCAAAGTTTTTATGCAGAGGGTGGTACGTGTATGGAATGAGCTGCCAGAGGAAATGGTGGAGGTTGGCACGATTGCAACATTTAAGAGGCATTTGGATGGGTATATGAATAGGAAGGGTTTGGAAGATTATGGGAGAGGTGCTGGCGATGCGGCTAGATTGGGTTGGAATATCTGGTCGGCATGGACGGGTTAGACCGAAGGGTCTGTTTCCATGCCGTACATCTCGATGACTCTATGACTCTGGGAGGCAAGCTTGGTGATAAACCTGGTTAAAGGTGAATTGGACAAAGCTCAAGTCACCTTCCTGGGTTATGTTATTGGACATAGACAAATGACCCCATGCAATACAAAATCGATGGTATTTGGGGACTTTTACATACCATTGATGAAATGACTTGGACTATGGTTCCCTGGGATTGAGTCGATTTTCTCGGAAATTTGTCCCAAATATTAGCCTTTGTGATTGCTCCACTCACTGAAGTGCGAAAGAAAGGAAAGATGTTTCAGTGTACAACGGACTGTCAGAAAGCATTTGATAGCCTGAAAACTATGTTAACCATTAGATGTTTTTCCCATACCTAATTATGCAAAGTCATTCAAAGTGGCTGGATGCGAGCGATGTCAGTGCTGGTGCTGTGCCCCTGCAGAAAGACGGCAAGAAAATAGAAAGACCTATCAGACATTTCTCCAGGAAATTGAACATTCATCAGCAGAAATATTTGATGGTTGAGAAGGCTACTTTGAGCGTTACAACATTTCAACGTTTACTTCCCCACAAAAGAAAGGAAGAGTGGGAGAGAGAGAAAGAGGGAGGAGGTGAGAGAGAGACTGGTAGAGAGAGAGAGAGAGTTAGGGAGGGAGGGAGACGGATGGAGAAGGAAAGGGGAGAGGAGGGTGTGAGAAAGAGAGGGTTAGGGAGAGAAAGGGAGAGGGAGGGAGAGAGAGAAAGAGCGGGAGGGAGTAAGAGATTGTCAGAGGGAGAGGAAGAGAGGGTCGGTGGGGAGGTATAGAGAGGAGAGAGAGGAAGAGAGGGAGAGAGAGAGGAAGAGAGAAGGGCAAGCGAGAGAGGGGGCGGGAGAAAGACAGGGGGATGGGGAGACAGAGAGAGCGAGAGAGAGTTGGAGAGAGGGAGGGAGGGAAAGAGACGGAGAGAGAGAAGGGAGAGAGAGGGAGACGGAAAGAGAGAAGGGGAGAGTGAAAGAGCGGGAGAGAGGGGGAGGGAGAGAGGGGAAAGTGAGTGAGAGGGAGAGAGAATGAGAGAGGGAGGGAGAGAGGAAGAGAGGGAGGGAGAAAGAGGAAGGGAGAGGGATAGAGAGGGGAGATAGGGGAGAGAGAGGAATAGAGGGGGAGAGAGAGGAAGAGAGTGAGAGAGAGAAGGACGGCAAGGGGAGAGAGAGGAGCTGGTGAGAGAAAAGGAGAGAGAGAGAGGGGAGAGGGAGAGAGAGGGAGTGAGAGGAAGAGAGAGAAATAGGGAGGGAGGGAGCGAGAGATTGGGAGAGAAGGGGAGAGAGGGAAAGAGGGAGTGGGAGAGAGAGAGGGGAGAGAAAGGAAGAGTGGAAGAGAGAAGGGAAGAGGGAGGGAGAGAGGGGAGAATGAGTAGAGGAGAGAAAAGGAGGAGAGAGAAAGAGGGAGAGAGAGGAGAGAGAGGGAGAGAGGGAGTGGGAGAGAGGGGGAGAGAAAGGAAGAGTGGGAGAGAGAGAAGGGAAGAGGGAGGGAGAGAGAGGGGAGATTGAGTAGGGGAGAGAGAAGGAGGAGAGAGAAGGAGGGAGAGAGAGGACAGAGAGGGGAGATAGGGGAGAGAGAGGGAGACAGGGAGAGAGAGGGGGATATAGGGGGAGAGAGAATGATAGAAGAGGAGAGAGAGCGAGAAGCTGAGAGAGAGGGAGAGAGAGGGGTGTGGTGAGAGAGGGAGGGAGAGAGAGGGGAGAGGGAGAGAGAGAGAGAGAGAGGGAGAGGGAGAGAGAGAGAGACACGGCAGTTGGCAAGTTGAACCTAAAGATTACCTTGCTTCTCTACATCCCAAGTCATTCGTACAACCAATTGTGTTAACGGATTCTGATTTATGACGTTATGATTGAGGGAGTGGCAGTTATTCAGTCACTAAACACAATTAGGCCTCAGACACATTCTTGAGGAACGCCAGCAGTGAAGTCCTGGAGTTTAAATGGCTGGCCTCCAACAAACAGACCAGTCACATGTAGACCACACCAGGTCCAGACATTAGTTTTCTTTCCCCAAAAGGACATTAGTGAAACAATGGGTTTTGACAACAATTGACAATAATAGTATTAGAGGCACAATTCCAATTACACATTAAACTGAATTTCCGGAAGCCATCATGATAAGACTTGTCAGAGGTGGTGATGCGGATTTTGGAGATTAGAGTCAAGATTAGAGTGGTGATGGAAAAGCACAGCAGGTCAGGCAGCATCTGAGGAGCAGACAAATCGATGTTTCGGGCAAAAACACTTCATCAGGACGAAGGGCTATTGCCTGAAACTTCGATTTTTCTGCTCCTCGGATACTGCCTGTCCTGCTGTGCTCTTCCAGCGCCACTCAAATCATGATAAGATGACCTGAGTCCATCATAATACTTTGGAAGTATCTGAATATTTCGAACCCAAACGTGATACTTTTGTTCCAATAAACAAAATAAGGGTTTTCTGTTTTGTTATTTAACATTGAGTGTAATATTAATTTCTCATTATTTGATTTCTACCAAATGGGAATGTAGACATAATGGGGCTGAAAATTTCATTTAATTGGATTGACTGTGAACAATTGTGAAACCATTTAGGTTGCATCTGATTGAGATGGGTTCGTGTATTTATTCAGTGGGAAGCCTGAAGGAATTATTGATAAGCCGAGGGAACTGTTTTCCTGTGCAAAAGAATGTATTAAGTAGAAAGGTAGAAGAATAATTTACGTGTGAGAGGCATATGTGTCATGCGTGTGCTTGAATGTGTGTGTGTAAAATGCCTCATTCTTCCACATTATGAGTGTTTTATTAAGAATTCTTTCTCTCACTTCGCTTTAAAGGACGTTGGAATGTCTTGATCCTCCAGGTGCTCTGGTTTCCTCCCACAATCCAAAGATGTGCAGGTTAGATGAATTGACCAAGCTAAAGTGCCCATCGTGTTCGGGTAACACTAGGTTGGGTGCATTCGTTGCGGCTAGGTGTAGAGTATTGGGCCAGTATGGGTTGCCGTTCGGAGGGTCGGCATGGACTTGTTGGGCCGAAGGGCCTGTTTCTGCACTGTAGGGATTCTATTCTATACAGTAGTTTTGGCGAGTCTAAAAGTGGACAAGTCCTGAGGTCTGCGGGAGCTGTAACCAAGGCGATGATCGTGGAAATTACAAGTACTGTGATCAAATTTTTAATTCCACTTCAGCTACCCGATGAAACAGAGGACTTCAGCACAGCTGATGTGTTTCCACTTTTCAAGAAGTGTGGTGGAGATTGACCTGGAATTACACGTCAGAGATTCCCAGTGCACGGGAAACTATTAGAGAAAATTCTGAAGGAGAGAATTGATCTCCATTTTGAGTGGCAAGGCTAGATCAGTCACTGTGGCTTTGTTACAGAGATTAGATCAGATTATTTACAGTATTTACAACAAGTCCACACCGACCCGCCGAAGCGTAACCCACCCATTCCCGTACATTTACCCCTTTACCTAACACTACAGGCAATTTAGAATGGCCAATTCACCTGACCTGCACATATTTGGACTGTGGGAGGAAACCGGAGCACCCAGAGGAAACCCACGCAGACACGGGGAGAATGTGCAAACTCCACACAGTCAGTCGCCTGAGTCGGGAATTGAACCCAGGTCTCTGGCGCTGTGAGGCAGCAGTGCTAACCACTGTGCCACTGTGCCACCGTGCCGCTCACAAATCTGATGGGACTTTTCGAGTAGTTGACCGTGTCTGTCGATGAGGGTAGGGCAACTGATGCAGTGTATATGGCTTGCACCAATGCCTTTGACAAGGCAGCACATGGGAGATTGATAACTAAGGTAAAAGCACGTTGCATCCACAATTAATTAGCAATTTGGTTCCAAACTTGGCTCTGTCAGATGAGGCAGAGGGTGTTGATAGAAAGCTGGATGTTTAATTGAAGGCTGGTGATCAGATGAAGTGGTGTACTACTCGGATGAATGTTGGGTCCCTTACTGTTGGTGATATTCATAAATGATAATGAAGAATGTGCCTTTTTGTGCATGCACACGTGCGCACATGTGTGTGTGTGTCTGTTGTGTCTGTATGTGAGTGAGTGTGTGTGTGTTCGTGTTTGTGTGTGTCAGAGTATGCTTGTGTGTTGTGAATGTGTGTGCTGTAGGGGCTGAGTGTGTGTGGGGATGATAAATATGTTTGCCATGTCACAAATATTGATCGGATGTTTGACAGTGAGAAAAATATTCTTCGGTGACAATCAGAAATAGAAAGGTTGGTGAATGGGCAGATCAATGACAGGTGGAATGTAACCCTGAAAAACCTGTAGGTGATACCGGTTACTAGAAGCTTCAAGACAAGGCAGTACTCAATGAATAATACGACACTAGGTAGGGCAAAGGAACCAAAAGATCTTGAGGAGCTTGTTAACAGATGTCTAAAGGTAGCAGGACAGGTTAATAGGGTCGTTCAGAAGGCTTACAGGATATGTGACTTTTCCATTCGAGACATAAGAACAGGGAGGTCCTGTTGGAGTGAAGATTTATACCCCGTTGCAGGGCCTCTTGGTTTTAGGACTCGTCAAAAGAATGATTCGGAGTACAATCTGTTTAAAGCAAGGTTACACGTTTAATAAATTAATAAATAGAAGTAGCCTGGGGTAGATTTGCCAAGCAACACGGACGTTAAACGTTTCTGTGCTCCGTAGAGAAATGGTGCAAATACATTTGACAATTACTTATTACTTATGTTTTTTATAGATAGTACAGCCTGAATTACAAGAAAAGACCAATCATATCTAATAAGGTGAGATCATTTACAGTAGGTTAATCCAATGATATTTCCTGGGAAAAGTATCTTAATTAGCAGAAAAGTCCAATCGACTGTAATACAGTGACATGATTGACGACAGGCTAATCCAATGACATTTCAAGGGAAACAGATTGTTGTACGCATGTTTACTAGTTCAAGTTTACCTCAAATACGAAATCACTGTCTTATAATTCATATTATGAAAATCCATGAAAAATCACTTATCTTCTATTTAGATTAACTCAACAAAGCAGCAGCACAAGTTCACAGAGTCAAGTTCTTACTTTCTGCCATTATGTTGTGTTATTTTAATTTGAAAAGCTATTTCGTAGTTAATAAAAATCTACATATACTTGTTGCATCTGACAACAGCTAAATTCAAATTATAGATCCGCATTCCCTGCGTTGATCATTCAATGACTACACCATCAATGCATGGACCAAATTAATCCAATTCTATGGCAGTGAAAGACTGCAATCCTTTCTCTTCCTCTGAAGAGGAATCAGGGACCGGCGATGATGCTTCGGCATCATCATCAAAGTGGAGAATTAGCATTTTCTGGGTGAAACCAATGTTGTCAATATAAATTAATATTTTAGCAATAATACACTGATCAATAGCAATACTAACAAAATGACCAAATGAGCAATAGCAGCATACATAGCCATATTGATAAGCCCTTTGTACCATAAACCAAAACCCCAATCTCCCCACCCTGAACCTTCATTCATTTGGTTGACAGAAATGCGGATGATATCTATTTGTCCAGGAATGTTTTCGATAAATTTAATGACCCCATGATGCACTTTCCTTTGACTATGATGCAAACGCCATCTTCCTTCACAATAATGTAATCGAAAGCATAGCAGGTTTTGTTGGGTAAATAGGCACAATTCTGAAAGCACGACCCTTACTTCGATTAGGAAGCAATTGTCTCATTTCATGAGATTGTGGGTCCACAAATGTTTTGATGACTAATACCTCCTGAAGACCCTCTAACGGAAAGAACACTAAGTGCTGCATATGTTAATGAGTGAGTTTTACTATTTGATAGAAACTTTGGATCCTTCCATTCTGCACAAAACTCAGGAGAAACTGAAAGTTTGACACGGGAATTTGAATCTCGGTGCCAGGTAATTGGACAGGGAACAGGAGTTGGAAATAATGCTTCTACAGCTACAACATGTGGAGTACTTGCTCTATTCATGACAAGATGCCTTACTATAACTGAATAATAATATCAAGGTTAAGTATAGATAATGGAGTGACCTTCCCAATAAGAAGCGGGCCTATCTTTGTGACTTCCTGAGGTACCTGGGTAATCCTTGATTATATAGTTTGGTCCCGAACATTAAGGCTGGAAATCATTCAGTCGAATGAGGTGGGTCTCTTGATAAGAAACGTGATCGACATCGCAGAATGGTTCTACCCATCCAATAACGGGGAAAATATTAGTGCAATTAGGTGTATCATAATGAAGTTGGTGGTGGTAAAATTCCCCACAAAGAATTTGAATACCAGAGGTAATAGAGACACATTCCTCCTGAAGGAATGTGTGGTCCTTCCGGGAAACAGTGACAACTGATACATTTAGGCATAGCACAGGGGATAATTTTAGGCAATTTTACATAGGTACACTCCAATCCGTGCACCCACATCCCTTACTATTGCAGCAATTTGGATAGGATATTGCGGATTTATTGGAGGATGTCCATAATCCTGTAAATACTTTAGAACTATTCGATACCCCCATTTTAGGATTTAGAAGGAGAAAAGAGGTCAGGGAGTCTATTGCTGAAGTAAAGGCGTAACTTCAACCTCTCCAAATATGTTATTATGGGTTTCGAGAAACAAATTGTTAGTGAAGGATAGCATCCCACCTTTCCTCTTTTACTGCATGATCTATCTAAAAGGGGACATGGCTGACCAGGGATGCCCATAGTACAAATGAAATTAAACTGGCACACAACACCTTTACAGGGTAAAGACCATTTAGATTCGTTCTGTAAATGAACTGGTCAATCTTTTTGATGCAGTTGACCACTGCATTAGTCATTCTTGGTAACATTCAGTCTCTTGGCACACAAGGACATCTTCCTGGCAGAGATGATACACAGTCTCTGGTTGCTCAGGATCGCACAGGTAAACTGTCCCTTCTTGTGCTCCAAAGCTGGCAATGGCAAGTCCACACAGCCGGGCAAGTTCGATCTATATTATCTCTCCTCTTCCATCCCGCGTGCAAGTGGCTTTTCTGATGACCTTGCAATGATGGAGATGGACTCAGCCAGAACGTTCTGCGACCTAAGCAACAGTTGGGGTGGTGAGGACGACCTGGAGGGGTCCTTCCCATCAGGGTATGAGGCCGTGGAGTGTCCATTGTAATAAAGTATAAACCATTCCCTCCTTGTATATAAGTGTATACAATATAAACATCCTCAATTAAAATATGCAGCAGCAAAGCAGTAACACAAACTAATGTAGTAGGACTCACCTGTATTCTGGTTTGAATATCGTGGGAGTACCCTATTTGAGGCCATAATGTGTGCCCATCAGCAGGCTAGAAGTCTTAAGAGCAATTTTGAAATAAATAATTCTCAATTTAATCAAACTCATGTAGCCCACTTGAGTAAATATATCGCTCACACTGGCAAAAGGCTCATTCTTTTTAAACTTTGCACAAGAGATTCCCTTCCTACCCATTATTTTCTTACTTTATATGGAGGAGCCCTGGCATGGGCGAATTAAACAATCCTATTTTTATAAAGCCAGCTTTGCTAAGAGGTAATAGTCTTCGAAGGTTTGCTGCGAAAAACATCAATTTTACCTAAAATTTAGATTAGTTCCGCAATATATTGTATTCTCTTTAAAATCATACGTCAACTTCGTGCCCAAGCGAATGGCCCGACCTACAGCTGTAGTTAACAGTATTTAGAATTCAGTGTAGCAACCAGATGGTCATTTTGAGCAGAAAAGTTGGCGATGAGTAGCTGGTGGGCAATGCTGTCCCCAAATTATAGTAACATGACACAAAGCTTTCAAACCACACTGACATTTTCTAATATTGAGCTAACCTTGAATTTGGACATTGGCACAGTCTTAAAATTATAAACCATTACTGTTCACTGTCAAATGTACAATTGAAGGTAATAGTTCAGCCGGACATTCCTCCTTACATCTAACAGCCCCGTCCAAAGATAAATCAAATCAACTAGTGTGCATTCAGATAAGCTGCAAACACAAAGCAAAGACATTTAGTCTTAGTGTCTATGTATGAACTCAAATCACTTGATAATTCAGTCAGTAGTATATTTTAATATAAAGTGCATGTATCATTTCAGAAATGGTCATTTGAAAATTACTTCCAAATTTCTAAACAATATGGAAAATGATTCAAACACTAAACCTGCTTACAGTGAGTAAGCAATAGATATATCAACCTTTACATTGTGAATTGGCACTGAACAGATAGTCTCATTCCCCGGTGATTTCTGTACCTTACCCAGAGCTGGCATACCCGTCCTTATTCTGTGTCATCCGGGTTTTGCTGGGGGACCCAATGGGATCAGAAGTTTGCTGTGAAAGCCGGCCTGCTTGGCAGCTGCATATACTTACCCACTACTTTAGAAACAGTATCAGCTTTATTGGCATGAGCTAAACATCTTGAAAAGCGTCAGATTGATTGGACAAAATAGCATTAGTATAACACTGCCCCCTTGGGGGGTTACAAATCTTCAATGTTCCCACAAAACTCCAAAATTGTGGATCATTTTAAAAGCACAATGAAGAGTCAGTGTATATTTGTAGATTTTCCTTTTGATAGGATGAAAGCATGTCGATTCCCAACATCAGTTCCGAGCTACCATTAAAAACTTATTACTCCGCCTTGGTCACATTTCAACAGTTAAAGCAAGGGCCAGGCGTATGTCCCTGGGAGATTTTGCTTTCTTGTTCCTCGTCTCAAAGGTGAAGTTCTGGGAATTGCCTGTCCCCATTTTCTGGAAAAGGTTGTCCAGCAGTGGTCGTCGGGAAGGTAAATGAAGTAGGTTCCGCCCCCATTGGCTATCCTGGTTCCAATCAACCATATCAGGACTGGCATATGGCTTTTGTGATCGTGAGGGCGCTGGATATAATTTGGTTTACCTGTAACTTGCATCATGGTTCAATCCCCCAATCACATACAGAATGTCTTCAACTGGACAGTAAGTTATCTTTCCATTGTTTAATTAACAATAAATTAATGCAGCCATGTTTTAAGTTAGCCATGAGGCAATAAGACAGGTCACTGACAATGTGCAATGGAATTAAAACAAGCAGCCCTGCCAATGAAATTTGATTGGGGCGAATACAACTGATTATTATAAATAGTATAAAGTATTATAATAAAGTAATGAATAAATGAATCATTATCTGTAATTCAGTGTGGGAATCTAACTAAAACATTTTTAAAATCTGTATTCTACTGCTTTATCCTTGTTTTATCCTTGTTATTGCATCATTCCGTTCCCTTCTGTTGTTGATCTCCTCGCCTCTATTTTAATTTTAACCTTATTTAACCAATTTAACAATTTATGTTTGCCTAACTTTAAAGCCTGTTGCTAACTATACATTTTGGAATCTTGATTGTCATAATTGTCATTAGTGGGCGGCCCGGTGGCACAGTGGTTAGCACTGCTGCCTCACAGCGCCAGAGACCCAGGTTCAAATACCACCTCAGGCGACTGATGGTGTGGAGTTTGCACGTTCTCCCCGAGTCTGCGCAGGTTTCCTAAGGGTGCTCCAGTTTCCTCCCACAGTCCAAAGATGTGCAGGAAATGTGAATTGGCCATGCGAAATTGCCCGTAGTGTTCGGTTCGGGGTAAATGTAGGGGTATGGGTGGGTTGCGCTTCGGCCGGTCGGTGTGGACTTATTGGGCCGAAGGGCCTGTTTCCACACTGCAATGTAATCTAATTAAAAATAATAATAAATAATCTGAAAGTTACTCTTCGGACTTGAATTTTCAGCGAATAAAAAATTGCAAGAGGAGAATAACAAAATAGGTGATTTGTCTCTTTCAATCATCCTGGTCACTGTATCACATGGCTGCGAAATTATTGAGCCTGCTTACTCCATGGCAATGGGGCAGTGATGCTACAAAAGAAATAGCGATTGATTTACCACCTATTCCTTGATGTGTTTGGCTGTCCCTATTGTCCAAAGGGTGGAATTCTGGGTGACAGCGGTGACTGCTTAAGTCAGTCAGTAGTGCTTTTACATTTTTAGAGACTGCTAATGATGTGGATAGAATTTAGTGTGGATATTGAGTGGAGTGTTACCAAGCACACTTTGCCCATTATTGAGTGGGGATCCAGCTGAAGAAGAGTCTGGAAAACAAGTTTTCATTTCTTTTTGTGGACATTGGAGGATCAACAGTGGTTAGTTCTCTTTTCTTGTTTTGAGAGCAGATCTCCTCTGTGGTAATATATCTCTGGCCATTATTTTTACACTATGTATCTAAGTAACATGCAGCATGTTATTTTCTTTCAGTCATCAATATAAATTGCAAATTCATTTGTTCATCATTTAATATTTAAAACGTAAAATGTACAAGGTTCCCAACATTGAAATCCACTATAATTACCCTAAAAGTCCAAGATTGGTCCTGACCAGTCATTGCACATTTACAATGCTAAAGGTCGTGAAATAACGGAAGCTGCCTCAAAAGGTTTTGTCTGTTCAAATGAAAAAGCAAACTTCTCGTGCATGAATAATGGCTGAATCCAAAGACACAGATAGTAACCATCGGGTTCTAATTTTGTTAGATGATTTATCGCAATCCAATATTGAACTGAAACTTCAATAGTCATTGAGGGAGGAGACTCCCTCAATAAGACTACAACTGTGCTTATCAGTGATCACCAATTAAACACAGCAGACTTAATATTAAGTGGAAACAAGCGAGTCTGAAACAAAAAAGGTTGCTGCTTATTAAACTGATTTGAAATCGAATAAGGTTGACTTTCTCGTAAATTTAAAAGGTATTTGTTAGAAACTGACAGTAGGGCAGCAATGGTAAAAACAAGCACTGCAGATGCTGGAAACCAGAGTCGAGATTAAAGCACAGCAGGTCAGGCAGCACCCAAGGAGCCGGAAAATCATTGTTTCGGGCAAAAGCCCTTCGTCAGGAATAGAGGCAGGGTGCCTGCAGGGTGGAGAGATAAATGAGAGGGGGGTGGGGGTGGGGAGAGAGTAGGATAGAGGACTTCAGGTGAATGAGGGTGGGGATGGAAGATGGTGAATGGGGATGGGGATGGTCAGAAATGAGGTTGGGAAAAGGTAGCAAAGAGTACAATGGGTGAATGGGGGTGGGGATGAAGGTGGTAGGTCAGAGAGGAGGGTGGACTTGATCGGTGGAATAGAAGATCGGCAGATAGGATAGGTCATGAGAGCGTTGCTGAGCTGGAAGCTGCAGCTGGGGTGACGTGGGGTAAGGACAGTCATGACCTGTAAACTGAACAGGAGATAATATTTTATTTCATAATCACTGAAGGATCCTTAACATTAAAATAAATCATGTTAAATTTTCAAAATGCAAATCAGATTCAAAACAGTCATGGATCTCGAGCTTTTTCACACAATGTCGCTAACGATGGGGATGGATCATCTGTTCTGTCTATGCAATTACCCATTTTAAAATTACTTCAGTTTTATAGCAACTGATTAAAAAATAACTCACCAATCAGGATTCCACAAATGTTAATTTATTTCGCGAACTCTTTTTAAAAACCAAATTAACCTTTATTTATAAAATACTGCAATATTTTCTTTTATTAATCAACTTAAGTATTGATTTTTTAAGGTATTATTATTAGTTATTCACTTATTATTAAGATCCAGGCCTCCTTTCTATCTATTATAAGCAGATAAATCTCAGTCAATACACTTTAAATTAACATCAAACACCTGTATTAAATATCGGGGTCAACTGCCCCACTAATAGCCACAAATATCGGGGGTGGGGGGGGGGGTCTCCTATCTCCGTAATAGTTGACTGCCTGTATTAAAACTGTTGAGGCCACCAGCCTCGAAAAACTGCTGAAGATCCAAAGATTGGAGCTTCTTTTTTAACCAGGAAATGAACGAAGTTCGGGAGATTCAGAGTTCAACACTCTCCTCGTAGTTCAGCAATTTTCGGAAACGACTGTTCTAAGTACAAAAGCAACGCTAACCTCAGTCAATGTCTCCCCACCACCACCCACGACCCCCATAGTCCCCCAGAAACAACCCTTGTTAACAGCGATGCTTTTGAGCTGGACTGGAACAGAAACAGCGAGGGGTCATGTCAGACACTACTTGAATGAGAGGAAAACCAAACGCTCTGAAAATGTTCACATCTGGCAAGCCGAATTACTCAACACTCAATAGTGAAAGACATTTAACTCTTACACCGCTGTTAACGACCTGTCTGAGTTGAAATGAAACATGGCACAAAAATGAAGATCCAAACATCTCAAGAGAGGCCTCTTGTTTTGTAATCGGTCAAAATATTCAATGGAATGCAGTTTGGAAAAAGGCAAGCGTCATCACTTTATTGCATTAAGGCACCTTGATGCAATTCTGTTCAGCAACACAAAGGCTAAAGCTTTTGTGTTCTGTGGTGAAGTTGTGCAATTACCTTGGAATCTTTGAGATTCTTTGTCTGTTTTTAAGAGATAGTGCAACCTTTATTACAAGAAAAGACCAATCACGTTTAATAAGATGACATGATTTCCAGCAGATTAATCCAGTGATGTTTCCTGGGAAATGATTCTTCATTACAAGAAAAGTCCAATCAACTGTAAGAGATAAAATGATTGACAACAGGCTAATCCAACGATATTCCCTGGGAAAGGGGTCTTAATTTATGTAAATATCCACGTCATAGTAGCAGTTCAATGTTAGTTCGAATACACATCACTGTCTTATGAGAAATCCATTGTTCTCTTTTACCTCTGAATACAACCAAATTAGCAAAGCATCAGTTCAGGTTCACAGAGTCAAATTATTGCTTGCATCCATTTTGTTGTGTTATTTTAAATTGAAAAATCAATTTATGTTTAATAAAAATCTGCAGATACATGTTGCTTCTGACAACAGCCTAAATTCAAGTTTTAGATCCTCTGCTGGGGTGTTAAAGTGGCAGGCAACTGGAAGCTCAGGGCTTTTTTGGGGGATAGGACGTCGATGTCCCGCGAAGTACCATTCCGTCTCCGCTATGTTTTTCCAAGTGAATGGGAGACTGACATAGTGAGCAGCGAATGCAGCTGACTAAATTGTGAAAAGTGATGATAAATCGTTGCTTCACCTGAAAGGCATGTTTGGGCCCTTGGATACTGAGTGGGGAAGAGGTAAATTGGCAGCTTGTACCTTAGGGGGTTGCAAGGGAAGGTGCCAGACAAGTGTTGGGGCTCTTAGGAGTGAAGCAAGAATGGACCAGGGTGTCCCACAGGGAATGATCCCTGCGGAAGTTGGAATATGTGTCTGGTGGTCGCATCTCACTGGAGGTGTTATAAATGGGATCTGATGTTTTTCTGGATGTGGATGCTGGTGGTGGTATGGTAGGTAAGGACAAGGAGAAATCGATCTCTGCTGCAAGAGGGGTAAGGGGTTGATGGTGATAGGATGGGAAATGGGTCAGACACAGGTAAGAGGGCTCTGTTGACAATGGTTCTATGAAGATGGGTAGTTAGGAGCTGACAGTGGTGACCATATTTCTACCATTTCTGATCATTAACCCCCCCCCCGCCACCACCACCACCACCACCACCGCGTCCTTATCCCCACACCAAAGACATAACCAGATACACCGGTCATGGTCTGAAATCAGACACGGGCCACGGGATGCGAGTAACAGTGAACACCTTTAATGACGATACAGAAACAGTGGCTTAGGGTCCATGGGGACACATCCAATAACAAAGGATTCTGCAGTTCGCTTCAGGCACAGCCTCAGATTAACCTTGCGGTCCATTGATATTCATGCAGCAAAGGTGATGTTGTCTGCAACCGTGACCAAACTCGAATTCATCATCGAGACATTTTTCAAATCTGCACACCCCTCCCTCAAAAGTACATTTCCGGGATCGAGCTGGAAAGCAAAGACGAGAAGTTTATTGATTCCTGCAGTCAGGGGCCAAGGTTTCACCTCAGCCCGTGAGACCACTGAACCTTCAAGACATATTTCTTGCAGTCACTGATGAGAAATCTGTACATAATGAACACAGTCCAATACAAGGGAGGGGCACCTGTCGTTTGCAGCAATGCCGTGACATCCAATGACATGGAATGGCCTTAAAGGTTATAATCTGCTGCTTATTTATTTCAAAAGGCAAATAAACATGAAGTGTTTCAGAACTGAAGTGGATTGTTCACTCATGGGAACTGTCTGCCATAATTCACTAACTGCACAAGGAATTCATGGTAGACTGGTGGGATTATCACTGGGTGGACATCCAAGACCATCAAGCTCATGTTCTGAAGAGCTGCCCTTGAATCTCATCGAGGAAGGTGACGAAATACGAATTATATCCAAATAATCTGATGTCAAGTATGAAAACGCTAATGCTTATCCGGGGGAGGGATGATGGTGGTGAAACAAGTGAATAACTACTTCATTAATGTTCTTAAGTGAAGAACATTACCTACTCTGATTTACACGTGACTCCAGATTCATTCCCAAATGCCTTCTCGGCAATAAGGAATGGACAATAAATCTTGGTTTAGCATCCCACGAACAGTTATCGTACATATTAGCTGGTTGATTTTAAACTTTTGTCAGCTAAATCCAGTCGGTTACAACTTAGTTTTCAGAGAGATGAGTGACTTCAGTCTGCCCTTCTGAATGTTTGTGAACATTGTTTGAGGATAAATGGACTCACGGTTAAAGGAAAGATGTTGTTTCATGACTTCATCAGCAGTGCCTGGCTGCACCATCACCAAGGCCACAAGAACAAAGAACAGGACAGTTCTCATCTTCCCCTGGCTTCCTGCTGCACTATGAGCTGCCCGGAGGGTGGAAGCTTCATATATGTTACACATGCTGTCCCACAGTTAATTATTGCAAAACCACAACACAGACAGAATCTGTGATGCACACGTGAAGACGTCATTTCAATTGTGAGTCAAACAATAACACACACAGACACACAACTGTGTACTTAGATAACCAGACACAGGCACAAAACAATATATACATATATACATAAACATAGATACACACACACACACACACACATAAAATAATATATACACATATACACAATCGCAGATGCACCTACACACCCACATCTACACAAATGCTCAAACTTATATATTCAAACACACAGACACAGACACACACACAGATGTACACAAATACTCATGCACACACACGCACATGCACAGACACACTGACACTCACAAACTCAAACGCATACACAGACACACACATACACACAGGTGGACAAACGCACCCATACAAACACACATAGACACACAAATGCACATACACAGACACAAAAACACATACATAGACACACTTGCACACACACACAGATGCACACAGATGGACACAAATACTCAGACACACACACAGACACATGCACATGCACAGACACACTAACACACACAGACACAAACGCACACACAGGCACACACATACACACAGGTGGACACACTCACCCATACAAACACACATAGACACACACAGACACAAAAGCACATACATAGACACACTGACACACACACACACACATGGACACAAATACTCAGACACACACACAGACACACTAACAGACACAAACGCACACACAGGCACACACATAAACACAGGTGGACACACTCACCCATACAAACGCACCAAAACACATACATAGACACACACACACACACAGACACTATCTGCAAGATTGCAATTGTATGGGATAACTGATATTTGTGCAAACAGCAGTCTCCAGCCGCTGGATTGTCTACAGACAAACAAGGGCTACTGTGTGGGGTGGCTGAAATTTGAATACTCAGCAGTGTGCAATGTGTGCGTTCTCTATAGTCAGACGCCATCGTCAGTAATACAATGCCTACAGTGTGAGATAACTAACATATACCACTCCGCAGTGTCTAACGTGTGTACTTCCCAGAGTGATGCAACATTTACACTGTGGAACAACAGCGATTTGAACAGTTAGCAGTGTGAATTCTGTATATTGTCTGTAGTAATGCAATGCTTACAGTGTGGAAAACTGATATTTGAGCATGCAGCTGAGGGCAGTCTGTGTATTGAACTGGCAAGTTCACAGTGACATGCTGGATCCATTCTGCTCTTTACTGTTGGACAATGCAGCTATGGTTGAACTCTGAGAGACTGAATGGAGCCTTGTAGCCGGTGAGATCCGCGTTAGAATCAAATATTTAACAGCATGATCGACTATCCAAACTGCTCAGAGAGAGTTTCCCTCACGTCCTTGAAATGGAGTTATTTTTGTTCATCGTGTCCAGCTCCACGTTTTTAGCCTCGGGTTCTTGTGTCCCTGAGGAGAGATTAGGTTCCAGCTGAGACTCACCCACTGGGTTACTCTTAAAGTCTGAACAATAAGAGGCATGTTACCCAGGGCTCTTGAGTTGCCATGGAAGTATCCCTATCTTTGATCCAGGAGGTCTGGGTTCATTTCCCACACCTTCTCATCAAACCAAGGGCGCATAAAGCCAATTTTGAGAAGTTAGCCATGTTTTGTTTTGGAGTAAGAATGGTTGCTGTTTGTTGAGGCTATCATTGACATGGCGAAAAACAGCAATCCATTGCATTTGTGTAGATTTGGTGCGTGTTTGAATCTTTGAGCGAGGCGGGGAGATGATGCCATTGCTTCTGTTTTCCTGTTTGCTCTGCTGTTCGCATCTTTTCTGCTTCCATATCTACTTCCAACGCTGCATGGTATGCCTGAGTAAGGTTCCAGATCCCTTTCACACTCATCCCCTTCTCTGGATGATTTCGATGACTCTAGGAATTCCCTGGCTGTTCTCTGTTTGGCATGGCGCTCAACCACAGATTCAATCAATAAGCACTTCGACCTGGACCCAATATACCTGCCACTGCAGCGGACAGCTGGAACTGACAACCGGAAGTGCCAGATACAAATCACGAAAAATACTGGAGGAAACATCACAGAAGAGCTTCACAGGAGGCTCGCAAGCACTGAGGATGTCACCTAGACGGGGACGAAACGTCTGCAACACAAATTCCCAGCTCGGTGAACAGAACCACAACAACTAAAGGTTACCGTTAACCAGACTTGAAGGCGAATTTCCTCATTCTCCAACTCAGCCTTCTCCCAGTTTCCATCTCTCCCAGTTTCTGAACCTCCCCCAGACCCAAACATTTCTTGAAAGCAGACCTGTAGTTTTGCTTCCCATGCTCTGTTACCAATAACTCCCCCTCAACCAGACCAGCCCCTACTTTGTTGTGAACTTTGAGATCTGACTGTGTGCAATTGCCTTCTCTCCCCGATTAAAACAGTGGCAACACTCATTACAAAATACATGTACGTCCAATATTCTAAGATGTCCTGAGATTCTGGAAGGTGTTGTCAGTTATTTCCTTGAGATCAGCACCTTTCCTGATCTATCCCCTCCTCTACAACTCTCTCTGCTTTTATCTCTCTCCACTATTCTTTTTGTTTCTATCGATCTGCCTGTCGCTATCTCGCTGCTTCTACCTGATTATTCCCTCTCTCTCTCACTTTCTCTCCCTCCCTCCATTTTCTCCATTCAATACTTTTTACAATCTCTTTTCTGTTTCTCAATTAGTTTCCCTACTTTGCTATATACCTACGTATCACCCTCTGTAAACAATCTTTAAACTTTCCATCTTCATATCATTGCTGTTGCATTAATGTTGACATTGGGTAGCTCAATTGGCTGGATTTCTCAGTTGCACTGCAGAGTGATGCCAATAATAAAAGTTCAATTCCTGTTCCAGCCGAGATAAAGTTCAAAAGAGAGAAGATGAGGAGTAGGCATTTTGGCCCCTCAAACCTGCTTTGATATTCAACAGGATCATGTGTGTTCAAACATTCCTCCCATCCTCTTTCCTGCCCTGTCTCCATAATCTTTGGTTCCCCCGTCTGATCCAGAATCTCTCTCTCTCAGCCTTAAATATATGGAGGCATTATGGCCCACATGGCTCTCTCTCACAAGGAGCTACAAATCTTTACAATCCTCTGAAGGAAGATCATCTTCCTCCACTCAGTCTGAAATTGGAATTCCTTCATTCTGACAGACAGTTCCTTATCTCCCCAATAAGGGGGACGCATTCCCTCAACATATTTCCTGTCAAACCCCTTAAGAATTCTATATATTACACATGAGATCACTTGTCATTAACTTAAACTTCAGCAAATTGAGTCCAAACTGCTTTAGAGTTTGGTCAGAATGCAAACTCTTCATCCCAAGAATCTTCCCAGCGTAAATTCTTTGAACTGCTTGCAATAAAATTATGTATTTCGTTAAACATTGTGAACAGATGTGGTCCACATGGTAAGACTTCCATACTCTAATACTGCAGCCCTCTTGAAGTAAGGACCAACATTCCAATCACCTTCTGGATTATCAGTTGCCCCTCTGTGTGAGCTTTCTGTGTAATGTGCACACGTTCCACTAAGTCCCTTTTTGTTGCAGCTTTCTCAATTTAACGACAATAAACTTCACTTCTTATCACATTATACTCCAATTCAGACTATTTAACATCTGTCTAAACTATGAATATTTCTCCACAAACTGCTTGTATCCCTCTTATGACCTGCATTTCCAGCCACTGTTATATCGTTTGCTATTTTGGAAACAGGATTTTCACTTCCTTGCTCCAACTCATGATGCCCCTGCAGGTCCCACCTACTCAGTCTCTCCCCTCGCCTGGGGTGAGGTGACCCCTCTAGTTAAACCACCACCAGCTGTCTCCCAATGGTTACATATTTCTTAGGAGCTGCTGTTGTTTTCTTCAATATTTACCTCTGAAGCGGAACCAGTCGCCATCCTGTCTGACTGTCTTTCTCAAGCTGTTTGGAATCTTGCCCTCGCTCTGAACAAACAGTTTACTCCAAGGCTGACTCACAGCAAGAAATGAGGAAGGCAGATGGTATGTTGGCCTTCATTGATAGAGGATCGGAATTCAGATTCGGGATGCTCACTGACGCTATAGAGGGACATGGTGAGGTCACTCCTGCATTATTGTGTCCGGTGTTGGTCCCCCTACCTCAAAGATGATATTCTCACAATAGACAGAGTGCCCATCGAGACTGCTCCACCACGCAATGAGATCATCGCTGAAATGATCATCATCAAACCCACTTCCCTGCCTTTTCCCCATTACCCTCCATTTACTTCCTGATTAAAAACCTCTCTATCATAACACAGAAACACGTAGTGAGTTGATGGATGCAGACGATGAGCAGGCAGTTGAGATTAGAGGAGAATGGCATCATGGTCTGCACAGAAATGTTGTGTTAAATGGCCTGATGTTCTATTGCACTCTTCGGAATTCCCAATGTGCTCGTATAATGTTAAAGCATGCTAGGCTGTGGGCCAAGTGCTGGAAAATGGGACTAGAATAGGATGTGATTACTAGGGTACTGATGGCCAAGTGGTATTATTGTTGTTCCGTTAGTCTCTAGTCCCAGATAGCGTTTTGAGGATGATGTTCAAACAAGGCTTGGATAGACGGTGTTTGAACTTAACTGATGAGTCAGAGGCTGGACTCAATGTCACAGACTTCCCAGGCCAAGCTACAGCTGTGTCTGTCCCCTTAGGTAGTCGTTTATGGTCCATGGGATCCTGCAGGACGACAGGAATTCCGGCCAGAATTCAGAGGTTACATTCCCATCGCAGCTAACACCAGCCAGTGATGTGTCCCACGACCTCCACCAACAGCTCGATGGAAGATTGTAACGAGCCTGCGCAATCCACCCCCTCACATTCCCAATGGGCACAGTCAAGGTCTGGCCAGTTAGCACGTTGAAGATGGAGGCTGTGATAATTAACTAATGAACCGTTTATCTGTTCATATAATATGCTGCGGTGCTCCTGCACCTCACACTGTGGCTGGGCAGTGATCACCAGAGGATGGTTAAAGCATTGAATTAGCTGATTCTGTCCCTGATCGTGACCAAGCCTATCGCTGCTGATGGAGACAGAGAATCCTGGCTGTTGGTGCGAGGTGAGGATGTCTTTCAAAGGGAATGTGAGCAAGGAGAATGCTGGAGAAATCTCAAGCCTGTCTGGCAGCGTCCGAGGAGTGAAAGAAACACTGCTCACATTTCCAGTCCCATTCCTGAAGACATTCTGAAGAAGAGTGAGAACAGACTGGAAACGTGAACTCTGTTTCTCTCTCTGGTCTCTGCACAGATGCTGCCAGGCCTGCTGAGTCTCTTCATCAGTGTCTGCTTCAGATTGTCAGCACCAAAGGCTTTAGCCTTTAGTCTGTTGAGGTAAGCAAGGTATTGGTGGGGGGAGGAGGTAGACTGGGCAAAAGAATAAAGCCATTCAACCTTCTCACCTCTGAATTCTGCTATTCCACTTGTGTTTGTCCAGGCTTCATTACATCACGTGTCTGCTTTGCTCACCTATCCCCCCAACCCTGGTATCTCCGCAATCTCTTGCTGTCAGAAACACTTCTAGGGATTAGTTCCCCTCAGGATCTGGAGTCATGCACATGATGTGAATTGTCACAGGCCAGCATGCTTTCACATGCAACTTCCATCCTGAATTACATCCCATTCCATGGTGCCTTATTGTATATTCCAGATTCTTCATTTGTTCATGGAGTGTGAGTGACGCATTCCAACGTTCATCGTCTGTCAGTAATCACAGCTGAGAGGGCAGCTGAGAGACAGCGACACGTTACTCTGGTTCTGGAGTCACATAGAGCCAGATTAAGTGAAAAATATCGTTCTTATTCCAGAACAAATAATCTGGAACCAGATGGATATTTAGGAAATTTGAGAATTTCCACAGCTGCATCATTATTCCATGTTTTCTTTCCATTTCACACTTCACCAGCTGTTATGGTGGGAATATCCTCTTGTGCTTCTGGATGATTATTGCAGTGAAATTCCCATCGTCCCTCCACCACCATTCTCTTTCTCCAAGGTGATGTAGTTTGACCGGCGAGAGAAAAGTCTAAAGGGAGAATGAAGAACTGTGCATGAGAATCGAAAGTTTTCGGCAAATCGCATTTTGTTTGTACATGTTATTCGGTTGGATTTAAGTGAAATCTACAGGTAAAGATGTGAAATCTCCACATTACTGGAACGTTCGACAAGATCTACCGAGGGAGTAATATAATTGGCCTTATTTCCTCAAAGAAGCAGCTGAAAATGGCTCCTCCGCAACTGAGTCAGATCGATTCCTTCTGTTTCGAGCATATGAATCTTGTCAAACGAGAGCAACTCACCACTTGCGTTGGTCTTACACTAGAATATCTGTTGTTAGCTTTATATCAAGCCAGTGATGAAGTTTTAGTTCAAGTAAAGATGTGAAAACATGTAAATCTAAAGCTAATTCGAGAAAAAGAAGCAGTTAATTGGAGCACATTAAGGCCAGCAGCAATGAGTATGTGTCATAGCTGCAGTATGCGAGCATTAGGCTAAAATACAGACAATGTCTTGGGGAGGGGGAATGTTCGTTGGATTATTTGCAGCAGGAGGGCGTCACACCTTTTATGGTTAGACTGCGTGATTTGGTCAGTGTTCAGCGACAAGAGAGTGTGATTGACAGTCGGGTGTTCCATAGGGAGCCAGACAGCAGGGATACAGGAGCCTCATCTTTGGCAAGAGTGGTACCAGAATGAACAGAAAACCAGTCAAGTGGGAGAACACCAAAAGTAATGGAATTGTAGGAGGGGGCTCACAGGAATCGACACCTTTCTCTGCAGTAGTGAACTTGAGTCCAGGAGACTGTGTTCCATTCCTGTGCTGGGTTTCAGGGCCCAAGGTCAGGGCTGTCGATAAGTTCACAATGAGATGGGCATGAGGCAATCTTACTGATCCACGTACTTAGAGACAACACATACCAGGCAAGAAACAAGGTTTTGCCAACACACTGTCAGGAGCTCGGTGTCCAATTTCGAAGCTAAACCTCTGGATTATTATCTCTCCCAAGTGTTACTTGGCACAGGGCCATTCAGGTTAGGCAGGAACATTGGTGGCTCAGAGACTAGCGCGAGAGAAATGGAATGTGGTTCTCTCATCACAGATAATGCCAGACCTGCTGAGGTTAGATTTCAATTTTTCAATTAAGGCACTTTTTCTTCATACATTTCCTGTTATTTTTCCTCGCAGTGTAATTTGTGATACGAAATATCCTAGACGGTTGCTATTATGCTCTTCAGCTGATCGTGTCACATTAAAAGATGGATGCACATGAATACCATGGTGACTCTATCCCTGTTCGCATTGAAACCTCTGCCATTCTGTAGATGTCTGGATGGACATTGTCAGTAAGGGTGAGGTCAGTGATCTCTCCATTGTTGGAAACCCATCTTATTCGCTGATTCCCCTTCCCACAGGAAATACAGTGCGTTGTCCTCACTCGGTCCTTCATGTGACTCCAGATCCTGGGAAATAGGGAATGGGGAATAAATGCTGACCTCAGCAGCAAATCACACATTCAGAGAGTGAGAAGATTCCCATGTCAATCAGTGAGTGAAATGTTCTTCTTTAAAGAGGGCAGCTCCTACCCTGGAGTGCAGAAGGACAGCTCTGTGACATGTTTTCGCACTGGAATAAATTGTCCCGATGCAATATCAAACGAAATATTCTGTGATCTCGGGATGGGGCCAGTGGTGTTTGAGTAGAAAGCTTTATTGCTGGCAGATTCCGGATTCTGCCTGAAAGAACACATCACCTCACACGGAGAAATATTTCGACCAATTCTACACGTTGAGAGGGTGTTCCATTACATCCTTGCTTTTATTGGTGCTCTTGGTATGGCATTATGAGAAATAAATGTTCATTTGACCCAAAATATTAACTCTGCTTTTTCTCCCACGGATGATGCCAGTCCTGCTGAGTTATCTCTGTCTTTGTCTTTGGGCGAAAGAGAGAAGAACCGAGAGACAGAACTGGTTTGCCCAATCCCTTGCGATGTTGAACCTGAGATATAAGGAGAAGGACATTAACCTGGCCAGTGATGGGCTAAAACACCTACTCCTCCTTAGTCACGTAAAATTTGTGAGAGCACATCAGAAAATATTGTGAACTGCAGAAAGTGCAATAAAAATCATCCTCGTCGCCTTATGAAACCGCTTTTTGAGGTGTCTGGATACTATTGTAGTCGCTATATTTGTGTGCTCTGAATTTAAATTACCTATTCCCCTCAATTACATTTCAGTTTATAGTGGTTCTGGGGAAAAAAAAACACAGCAGCTGAGGCAGCATCGAGGAACAGGAAAATCCATGTTTTGGGCAAACGCCCTTCATCAGCAATGAGGCTTGGACCTTCTGGGCTCAAGAGATAAATGGGGTGGCGGAAGATAGCTGAGAGTGAAATATGTGGATGGAGGTGGAGTGAATAGTGATAGCTCAGAAAGGAGGGTTGAGCGGCCAGGTAGGAAGGAAGATGGACAGATGGGGCAGGTCTTGAGGGCAGTGCTGAGTGCGGAGATTGGAACTGGGGTAAGGTGGGGGAGGGGAAATGATGAAACTGGTGAAGTCCACATTGGTGCCATGGGCTTGAAAGGTTCCGAGGCAGAAGATGAGAAGATTTTTCATCCAGGCATTGGATGGTAGGGGAATGACGATGGAGGAGGCCGAGCGACTGCATGTCCTCGGCAGAGTGGGTGGAGTGTTGAAATGTTCAGCCACGGGGCGGTGGGGTTTGTTGGTGCTGTGTCTCAGAGATATCCTCTGAAGCACTCTTCGAGGAGGTGGCCGGTCTCCGAAATGTAGAGGAGACCGCATGGGGAGTAACATATAAAATAAATGATACGTGTGGAAGTTCAGGTGAGCTTTGATGGATGTAGAGGTCTCCTTTGGGGCCTTGGGCGGAGTGAGGAGGGCAGTGTGGGCGCAGGTTTTGCAATTCCTGTGGTGGCAGGGGAAGATGTCAGGAGGGAAGGGTGGGCTGTAAGTGGACGTGGACCTAACCATATAGTCACGGAGGGAACAGTGTTTACAGAAAGTGGATTGGAAGTGTTGGATATTCTCAGAGAGTTGGACAGTATCTGTGGAGAGAAAAATAACACAGTTCATGTTTCAGGTGGGAATAAGATCAGTGCACAATGTTATCATCACTATAAGCTCAGAAATGTAAGAGAAACACACTGTAGTGCAGGGACAAATAACTTGCGACTGTAGAGAAACTGAGGGAAGATAAAATTTGTAAATTAGCAGCACATCGACAGTGAGAGGAATCTCAGTTAAACACAGTTGGCACAGGCAGAAGTTAAGTACCTAACCATGCTAATATACACTCATTATTAAAGACAGTGGAAGGGAGGCAATGGCAATGTGATAAGGATTTGTAGAGGTGGGACAGAGCAATGGATGGACATAGATTCAGACCAACAGTAAGAAGCCATCGCAGTCACAGAGACATGGAACGTTACAGATGGAACAGACTATAGCAAAAAAAGAATGACATTGGTGATGAAAGCTCAAAAAGCTCTGAAATAATTTCACTTCTGAAAAATATCCTGCTAAGTTTCAGGTGGAGCCTGCAACTGGAAAGCTATCGGAACGCAGGTGTCAGAGAAAACCCTTCAATCGGAGGAAATACCAGGATGGAGTAATGTCACTGTGCCATTGTCACTGTGTGATGACATCACCCACAGGAACACAGAGCATCTGGGTCTGTGCAAACTAGAGATCCCCCACACACTGGGAAAGATGGCAGGGTTACTGACAGGGGACTCAGAAGATTTACCAGAATAGTTTGGGGAATGACAGATTGCAGTCATGAGGTTAGGTTGTAGAAATCGGCATTGAGGGGAGATTTGGCAGAGTGGAAGCAGTAGTTTATGAGTGGTTAACAAAAGGTAAATAAAGTGAAGCTGTTTCCATTAGCTGACCATAAAAGGATTAGAGGAGAGTTACTTCAGTTTGTGGATGTTCCACAATGAGAATGCGAGAAAGAAATTTTATGCAGCGAATGCTCATGACCTTGGACTCAATGCTGAACCACAAACGCCAATAATGCTGCGATCCTGATACATTGATGGGGGTCATGTGTAAAAAGCACACTGGTCTGATCAATGATGGAATCTGAATTGAATCAAAACTAGCATTGATCTGACAGAATTAATGTGAAATTCTCCCAATGGACTTCGACCAGATGATTCCAAGACAGAAAGCACATCACCTTTCCACAAATTACTGTTTGATCCTACAGAAATCTTTCGCTGATTCTGGAAATCTTTCCATCCGACTGACGTTGCCGATGTATAAAGGTCTAACTCTCAGAAGGACATGGCTGGGAATACTCAACAGATCAGGCAGGTGGGAATACACGCAGTGAACATCTCAGCTCAGCGAAATTTCATTAACATCTTCTTGAAGTGGGATAAGTAGGTGGTATACACAAAAAGTAAATGATCAGGAGCCATTGTATAAGTGTGCAAACTAGAATTGAAATGACACAGTAAAATATTGTAAATGCTGCAGGAAGTGGTTGACGTCTGGGGAGGCACACATTGGATTAAAGTTTTGAGTTCAAACTCACTGAGAGTCAGCTGAACTTGAAACGATCAATCTGCTTCGCTGTTCAGAGAGTGTATGTTCGATTTAGGAGGATAGACTAAAACAATGGGAAGACTCTAAGAATCGGAGATGGAGGGAAATCCTTTGTTGAGCCCACTGAATTGTTAACATTTAGTGTGGAATGCTCGATAATTCGGGAAATTGCAATCAGATCGTGTGACTTTTATGTGTTAAGAGCGCCTGGTTAATACATCCGCACACCATTACAATTCCTAATAATCTTCCACAAACATATTCCAGCCCAAATACATATCAGTTTCTTGGAAACATTAGAATCTTTCAATTTGTGGGTAATGATCAAAGGAAAGTTTTAACTGCAAACAAAAGTTTAAGATGAATTCTGTGTTATGATCCGGCTTGTATTTTCCTGATCTGCTCTTGACCCTGGTGAGCACTGTGATGCTGTCTCGGGGGGAATACAGTCTCTTCAGAACTTTCCCTGATCTCCATAGCAGTAACAGATCTCCTGATCAAGTCAACAACCATAACACTATCTGATTTCCAGTCTATCATTTCTATCAGGCTGCTGCACACAATTCCTGCAAATACATTTACTTCTGTCTTCAGTTATTTAGGAACTGGTAGTTCCAGCTGGTTGATTGTCATTTGGTCTGTATCGCTCAATTCCTTGCACATCCATATGCTTGTAGGGCCAACTCCCACCCCTGAGATTACGTTCCAGACACCGACCATTCTCTGTGGCAAAAACACCTTGCCCCCACATTTGTTTGAACTTTCCTATTTTCATCTTGAATGTTTGCTTCATTGTTTTAGAAATTTCAATTCTGGGGAAGAGAATCTGACTGTCAACTCCATTTCTGTGTCTCACAATTTTATAGACTTCTCCGAAGTCTCCATTCAGCTCTCTCTGCTCCACAGAAAACAACCCGAATTTTTCTAGAGTCTCCTCATATCTCATAACCTCTAACACAATCAGCATCCTGATAAACCTTTTCTGCACCCTCCACATCTTTCCTGTAACGTGGTGACAAGAATTAAACACGACACTATCAGAAAAGCCAAACAACAGTCTTATAAAGCAGCAAAATGACATCTTCATTTTCCCTTCTTCATTGCACTTTGTGTCGAGTCCATGAGCTTCTGTACTTTTCCACACAGCTCCTTCATTTACAAACTGGACCTCAAAACATTACGCATTCCAAAGTCCCAGGCCTACAGCGTCGCCATGACAACCACCATGCTGTACTGTCCCCACATCAAAACCGGGAGAGTGAAGGTGACTGGCACTTCCACAGTAACCTTTGTATCCATCCCCCTCTAATGTAGTGACTTTCCCACCCATTCCACAATTGCTGTCCACTCTGCCTACAGGCAGGCTGTCCCCGCTGCCCAGAACTGGCTTCCCCAACTTCAGTGCTACTGCAGGGTCCCCCGAAGCCCTCCCTGAGAATTTCATCGAACTGATCCCCAATGACAGGAATGGACAGGGTCAGCATGGATTGGTGAACGGGAATTTAGGATCGAAAATTCTACCGGAGCATTTTGGGGATATAATAAGTAGTTTGTGTGGCCACCCCTCTGGACTGCATTGATACAGATTCCCTAATCTTTATTGTCCCAAACAATGTCAATGTCGTTGGACATACTGTGCCAGTGTCTCCTGACTGACTACTGTCTCCCTTGCCCTGACTGAGAACCTGTTTCCTGAGGCTTTGAGACGTGCCCATTTGGTTGAAGTACTTGCAGAGTGTTTACTCCTTTAGCTGCTGTTCCAAGTGCCTGACAGTCCAGTGCCCTTGACTGATCACCGCGAACAACAATGATAAGCTGCCTGGCTTATGTCTGTGATAAACAACCAGGCAAGACAGGAGCACTGTGAAACATTAGGTTCTGGCTGAGCCATCAAAGTGCAAAAAAGCCAAGGAAAGGCAGAGATGTTGTGCCAGTCCCGAGGCAAGACATATCTTAGGCGCTGGACAGGTTGCAACGTTTTTGGAGTAATAATATTCTTTGTGGGCAGACACTAAAACATCTTGATGCAGTGCTTTTATTTAACTCTGGCACATTTCACCCGCTCTGCAAGTATCTATTGGACTTTTTAATGTGATCATTGGCTCTCTGAATAATATACCCCTGACATAATCATTCGTGATGCCACACCCAATTGTCTCCTTCGTCAGTGAATATGTAATTGGATTCAACTCACAGGCCGTTGAACTGAGAAAATAAAGCCTTCATAAACACACCTATTGATTCCAGTTGCTCTTGCACTCTGGTGAAAAACATTATGAAGGATTTACAAGGATTTTGTCGCGGTTGGAGCATTGGAGCTATAGGGAGAGGCTGAATAGGCTGGGATTGTTGACTCTGGAGCGTCAGAGGCTGAGGGGTTACCTTCTAGAGATGTATAAAGTTATGACGGACGTGATTAGGGTAAATAGACAAGATCTTTTCACTGGAGTGGGTTAGTTCAGAACTAGAGGGCAGAGCTTTAGGGTTAGAGGTGAAATATTTAAAAGGGACCTCAGGGGCAATGTTTAGGGTTAGAGGGGCAATGTTTGCGCACAGAGGATGAGCCGCCAGAGGAAGTGTTGGAGGCTGGTATAACATTCAAACGGCATCTGGATGGGTATATGAACAGGAAGGGTTCAGAGAGATATGTGCCAAGTGCTGGAAAACGTGACCACATGAGGGTAAAATACCTGGTCATCACGGATGAGTTGGACTGAAAGGTCTGTTACCGTGCTTTAACTGAATGTGCCATAAATGGGCAGCACATTCGTTTGCACTGCTGTCTCCGAAGCTGGGCTCGATTTTGTCCATGGGTGGATGGCTGTGTGGAGTTAGCACATTCTTCTTGTGTATGTGTGTGTTTCCTTTCACATTCCCAAAGATGCGCAGGGCAGGTGAATTGGCAATGCTAAATTGCCCAAAGTGTTAGGTACGGTATTCACAGGTGAAGTAGGAAAATGAATAGGGGTGGGTCTATCTTCAGGTGCACTTGCTGAGCCAAAGGGCCTGTTTCCACGCTGTTGGGAATCCAGATTTTAAAAAAAATCAGATCCTTTCCTGCTTTACAGTGTTCTCAAAATATCTAATTCAATACATCCGAATCATCCTCTTCATCATCAAATTCCAAACTGTTGAATACTTCAATGGCTTCATCTTCTCCATTTCTTTTCTGAAATGCCGTTTGACATGAGGTAGAGCTGGTGGAAACTTTGTGTTTCTTCTATTGTTCGGAAAATGCACCAGGGATGAAGTGATAACATTGAGAGTGAGTGTTGAACGTACAGTAAGAGACAGATAAATTAGATTCGAGGACAAGTTGCCTTGACCAAACAAAAGCGTATGTACGCTTTCTTATGCATACATTAGGTACACGAGAAATTAGGGAAACATCTATAAAAGTGAACAAATAAAACTGGTTTTCGAATATTTGAATGGGGAGTGCACCAATCCCAGAAATGTTACAATACTAGGACGATGCACCAAGTTGATATAGCAAGCTGCTAATCCATCTCCAACACAGGGGGTGCGATTTTAGTTTGGGGGAGTTGAAAGAGACTGTCCCACAGTCTTGCCCCTCCATGTTGCTCAGACTGGGAGGCTCTCAGGTGAACTTATGTGCATCATTGAAGCAACAATTGGAACATTAAGCAGTTCTTGGTATAGAAGACGCGTGAACTGCTTGGAGTGGAATGCAGAAAATTGGATAAGGGAAACGAAATGCATACAGGTACAATGGACCAATTGGCCGCTTCTGTGCCACAACATTCCATCATTCTGTGATCTCTTCTTCTCTCTCTTGAACCAGGTCTGCCATTCCGCTGTGGAAAAGACAATGGGAGCTGCAGACTAAGCACGTGTGCAGAGAATGAGTTCGAAATTAATGGGAAGTGCCTCTTGTTCTTCAACTGTTGCAAGAGCTTGTGAGTTCCAACTGGGGAAGCATGGCCAAAGCGAAGCTCTGCTTGATGCTAAATGCTGTCACTCCTCAGTTGTGTCAGCGGCAATGTGTGACAAGCCCACTCTTCCTGCATTGACTTGAATAAAACTCACTGCATTCATGATCACTTCTGTTCTGTGTTCATTTCTCATGGAGAGAACACCATCCCGTCTTTATTTTGAAAGAATTCCCATCGGGTCCAAGACTCTCTCACAAGCAGAAACAACTTCTCCGCACTTACCCTGTCGTGTACCCTAAGAATCTTGCATGATTCAATTAGGTACTAACTCAGTTTTCTAAACTCTGATGCGTACAGGTCCATCCCTACTCAACCAATCCACATCAGACATTCCCTCCATTCCAGGGATCAGGCTGATGACCATCATGAGTTGGAAGGAAGGGGTGTTCACCAATGACTGCACAATGTTGAGCACCATTTGCAAATTCACAGATACTGAAATAATTTATGTTCAAATGCAACAACATCTGAAAACCATCCAGGCTCGGGCAGTGATACTTGCACGTCATTACCATACAATGACCATCTCAAATAAGAGACAATGTAACCAACTCCACATGAAACTTGATGGTGCAAACTTCATTGAATCCACCACTATCAACACCCTCGGGCTTATCATTGACCAGAAACTCAAGTGAACTCACCAATAAACCCTGTGGTTACAAGAGCAGGACAGAGGCTAAGAAAACTGTGGCAAGTAACGCCCAAAGTCTGTTCACCAAGTACAAGGCACAAGTCAGGAATGTGTTGAGATATTCTCCATTTGCCGGGGTGAGTGCAGTTGCAGCAACACTCAAGAAGCTCGACAAGATCCAGGACAAAGCAGACCACTTGAAATCCACAAACATCCACTCACTCTGTCACTGACACTCAGTAGCAGCAGTGTGTAATAGCTGCAAGATAGCACTGCCGAAATTCACCAAATATCCTTAGACAGGATCTGCCAATACGCTTTCATTGTGAAGGACAAGGATAATTGCTAAATTGGAACAGTACCACTTGCAAGTTTATTATAAAGCCATTCAGCACCCTGATTCGGAAATATATAGTCTTTCATTCACTGTTGCTGGGTGAAAACAGAGATGTTCCCTCCCTTAAGACATTTTGCATCTGCCTACAGCACATGGAATGTGACGACTCAAGAAAGCAACTCAGCAAAACATTCCCAAGTCACCCAGGAACAGGCAATATATGCTGGGCCCAGTCAGCAATGCTCATGTCGCATGAGTGAATTAAATGCGAACTTCCCTCCCTGGCAGTGCATTCCAGATCTCTGCTGTCTTCATTGCACCCCATGCTCCCAGTAAAACAATTCTTCCTTCAATCCATTCTAAATCTCTTACCTATCACTTTAACATGGTGCCCCTATGTTACTGAACCTTCGATTAAGGAAAGGGATGTTCGCTATTCAAACTGTGCACACACCTCAGAATCTTCCAGACATTTATCAGCTGTCCCCTCGACCTTCTTTGCTCTAATAATCTCCCTTCATCACTGAATTGCTCCCATCCAAGCTACATCTTGGCGAATGATCTCTGCATTTCCTCCAATGCAGTCACCGTTTAAAATCTCACAACCCCGGGTTATCGTCCAACTGGTTTATTTGGAAGCACTTGCTTTCAGAGAGATACTCCTTCATCAGGTGCTTGTGGTGTAGGACCATAAGTGTACATACTCCACAACCACCTGAAGAAGGAGTGGCGCTCTGAAACCTGTTGGACTGTAACTGGCGTTGTGTGATTTTTAACTTTGTCCTCCCCATCCAACATCGGTTCCTCCACATCAATATAGCCACATCGATGTATAGTGTGGTCACCAGAACTTCACGTAGTTCTCCAGTTGTGACCTAACCAATGTCCTGTAAATCTCCAACGTAACTTCCCTGCTCTCATAATCAACGCCTCGACTGATAAAGACAAGCACAGCCTTTGCCTTCTTAACTATCTAATAGTGTATGGTTGCAACTTCAGGTTCTGTGGACAAACAACCCAAAATCCCTCTGTTCCACTGACATTCCTGGTCTCCTACCATTCATTGAGTACTCTCGAGTCATGTTACTTATTTCAATGTTCATGAAGCCACATTTATCAGGGTTAAATTGCACCCACCACACTTTTTTTTGGGTTGGTGGTTTGCCTTATTAACAGGGAGAGAGGGGATGTCAGAAAATGGTAGTGTCATCGCTTGGAAAAGTAATGGCCCAGGTTGGAATGTCATCCTTCCTGGGATGGTTGTGTCCCACCAAGGGGTGGCAGCATCCGAGTGCTGCTGACCCTGGGAAGTCTCCGAAATTGATTGCAGCCTCTATCTCATTTTCAGCTCAAAAACAGAAAAGGGAACATTCTACAACGATTGAAGTCGACATTACTCCGTCACCATCACATGATGTAGCCCTCAGGATGATGAAGTGCACAGCGACACAGTTTCGAATGACCCAGCATCAATTACAGAGTCATGGAGGTCTACAGAAAAAAAAAAGGCCTTTTGGCCGATCAAACCACTGTCGATCAAACATAAATCTCTAACTATTGTTCTTAATCAATCACAAGTTGTGGGCATCACTGGCTGGACCATCATTTATTGCTTCCCTTAATTTCCAAGACGGCAATTGTAATCAACCACATGGCCATGGGTTTGGATTCACATGGATTCTATATTTCCCTAAAGGAGAGCAGTTAACAAATGGACATCTTTCCCAACAATCACCAAAAGTTTCGTGGTCACCGTCAGACACTCCATTCCCAATATTTGTTTCATTAAAATACATTTCCACCATCTGCCAAGGCCTGAATTAAACCAAGTTCCTCAGAATCCTACTTGGGTCTCGAGACTAACAATCCACAGTAATATCACTGGGCCATGTCCTCTCCAATGACCTAATTCCATTCTGATTCCATTTTCCAACGACGGGCCTACAAGCCTGCATGCCTAGTCAACACAAGTGCACAATAACAATATAAAAGAGTGCAGCATAAGAACAGGCCATTCATTCCATCCCACCATGTCTGTGAGGACCACAATGCCATTCAACTGTAATCCCATCTGTCTGAACATAGTCTGTATCCCTCTACTCACTTGCTGTTTATGAGTGTTCATAAATGAATCTTTCACTTTGCGAATGTAACTGTTTTGACTAACTCCTCTTGCACCGTGCTCCAGTCACTAACCATCCTCTTCATAAAAAAACTTGCCTCGTGCAGCACCTCCAAATATTTTTCATGAACTTAAACATATGCCCCTAGTGTTTGACATTTCCAACATGGGTCAAAGACTTTCGTTATTCACCCTACCCGTGTCTCTCATAATTTTATACGCTGTTATCTGGTCACACCTCAACATCCAACGCTCTCGTGAAAACAATCCAAGCTTGTCTAACCTTGCCTTATATCTAATATACTCTACTCCAAGCAACATCCTGGGATACCACTTATTAAGTCTCTCTGAAACCTCCACAGCCTTCCCTTATTGTGATGGCTGGAACTACACGTAGTACTCCAAATGTGGCACCACTGAAATCTTAGACCGTCGTAACATGAATTTCTAACCAGTGGCCTAACTGATAAAGGCAAGCCTGCCCGACGCCTTCTTTACCACCTCAGTCACTTGCGTTGATACTCGCCTGGAGATATTGGGTTGTACCCTGATATCCCTAGAAATGCTTTCATCTAAATACCTCTTCAAAATGATGAACCCTTCTGACTCCATCACCCTTACAGCCAGTGAGTTCCAGATTCCCACTACCCTCTGACTGAATAAAATAGAAATCCCACAATCCCTCTAAATCTTCCATCCCTTCCTGTAAATCTATGTCCCCTGGCCATTACTGCCTCCACCGAAGGGAGTAGTTTCTTCCTGTCTACCCTGTCTGTTCCTCTCATAGATACATCTCTATCATGTCCCCTCTGAATCTGATCTGTTCTGAGAAAATAAAACTCCACTCTGTCCAAACTGTCTTCACAAGTAAATCTCTTCAACTCAGGCAACATGCTGGTTAATCACCTCTGCCTACATCCACTGTCACATCCCTCCTATCGTGTAGATCCCGAAGTGCACATAATGAACCCAGAACAGTGTTTCAGACAGTTCTAGCAAAACAGTTCTTAGCAGCATCACGATTGATTCAGACCTTTTATGAAATACTGAAGGACAGTCAGAGCCTGGGACAGAGCCCTGAACAGCTGAGCAGGAGGTCTGCAAAGCTTTGCTCTGTCCACTTGGAAACCTGGTTCAGATACAGCCTGTCAATGACTGAGGGATAGACCATATTCTGCACTTCACCCGATGTACCCTGAATCTGACTTGCCCGGCTTGTTTATGAGCATGTTCACATATCTTATCCCAGGTATAGAGGGGACTGTCGTATGAGAAGAGATTAAGTAGATTGGCCCTGCGCTCATTAGAGTAAGATGAACTCTACTGAAACATATAAGACTATCAGGGGATTTGACAGGCTAGATAGAGAAAGGTTCTTTCCCCTTTTGGCAGACTCTTGGGCCAGAAAGCATCACCTCATAGTAAGGGGTTGTCCATTTCAGGCTGATCTGAGGGGAAATGGCTTCTGTCATAGAAAATTAAAACTGCGACATTCTTTATCACAGAGGGCTGTGGAGGCTGGGTCATTATGTATATTCAAGATTGTGACAGAGAGATGTTTAATTCGGAAGGGAATCAAGGATTGAGTGGAAAAGGCAAAGGAATGGACTTGAGGATGATCAGATCAGTTATGATCTGATGGAGTGGTGCAACAGTCTCGATGGGCACTCTGCAGATGGTGAAAATGTCCTCTTTGTGGTAAGGAGACTAAACAACACACACTGCTCCAGGGCTGGTTTCATCAGGTCCCTGTACAGATTCAGTGAGGCATCTTGAATCTGAAGTCCAATCCTTTTGCAATGGAGGGCAACTTTCCATTTTCATTCTTCATTGCTCAAGCAGTGAGTAATCTGTTGGTTCACAGTGAGGGCAAGCTTCCAAACAGGATGGAGAACAGGATGGCGACTGGTTCTGTTTCAGAGGTAAATATTGAAGAAAACATTAGCTGTTCATAGGGAACGTGTAACTATTGGGAGACAGCTGGTGATGATTTAACCTGGGGATCACCTGAGGTTAAACAAGATGGGATCTTCATGCTGCTAATGACTTGGAACAAAGAAGTGAATGTTCTGTGTTCAAAACTGCAGGCAGCGTAACAATGGGGGTGGGGGGGGGAGGTGGTGGAGGCTGCTTGCAAGAGGGGTGAAAACAGTTTATGGAGAGTATTGATAGTTTCAGTCAGTGGTTATAACTTTGACAAATTGTGTACAATGTTGGAATCTGTGATATTTTACATCTTGGAGGGGTGAACAAAAGCACAGATTATTGAAATGGAGAAAGCTGCAACATAAAGCAACTTGGGAGAAGACGGAAAACGAGCACACGGGGCAGCATGTGATCGGGAATGGCAATAGAATGTTGTCTCATAGAACATAGAACATAGAACATAGAAGAATACAGCGCAGTACAGGCCCTTTGGCCCTCGATGTTGCGCCGATCCAAGCCCACCTAACCTATACTAACCCACTATCCTCCATATACCTATCCAATGCCCGCTTAAATGCCCATAAAGAGGGAGAGTCCACCACTGCTACTGGCAGGGCATTCCATGAACTTACGACTCGCTGAGTGAAGAACCTACCCCTAACTTCAGTCCTATATCTACCCCCCCCTTAATTTAAAGCTATGCCCCCTTGTAATACCCGACTCCATACGCGGGAAAAGGTTCACACTGTCAACCCTATCTAACCCCCAAATCATCTTGTACACCTCAATCAAGTCACCCCTAAACCTTCTTTTCTCTAATGAAAACAGCCCCAAGTGTCTCAGTCTTTCCTCATACGATCTTCCTTCCATACCAGGCAACATCCTGGTAAACCTCCTCTGCACCCGTTCCAGTGCCTCCACATCCTTCCTATAGTATGGCGACCAAAACTGCACACAATATTCCAGATGCGGCCGCACCAGAGTCTTTTTCAACTGCATCATGACCTCAGGACTCCGGAACTCAATTCCTCTGCCAATAAAAGCCAGTACGCCATATGCCTTCCTCACCGCACTATTTACCTGGGTGGCAACTTTCAGAGATCTGTGTACATGGACACCAAGATCCCTCTGCTCATCCACACTACCAAGTATCCGACCATTAGCCCGGTACCCCATCTTTTTGTTATTCTTCCCAAAGTGAATCACCTCACACTTAGCTACATTGAATTCCATTTGCCACCTTTCTGCCCAGCTCTGCAGCTTCTCTATATCCTGCTGTAACCTGCCACATCCTTCCTCACTGTCAACAACTCCTCCGACTTTCGTATCATCCGCAAACTTGCTCACCCAACCTTCTAACCCCTCTTCCAGGTCATTTATAAAAATGACAAACAGCAATGGTCCCAAAACAGATCCTTGCGGAACACCGCTAGTGACGGCACTCCATGAAGAAACTTTGCCATCAACTACTACCCTCTGTCTTCTTCCATCCAGCCAATTCCTAATCCAAACCTCCAACTCACCCTCAATGCCATATCTCCGTATTTTCTGCAGTAGCCTACCATGGGGAACCTTATCAAACGCCTTACTAAAATCCATATATACCACATCTACTGCTTTCCCCTCATCAACCTCCTTCGTCACCTTTTCAAAGAACTCAATAAGGTTTGTGAGGCACGACCTGCCCTTCACAAAACCATGCTGACTATCCTTGATCACATTATTCCTATCCAGATGTGCATAAATCCTATCCCTTACAATTCTCTCTAAGACTTTGCCCACAACAGAAGTGAGACTCACCGGCCTATAGTTACTAGGGTTATCCCTACTCCCCTTTTTGAACAAGGGAACCACATTTGCTATCCTCCAGTCTTCTGGCACTACTCCAGTAGACAATGAGGACATAAAAATCAAGGCCAATGGCTCTGCAATCTCCTCCCTTGCTTCCCAGAGAATCCTAGGATAAATGCCATCAGGCCCAGGGGACTTATCTATTTTCAAATTTTCCAGGATTTCCAACACCTCTTCTCTACATACCTCAAAGCCATCCATTCTACTTATTTGTGACTCAGTATTCACATCAACGACAATGCCCTGTTCCTGAGTAAATACTGAAGAAAAGTATTCATTCAGTGTCTCCCCAATCTCTTCCGCCTCCACACGCAACTTCCCCCTACTATCCTTGACTGGACCTATTCCTACCCTAGTCATTCTTTTATTCCTAACATACCTATAGAAAGCCTGAGGGTTTTCCCTAATCCTACCGACTAAGGACCTTTCATGTCCCCTCCTTGCTGCTCTTAGCTCTCTCTTCAGGTCCTTCCTGGCTACCCTATAACTCTCAATCGCCCCAATTGAACATTCACGTCTCATCTTGAGATAGGCCGCCCTCTTCCATTTAACAAGGGATTCCAATTCCTTATTAAACCACGGCTCCCTCGCACGACCCTTTCCTCCCTGCCTGACAGGTACATAATTATCAAGGACACTCAATAGTTGCTCCTTGAACAAGCTCCACATATCATTTACACTCTTGCCTTGGAGTCTACTTTTCCAAGCCACACACCCTAAGTCATGCCTCACCGCATCATAATTTCCCTGACCCCAGCTATAACTCTTGCCCTGTAGTACACACTTATCCCTCTCCATCACGAGAGTAAAAATCACCGAATTATGGTCACTATCCCCAAAGTGCTCACCTACCTCTAATTCTAACACCTGGCCTGGTTCGTTACCCAGAACCAAATCCAGTATGGCCTCACCTCTTGTTGGCCTGTCTACATATTGTGTCAGGAAACTCTCCTGCACACATTGAACAAACACTGACCCATCTAACGAACTTGAGCTATAGCTTTCCCAATCAATATCAGGAAAGTTAAAGTCCCCCATAACAACCACCCTATTACTGTCACTCATCTCCTGAATCACCTTCCCAATCCTTTCTTCAATGATTCTAGGACTATTAGGAGGCCTGTAAAAGACTCCTAACAGGGTGACCTCACCTTTCCTATTCCTAACCTCAGCCCAAACTACCTCAGATGGCAAGTCCTCATCCATCGTCCTTTCCACCACTGTAATACTATCTTTGACAAGCAATGCCACACCTCCCCCTCTTTTACCCCCACCTCTGACCCTACTAAAACATTTAAATCCTGGAACCTGCAACAGCCAATCCTGTCCCTGTTCTAGCCATGTCTCCGTAATAGCCACAACATCGAAGTCCCAGGTACCAACCCACGCTGCAGGTTCACCTACCTTATTTCGTATACTTCTTGCATTGAAGTATACACACTTCAAGCCACTTTCCTGTTTACAGACACCCTCCTTGGAAATTGATGCCATGTTCCTAACCTCCCTACACTCCAGGCCCTGCACCCTGAAGCTACAATCTGGGTTCCCATGCCCCTGCAGAGTTAGTTTAAACCCCCCCCAAGAGCACTAGCAAACCTCCCCCCAAGGATACTGGTGCCCCTCAGGTTCAGGTGTAGACCATCCTGTTTATAGAGGTCCCACCGTCCCCAGAAAGAACCCCAGTTATCCAAAAACCGGAATCCCTCCCTCCTGCACCATCCCTGTAGCCAGCATTTAAGTGTTCTCTTTCCCTATTCCTCGAATCTCTATCACGTGGCACGGGTAACAAACCAGAGACAACAACTCTGTTCGTTCTAACTCTGAGCTTCCAACCTGGCTCCCTGAAAGCCTGTCTAACATCCTCGGCACTCCGCCTACCTATGTCGTTGGTGCCAATATGGACCACGACTTCGGGCTGCTCCCCCTCCCCCTCCAGGACCCGGAAAACACGATCAGAGACATCACGTACCCTTGCACCTGGGAGGCAACATACCAAACGTGAGTCTCTCTCGTTCCCACAAAACCGCCTATCTGTGCCCCTAACTATCGAGTCCCCAATTACTACTGCTCTGCTCTTCTTCACCCTTCCCTTCCTCTCCTTCGCGCTTTTAAAGGGGGAAAAAACCTACCCAGGTAAGCTTACACTAACTGCTTCCGGGTCTCGGCTGCCCCTCTGGTCGTCGTCACTTCCCCCTGGTGCTCCCGCTATTTCTGTGAAGAGAGAGTGAAAGAGAAAAAAAAACACCGCTGCCCGCTACCGGTAAGCACTTTTAAAACCAAACAGTCTTACCTTCGCTGCTGCTCGCACTGGAAATGACCGACCGCTTATAAGGGTGAGTATAAATACTCACCGCTTTCCTTCCCGGCTGCCCCTCTGGTCGTCGTCACTTCCCCCTGGTGCTCCCGCTCTTTCTGAGTGATATAGACAGGTAAATAGCGCAAACTCTTTCCCCTCAGTCGGCAGTCAATAACCAACATGCACAGATATAAGGTAAGGGGATTTGAGCAATTTTTGAGCATGATAACACGAGGGAGTATCATAGTATCATAGAGTGATTGGGATTTTTAAACCATGTAGGGAGGAACAATGTATCATCGTGTCTGTACTGGTCATGGAAGATTAATCTTTTCTAATCCTATATTCCATCATTTAGCTGGCAGCCTTGCATGCTATGGTATTTCACGTGCTCATCTAAATAGTTCTTGATTGTTGTGACAATTCATACCTGTTCAGATCTTTTCAGGCAATGAGGTCCAGATAACTCTAAATACCTTGGTGAAAAAAATTGCTCAAATCCCCTTACCTTATATCTGTGCATGTTGGTTATTGACTCCCGACTGAGGGGAAAGAGTTTGCGCTATTTACCTGTCTATATCACTCAGAATTTTGCACAGTAGGACTGCAGAAAGGCATGGGGTTAAGGAGTATTGTGAGGCTAAATATGATTACTGTATTAGCGCATGTAACGGTTTGGAGAAGATCACAGAACTGAGAGGCCTGTGAGTCTCGAATTATTTGCAGAAATAAGAGGGAGTGACTCTGGAGAAGGTCAAAGTGAAAGAGAAGTTCTGGAAGTGTGCAAGTGCTTACAATAATAATGATGGTGAAGGACTGCAGAAGGGCAGAAAAAGAGTGGATGCAGGAACACTGGAGGCTAATACAAATAATAAACACAGTGAGGCTGGAGGATGATACAGAGTTCTGGAGAGGTGTAGAGTTTGGAGCAGAGTGCAGAGATCGTCAAGGCCTCATTTGCCTCGTGGGTAATGTAAGGGAATTAGCTTCAGCAAACTTCAAGCTATGGCATAGTCAGGAAAGATCATTGTGGTTGGGAAAGATTACTGAAATAGGGATGTTTCAGCCTGGAGGTATTGCGGAGATAGGAAGTCGTGCAAACGTGCAGAGGTTAGAGAGAAAGATTGGGTAAAATCATTGACAGATTTGAAAACAAGACCACTTCGAAATGCAGATGTTTCTGGAGACAATGCAGTTCAGTTAGAGACCACGTGTGGCAGGAGTTACATGATGGACAGCATTCATTTCAACAACATGAGGCTGACTGACACTAATATCATGCCAAGTCAGAATGTGAAATTTCCAATAATGATGTGAGAACAGAGCGATGGAAGATTTACACAACAAATGAGCTGATGCAATAATTAAATGGAAACAAACTCTCTTGATGCTGAGACCTGTTTCGAAGTTATCTAATAACTCATTTTCAAGTTTGTGAGTGGGTTTTTTTTGTCAACCTGAGGCAGTTCCCAGGAAGTGGTGGAGGGTTGTCAACAGCTGTCAATCAATGACATTGACCCCAACATTGAATACAGTGTCAGTCCCTGGACCCACCTCGAGCTTTCCACCCAATCCTTCTTAATGATAGTAACCATGACGTTTATAATCTTCCCAGATTACCACACTTCCTCCCATCTCCCTCCAACTCCCAATAAACAAGCAGTATCACGAGGCATCCGGAGATAAGAATACCCCCAACACCAGCTAGTGGTGTGAGAATCTACATGATATTAATAATTGGTATATTTTTTATTGACGTGGAAAGCAGTTTTTCATCTGCATTGATTTCCATTTTGAAAACTGAAATGTTCTTTTGCTTCCCTGAATGCAATGGGCTGGAAATGGAAATAACAGAGCTGGAAGTGACACTTTGGATCATGATTAGCTTTCCATGATACAGGAGGAAGCAGAGACCCTGCTCCTGCCATTTTAGTTCCAGTAATCCCAGGTGAATCTTGGCTCTGGCCCTTGCTCCACTGATCTTTAGTCTGTGCAGTATCTCCAGCTCCTTTACGCTGATCTCCCAAATATGAAACAAAAACCAAGATATAAATTGCTGCAAAGACTCAGGCAGCATTTGTGGGAGAGAAATCCCAGTTAATGCTCCGGGTCCAGTGACCCTTCTTCAGAACAGAAATGTTACCTCTTCTCCTTGAATTGGGAAACCTGTGTCCTTATCTTCATCTTCTTTTCGTTCTCTTGATTTCTGCTAAATATTCCATCTTCTGTTATCTCCCTGAGAGATGTGCATCTCTCCAATGGTTACCTTTGGTCTTCAATGGTCATTTATTACCCCCTACCCACTGGATTTTGAGCTTTGGTCTGGTTTATGCAGTGATTAGTTAAATAATTCTGGAAACTGGATATTTCATCGTTCTTTTGAACTGAGCTCTGACACTGGATAGAGACACCATGTAAGTATTTGCGTTTGTGCAGCAACTTACATTGCACAGCGTGTATTCAACTTGTTCAAACATTCAAAGATTTCATAGTCATAATCCGTTAACTGATCTGGGAGACCAAATATATGGAAAACATTTAACAGCCAGAGAATTACGAACTTTCACTGTCTGAATTCTACTCTTCAGCTTGGGCTCACTCTGCTCGTCTTCCTTACTAAGACCCCTCAGTCCCTTACAGGCTTGTCTTGTAAATAAAGTGTGTGCGACTGTCCGTTCATTGAGGAACACAATGTAACATAAGGCAAGAATGGGGTTAGAGCCACAGCAAATGAATGGAATCCAATGCAGAAGAGTCTGCAAAGTAGCTGCCCTTATTCCTGCCGTAAAATAGCCTGTACCTGGTTATATTCTTGAGTCTCAAATCTATAATTAGTCTCAAATCTGGATGGGTGCTTAAGCTCGGACAAATGTTCGGCACAACATTGTGGGCCGAAGGGCCTGTTCTGTGCTGTATTGTTCTATGTTCTATGTTCTAAAATGTCAAGAACATTTTTCAAACAAAGCAGAATGTCGATTGTTGACACAAATGCAGTAAACAATTACTCGTACAGTATTTAGTTTTCAGTTTGTGGCAACAAAAGCTGACAAAGCGATCAAAGGTGAATGTGACAGTGAACTAGACAGAACAGTCAGTGAAAATGACCAGTAGATCTGCTGTTGCCATGGCCGCCAGATAACGTGTTATGCAGGGAGCGAGGCCTCACTTTCCCTGGGACAGGATCAAAATCGACATGGAATTTATTGGCAGAATGATAATTGAAAAATGGCTGGGTATTAATGAACACTATTTTGTATATAAATATCTAAGCAATCTGAATGGTCGCTGCAACAGCAAGATAAAATTAGCCAGAAGTTTAAGAAAATATGAGCACAACGGTAAATCAGTAAGTTTCCAATTCCACTGAACAAATTTTGACTTGAATGAAAACAGGCTGCAAATGGAATCTAGAATACCAATCCAAAAGCTATCCATAGAAACATGCAACACTTATAACGGTGAACCTGCACTGCATCCAGCCTGTGACTCCTTCAAGAACAATTGATACAAGTGTTATAATATAGTGTGAAAATTGGACAAACCCTATGATAGGGAAGTGCTAAACGTTGGACCACTCTTTTCCATTTATTCATGGAATTAAGATTCAATTACATTGCTGTGGATCTGGAGTTACCTATAGACATTCCCTACCTTCTGAAAAGAGAGGTGCCTCACTACAGTGAGTTATATTCGGAGGAAAACATGCCATCATAGCTGTAAAATATCAAAAATGATCAGTTTTAAATCAGTTGTCATGGCAGAGCAAAGGAATACTGGGGATGTAAGAGGAAAGTTCTTTCTTAATGATCGGTTTGAGGGCAGATGTATTTCAATTACAAAAGGATGATGTTCCCGCGCAATGATAATACATGTTGCTCAAATGTGATTTCCAAGCAGAGGCAAATGTTTAATGTATAACCACCGTGAAAAGTGAGGGAAGTGAGACCATTGTAATTCTGGTCAAGTGTGAACCCCAGTCATCTGAAAACATGGTGGAGAAAAAGGGGTAGATAATGTGGGTTAATTAATATTGTGGAGGTACGGAGGTAGAGATAACACAAACAAACTGCCACACTGCAACATTGCCTACCCCTGCAACGCTGCATTAACTCGCCTCAATTATCAACAAAACATACAAGAAGGGCAGTGAATTAACACTGAATACTTTACTTTCAATGTGGATTCCTGCAAGTTTTAGAAAATGAATAATATGCTGTTCATCACTCCATTTTAAATTTAAAGATGTATGCAACATGTATAAAGGCAGAAAGTAGAGTTAAACTATCCGTTGGTCATAAGATTGGTCAGTCCCGCCGTGATCCTTCAGCAAAAGAAACTGTACAGACATCTATCGTCACTTCTGTGTTATAGATGATTTCTTTTGGACAGGTACCTCAATTGAAAGAAGTGGACGTTCATCTCAGTTCAAGCTAGAAACATTTTTGCGACCCTGTAGGTGTAGATGAAAGGAAGTAAGAGGGAATGAAACTCATTTACTCAGACAGAAAAGTACCAAGTGCTTTACAGCTGCTCTGCCCCGGACCGTAAGAAACTATAGAAAGTTGTGAACACAGCCCAGTGCATTACACAAGCCAAACTTCCTGCCATTCACTCAATCTACATTGTTGTTGCCTTAGAACGGCAGCCAACATCATTAAAGACTCCTCCCATCCCAGTTAAATCCTCTTCCAAACTTTTCCGTCAGGCAGAAGATGCAAAAGGAAAAACTTGCATACCAATAGGTTCAAGAATATTTTCTTCGCTGCTGTTATTTGACTTGTGAATGGATCTCTCAATTTTAAAATCTAATGCTGATCTTGCTTTTTGTGCACCTTCGTTGCAGCTGTAACTTTATATTCCTCGCTCTGTTCAATGACCTGATGGTCTTCGTGTCTTTGCATGTTAAAATCTGCTGTACTACAAGCAAACAAATGATTTTCACACTATACAGGTAGATATGACAATAATAATAAAACAAATCAAACCAAATCAAATCAAAGGTGAAAGGAGAAAGGTAAATGACAGAGATGTTGGAAGCGGTCGAACATCAAAGCCAGTGGAATAACTTGTGAGGACAGAGACGTGTTGTGTTTTTGATAAAGCTGAACATGTTGAAATGCCAGAGGATGGCATGTTCAATGTTGAGGGTGTTGCTGAAATATGAAAAGTGCATCACTGGGTACGTTGCTAAGGTGGTACTGATGCCTTCACAAAGAAAAGTATCCTGAGTAGGAGTTGGAGAAGTCATAAAGACAGAGAGGTTAATAACGCAGAAAAAGAAATGCACTTTGGCCTGTAGAGTCTGTGCTGGTCAAATGCAATTGCCTAACAATTCTCATGTAGTTTTCCAGCATTAGGTCCATGACCCTGCCATTACAACTGCACACATAAATAGTTCTGTTATCAGGGTATCCGCCTCTACTACCCTTACAAGTAGTCATCCAGGGAATCAAACTCTGGCTGCCTGCCGCCTGGAGGAAGAATGCCTCATCTTCTGGCTTGGGACCCCCACAAACACATGAGATCAATGTGGACTTCACCAGGTTCCCCTCCTCCCACCTTATCCCAGATCCAACCTTACAACTCGGCGTCGCCCTCTTGAACTGTCCTACCTAATCATCCTCCTGTCCATCTATCCACTCCACCCTCCCCTCCGACCTATCACCATCACTCCCACTTTCATCTAACTATTGCATTCCCAGCTACATTCCCCGATAACAGCGCCCCTCCCATTTATGATTCAGCCCCCTTTGGCCGCTCCCTCATTCCTGATGAAGAGCTTATGCTCAAAATATCGCCTCCCCTACTCGGCGGATGCTGTCTGAGCAGCTGTGCTTTTCCAGCACCCCACTCTTCTTCCCGTACTGGCAGTAATTTCCAGGTTGCTACCATAGTCTCAGTGGCAAACTAAACATCCTGCCTCTTTGCATCCATGCCCCGGTCATTTACAAGCCCAAAAAGTGGAAAACCTATGTCCTTTCAATGCTGTCTATGCTCGTTATGATTCTATGCATTGAAACCACGTCCCCTCAAGAATTTTCCCTGGTCCAAGGAAAACAACCCTAATCCATCCAATCTCGCTTCGTACCTAAAGCTTTCCAACCTTGGAATCATCCTGGAAATCTCTGCATCATTTCCAGGGCAATCGAAATACACCTACGTTGTGGATTCCAGAACTGCAGACAAGACGTTAGCTGTGGCGTGGCCAATATTTTATACCATTGCAGCATACTTTCCTTGAACTTCATCTCTATTAAAAGAACAAAAATGTTCCTTATTCCTTTTGAACCATATTATCGACCTGTCCTGCTGCCATAAGGTGTTCATGTGCAGCAAGGTCCCTTTGATTTTCAGTGTGTCTCAGGTTCTTACCATTCTTCATGTTTTTCCCTTGCCTTGTATTTCCTTCCCATGTGCATCAGCTCACAAATACCCATACTGAATTCCATTTGCCACTGATCAGCCCATCTCACCAGCCTATTTACACCATCCCATAATCGAGGGCTATCCTCTTCACTCTTCAGCACTTCATCAATTTTTATACTGTCAGTGAACTTATCCTGTATATTCCCCAGTATGTAGGTTTCCCGGTAGATGTGAATACCACCGTTCATCTTTAGTGGAACATGTGGGCCCTGTATTCTTTCTATTTCCTTCTTGAATGCATCCCACTTCTCTAACATGGATTCCCCGAAAAGTGTCTGCTGTCTGTCCAATCGCACACAATCTTATTAAATTTTGGGATTGCTCCAGTTTAGAACTTTGATTTCTTGTCCTCGTCTTTTTCCATATTAATCTTGAGTTGTTGTCATTGTCTGCAAAATTATTCCCCACTGAATTGCCAGGTAGGAGAAAGAGGAATTCAGATGCTGGAGATCAGAGAAGAGAGTGTGGTGATGGGAAAGCACAGCAGGTCAGGCAGGATTCTCGTCAGATCAACATCCCTCACTCCCAGGACCTTCTACCGCCACCACAGGAAGTGCAAAACCTGCTCCCACAGGCCGCCCCCTCACCTTAATCCAAAGCCCCAAAGGGTCCTTCCACATCCAACAGACGCTTACCTGTACCTCCACAAATGTCATCTACTGCATCCGTGCACCCAATGTGGTCTCCTCTATATCAGGAGACTGGATGTCAACTTGCAAATCTTTTCAGAAAATATCCCTGGTACACTCACACCAACCTGGTCAACTGCTCCATGGCTGAACACTTCAACTCCCCCTCCCACTCCACCAAGAAAATGCAGGTCCTTGGCATATTGTCGCTAAGGGAACCCTGCATGCTATGTTATGCTGCATTCGTCTAAGACACAATGAATGGTCTTGTTGCAATTTTACACAGGTTCTGATCATTTGTTTCCTGGTTCTATTGTGGCTCTGATTGAAATTTGATCCAATGCTAAGAGCAGGGGTGAACTAATCTATGGAGAAAGGGAGAGTTTGATTTATTGACTGTCCAATCGCCAGTCCTATGACTGTGTTGGGATCAATGTTTCTAATTGGGTTCTGTGCCTGTGAGAGTTGGAACTGAGAAATGTAAGAATCTATTGCATTCATTCATAAAGTTACCTTGAAGCCAAACAAAATCACAGAGTTCCTTCTGCTCTTCTAGGAGGGGCCATGAGCTTAGTCTCTTTCCAATCTCCACAATCTCTGCAGTGATTGGGCTGGAGGATAATCTGAGGTGTGTGTGAAAGTCATATCGTTCAAACTCACTCAACACCAACCACTTCCAATCACACTGTGCACCGGAGTATGGTGGAAAAGTCTTATTGTTGCTCTCTGGAGCAGGCAGGAGTAATTTCTGATTAGTAATTCACTGCTTCTTTTCCTATTTGTCTTCCTCAGTTAATTTTCTGGCAATTGTTATCCTTTCCCGAGGTAAGTGTGGCGATTCCCCTTGCACTACTCGCTACCTAGTGGTTATGGCAGCTGCTGATCTAATGGTTATTATCACTGATATTGTGCTGAGGAGATTTCGCCTTTATTATTTCACACAGTGTTTCCTGGATTCCCTCACTCCTGTGTGTAGAGTTCTTGGGGTCCTGTGTCATACAGCCAGGGACTGCTCTGTTTGGTTCACCATCACTTTCCCCTTTGACTGATTTGTGACCATTTGTTGTCAGAAACTGAAATCAAAACATTGCACTGAAAAAACCGCGACTGTGGTTCGAGCTACAATATACATCCTGCTCTGTTTGAAAAATATCCCCTTCCATTATCAATTTGAAACTCAAAGGATAATCAACAATGTTCTATTCTATTGTGTAACAAAGTCAAGCTACTTTACTGTGTCTTGGTGGGTGGCATTAGATTGGCTTGATATGGTTTTGACCCCTTTACTGCGATTTACTTTGATTCTGTTGCTCAATGCTCTGACAGTCAGACACATTTTAGTGACCAGCCGAGCCTGGAAGAGGGTGAAGGGTGAGAGCAAAAGAGAGAATCACAGAGACCCTGAGATGGAGACCAGAAGGAAATCTGTGACATTGCTTTTCACCATCTCTGGGAGCTTCATCATCCTGTGGTTAATCAGTGTTGTCAGTTTTGTATGTTATATGAATCAAGGAATCCCCCCAACACTTACTTGCCTCTATTAAATCACTTCTGTATTGTCGGCTACATGCTGTGGAACCTAAGTTGTTGCACAAACACATTTATTTACGGAGTAAAATTGTCTTAGAGCAAAGATCATTAATGCAGTAAAATACCTGGCTGCACGGATTCCTTGTGTTATGAGAAAATAAACCTCCTCAAGGACGACCAGCAGGGATGGTCCTGTTGTTCCCAAACCATGATTTTTTTTTCATTTCATCCTGGGATGTGGGGCATCACTTGCTGGGTCAGCATTTATTATTTGCCCCTAGTTGCCCCATGAGATGGTGGTGTTCAGATGCATTCTTGAGCCAATGCAGACCCAAAGGAAGGGAATTCCAGGATGTTGACCCAGTCACACTAAAGGAACGGTGATATATTTCCAAGTCAGGATGGTGAGAGGCTTTGACAGGAAGTTTGCAGATGGTGCTGTTCCCAAGTATCAGCTGCCCTTGCCGTTCTAGATGAAAGTGGCTGTGGGTTTGGAAGGTACTACCTGAGGATCTTTGTTGAATTTATGCAGTGCATTTTTTAAATAGCACACGCTGCTGCTACTAAGTGGAGGTGAGAGCAGTGGGGATTTGTATATGTGGTGCTAGTCAAGCGGCTGCTTGATCCTGGATGGTGTCAAGCTTCTTGAGTGTTGATAGAGTTGCACCATCCAGGCAATTGGGGAGTATTCCATCACAATTCTGACAGAAAGTTCCTGTCCCACAGCAGACAGCAGCGAACTTGCAGATTCCCTATCATAGCACAATGTAAAGGAATTGTAAAGGGAAATGAAATTTCATACCAGGTAATTTGTATCAGCTTAGAACTCTGTGTAAGTCTCCATCGAAATCAAATCCTTCACAGGTTTCAGAAGATAATACATAGGATAGTTATTCAGGAAATGCTCCACTAATAAGTATGTTGTCTGACTACTCTGTCCAATTCAAAATAACCCATACCAGTGTCATGCACAGCTACGTTATGAGCTATTTTAATGTGAGAAATTGTGACAGGCAAGTACATGACATTGTGAGATCCCACCTACTAAACATTCATTTCTGCAACAACATTGTCTAGATTCAGAACAAAGTTCAATATTACCTAGTTATGAATAAATAGACCTAATTACAAATGGCTGATCTTCCTATTTGCCATCATTAACCTCCTAATTCCAATGGACTGCTCCTCCAATAAATTCCCAAAGCAGAAATTTCCTATCATGGAGTGAAGAATCGAAAAAGTGAAACGAAACTCCCTTGTGTTGGAAGTGATACAATGCCACCCTCTGTTGGACATACCACACCATTGTGGAGGGGGTTGTGGAGAAACACAACCTTCAAGTATTCAATAAGAGATGTACAGAGGGCAACAGCTCAGAGCACCATCGAAACTGACAGCCCCATCCCACGCGCGCGCATGCACACATATACACATGCATGCACACATACACACACGCACGCACACACATGCACACACACGCACACACACACATACACACACATGCACACAGACACATGCACACACTCACACGCACACACATGCACACATACACACACACATGCACACACACACATGCACACACATACATACACTCACACGCACACACACATGCACACACACGCACGCACGCACATGCACACACACACGCATACACACACACATACACTCACACACACAATTACACACACACGCACACACACATTCACACACATCCACACGCACGCACACACATACACACACACATGCACGAGCACACACACACATACACACACATACGCACACGCACACATGCACACACACATGCACACACAAACATACACACACATGCACGCACACACACACATGCACACACATACACACACATGCACACGCACACATGCACACACACACGCGCACGCACACATGCACACACACACGCACACACACATGCACACACACGCACGCACACACATGAGCATACGCACACACACACATGCACGCACACATATACACTCACGCACACATACACACATACACTCACACACATGCACACACACATGCACGCACACGCACATGCACACACACACGCACACACATACACATGCACACACACACACACATGCACACACACACGCACACACGCACACGCACGCACACATACACACACACATGCACACACACATATACACACACACATACACACATACACGCACACACATACACACATGCACGCACACACGCACATACACATACACGCACACACACGCATGCACACACACACACACACAGAAGGCTGGCGTGCAGAGAGTTGCAATTGGACTGAATTTCTTCACCATGGAAACCGCTCATGTGTAGAAATAATGGGGAAATGCTTTGTCTTTGAGTAGTATTCCTGATATCATACACATCAAATAGAATGTTTCTACTGCAGTTGTATCCAGGCACCTCCATGTGAATCACTTCATGAGGAGACGCGATTAATTTTACTGCACTTTTTTGCAGCTTGCAATGTTTTCCGACAGAATCACGAATTCCAAATGAAAAAGGATTGAAAGGTGAACGAGGTCAGCACTGGGCATGTTCACCTTCGTCTTCTCATATTTTAGGACAACTTCGCAAATGATCGGACAAAACTACTCTCTGTTTTCACCGGCATTCTTTGAAGAATGAAACTAATGTGCAATGTGAGAGACCCACACTGATGTGTCCTGTACAAACACTTTCTGTTTGTGCAGTGGCCTGGGGAGTCCAGAAGAGGGCGGCATTTGATCAATTCAAACACAAGAGGGACAGCGAGGAAGCACGTGTGAGAGAGACTCTTCCACATTTGACATTTCAATTCATTCATTCAAAATTCCATCAGGGACAAAGGGATTTCCATTGTCGGCAGAGAGAAACACCCACATACACACACGCAGACATGCATATAGACGCATGCATCAACATTGTCACTGTGAAAACAAGAGGGAAAAACACAGACAGAAGGGCTTGGTGGTGAAACAGGAATAGAACAACCCATAGAGTACTTCTCTTTGAAACAATGGCAGTCTTTGGAAAAATACGGTCTGATAGGAAAAGGGTCTTTGGGATTTCTCTTGATTTTTCAATGCTTTGAAGTCTGTGTCCAACAGAGAACAATGAAATGCAAAGTGACATTGATCATAATCCACTGGGCTTCATTGGAAAGTTCAAATGAAAAATGCTAGACTCTTCCAATGGAGTCTTTTGGTGGAACCATTTAATATAAAGATCCTACTCTTTGCTATAAAACTTAAAAGTAACGGCTGCTGTATTGTCCCAAGTGTCAAATGCTAGAGTAAGTGAAAGGCTTATGGAATGCTAAGATTGTATAATGTTGTGAGAGGGAGAAAGAATAAATGTATTGTAGTCTAGAATTTTAATTTTTATACATCATGTATTTTGTAAGGAAATGAGTTTTTGAAATGGCATTTCAGTTTTCTAAAGGCAGAGACACATGGCGTACAGAATTCTGGTGCATCGACACCATCTAGTGATCAGAATAAATAGAAGTGAACGGGACCTGATGGCTCAAAATCGTGGAATTCCCTCCCTAAGGCCATTGTGGGTCGAACTCCAGCACTTGGACTTCAGTAGTTGAAGAAGGCAACTCACCACCACCTTCTCCAAGGATAAATAGGGATCGGTAATAAATTCTGACCAGCCAGTGACACCCATATCCCACCAATGAATAAGAATACAGTGGTAATCCTGTGAGTTCTAGACACCTTATAACTCCTCGGTATATGTCCAGGACTGATTCATAGTGACCATATTCATTTGTTGTGATATCTGCTATTTGCAGCCTGCAATCATAACCATCAGTATCCTGAGATATATAAAGATGAGTGCACATACCTCGGAACACACTTTGATGTGAGAGTTCATGGATGACAGGCTATGGGCATTATGATGGCCTGTTCATTCACATTTACTTCAGGCTGGTTCCTGTCAATGTCCCTGTCTCTTCATAGTATATGAGAGGGTGTCGTGATAACCCATCCATCTATCTTTTTTAGATAATTCCAATATTTTCGACTTCAAAGATCCTCATCCCAATTTTTTCCCTCAGGATAATTGGAATCAGTGGTACCCAGCCCAGTGCCTCCCTGAGAGTGTCCATGCAGCTGTCATTAAACCAGACCTTGGTGAGCTGCTGTAACTGAGAGTGAGAGGTGGTCACGTGGGTCTTCTCCTGGAACAAATGGTCACGCTGCTTATGACTAATCCGGGACAGGCCTTTCCTTTGGTCAGCCTGCCTGAGGTCCTCCCTCAGCTGTTCCATCAGACCGTTGTTGTAAGTAATGCACAGGGAGTGGTTTTCCTGCTCACCACCATCCCTGATTAGGCCCTGGATCTTCTGATTAATTGTCTTGGAGTGACCTCCAGAATGCTAATTAAGTGATGGCCAGCCTGATTCTCCACTGGCTGTCCCATAGTTTCCTGTTGATTTCTGTGTTCAGTCCATCTTGGGCTCAATTACTTGTTGGTCAGGATCCTGAGTTATTCTCCAAATTAGCCAAGTCAAGGGCATTGACCGGTGACACTCCTGCCCCGTATGCTGTGGCTAGATCATTAAGGGGTTCCCTTCTCTTTCGTGTTAACCACTGGTCTGAGTTTTCCCTTATATTTCCCTGTCCCTCATCCCATTATCCTGTGGATCAGGTGGCAATGTACTCATTTTAATGGGGAAGGACCCAACCCTGGTAACTTTATCTATGATATTGTGATTACAATTGGTATTAATCTGTAGTGAATGTTATTGACATCTGGAGATGTTCTCATTGGAAGTTCTCATTGAGAACAGTATCTGGTGGTGAGGGGAAATGAAAGAGAGTCCCCTTTCTGCGGCTGCCTACCAGCTGGATGGCTGCCAATGTGTTTTGGTGTGTCATGTGACATCAGCTCGTTGTCGCTGGGTATCCACAGGATTCATGGGATCTGGCTTGGGCTGTGCGTCGGGGGGTGGGGGGATGAGTGCTTAAGGTGCAGGAAGCTGGGAGAAAGGCAGTGGGTGGTCCCCATCTGTGGGCGGGTGTAGATGTGTCTGTGTGGGGCCTCTCCCTATCTCCCTGGGGAAGTAGGACCTCAGAGGCCCACATTATACCATTCTGGGCGATATTTGGTTCGCTAGGGATTGTACTTGGTCCTGGTCCTTCCTACTAGGGCCTAATGTGCTTTGCTCAGTGTTGCAGTCAGACAGGACACGTGCAGCTGCTTGGAGCTCCTTACACTCTCCTTCAAGCTTGTCACTGTATCCTGAGGCTGTTTCTCGGTCCCTAGTGTCCCTTCTCTCACTGGGATTGGATCTTTCCAATTGGAACTGGAGGTGTTCCGTGTGGGGAAGGTTTTCCTGCAACGTTCTGAACTGTTCATTGTGTAAGAGCTCTCGCCCTGTCGCAGTCTGTAGTTTTCCCTGGAGTGAATTAATCTCACCTGTTTTATCCTGATCGAGCTCCTCCAGGATCTAGACAGCAGCAGCAGAATACGAGGTTCTTCATGACGAATCGATAAAGAGACCCTAATTTAAGTGGGGAGATGTTGTAGGAATTTCGGAGTGTTTGTGTGTAACATTTGCAGTCCCCAGCAGCAGTGGGCCTCATACAGTGACTCTATGTGTGTGTGTTCCCCTTTGTCAGCATTTCACCCATATCTCTCTCAACCCTTCCTATTTATATACCCAGCCAGATATATTTTTAATGCCATAACTGCACCAGCCTTCACCACTTCCTCTGGAAGATCATTCCATATGCACACCACACTCTGCATGAAAATTTGCCCCTTTGGTCTCTTTTATATCTTACCCTTCTCACCCTAAACCTCGACTCTCCCACCCCAGGTAAAATACGTTGTCTGTTTGCCCAATCATGGCCTTCATGACTTAAGTAAACTCTCTAAGGTGACCCTTCAGCCTCTGATTCTCTAAGAAAAACAGCCCCAGCATGTTCAGCCTCTCCTTGTAGCTCAAATCCTCCAACCTTGGCAAAATCCTTGTAATTTTGTTTCTGAAGCTTTTCATGTTTCACCATATCCTTCCATTAGGAAGGAGACCAGAATTTCACGCAATATCCAAACATGGCCGAACCAATGTCCTGTACAGCCGCAACATGACCTCCCAACTCCTGTACTCAGTGCTCTGACCAAGGAAGGAAAGTATACAAAATACCTTCTTCACTACCCTATCTGCCTGCGACTCCAATTTCAGGGAGGTATTAACCTGCACTTCAAGGTCTCCTTGTTCAGCAACACTCCCTAGGACTTTTCCATAATGTCTGTAAGTCCTGGAAAGATTTGCATTTCCAAAATGTGGCATCTCACATTTGTCTGAATTAAACTCCATCTGCCACTTATCAGCCCATTAGCCCATGTGATCAAGATTCTGTTGCAATTTGAGGTAACCCTCTTTGTTGGCCACTGAACCTCCAATTTTGGTAACATCTGCAAACTTACAAACTTCACCTCTTGTACTCACTTCCAAACCATTTATATAAATAATGAAAGGTAGTGTACCAAGCACTGATCCTTGTGACACACCAGTGGACACAGGCCTCCATTCTGAATACCTTCAACTCTCCACCACCACCCTCAGTCTTCTACGTTCTGAACCAGTCCTGTATCCAAATGGCTCGTTTTCCCAGCATTCCATGAGACCTGACGTTGCTAACCAATGTCCCATGAGGAACCCTGTCAAACACCTTACTGAATACCATATAGATCATGTCCACCACTCTGCCCTCAGCAATCCTCTTTGTTAATTCCTGAAAAAACTCAATCAAGTTTATGAGACATGATTTCCCATGCATAAAGCCATGTTGACTATCCATAATCAGTCATTGCCTTCCCAAATGCATCTGCATCCTATCCCTCAGGATTTCCTCCAACAACTTGCCCACCACCGATGTAATGCTCACTGATCTATATTTCTCTGGGTTGTTCTTACCACCTTTCTTAAATATTCGCATCACGTTAGCCAACCTCCAATCTTCTGGCACCTCACCTGTCAATATCGATGACACAAATATCTCAGCAAGGAGCCCAGCAATCATTTCCCCAGCTTCCCACAGAGTTTGAGGTTACACCTGACCATGTCCTGGGGGTTTATCCACTTTTATGCATTTCAATACATCCAGCATCTCTTCTTCTGTAATATGTACATCTTAAAAAAAAACATTTCCATCTGTTTTCCCATGTTCTATATCTTCATTGTCCTTTTCCACAGTAAATACAAATGCAAAGTATTCATTCAGTATCTTTGCATTCTTCTGTGGTTCCACACAAAGGCTGTCTTGCTGATTTTGAGAGGCCCTATTCTCTCCCTAGTTATCCCTTTGTCCTTAATGTATTTGTAAAAATTCTTTGGATTCTCCTTAACTCTAGTTGCCAAAGCTATCACATGTCCCCCTTTTCCCCTCCTGATTTCCCTCTTAAGTATACTCCTACTGCCTTTATACACTTCTAAGGATTCTCTTGATATCTCCTATCTATATCTGCCATATGCTTCCTTCTTTTTCTTAAACAAAACCTCAATTCCTCCCATCATTAGTATTCCCTACATCTACCAGCCTTTCATTTCACTCTAACAAGGATGTACTGTCTCTGTTCTCTTGTTTGAAGCCTTTCCATTTTCCAACCTTTATAGTGTGCTCCAGTGTACATTATCATGTGTGTATAGCTCAATGTAATTCAGCTTGCTGACTTTACCTGTGTGTCTTCGTGTGTCGTAATACTCTATTCATATGTGGAATAAACTTGCTCATTTGTTCAAACATCTTGTGTTAATTTTTGGGACAAATCTGCACCAACTTGTGCAAAGACCTTGTGCAAAATTCTTGTGTAAATTTGTGTTGTAACCGAGTATTGTGGCTGCTCTGTGTTTGAAACTGCAGCTTTGTGTCCGTGTGCATTCCAAGTCTGGGTCCAGTGGGAGTGAGGGAAGGATAGGGTCAGACTGGGACAGCCCTGGGGTAAAGAATTGACCTGATGCTTTCTCCCTCGCTAATCCCATAAAGAACATATTACTGCTCTCGCTGTCTCTGTCACAATGAACAAGGCCCAAGAGACACTATCCTTGAAGAGATGTTCTCTCAACCTGTCCATTGATGCCATCAGTCTGTGTATTCCCAGGCATTCCTGCTCCTGAAAACCCCTTTGTGACCTGAATGTCATCATCGGAGACATAGTCAGCACATTTGCAAAATTGGAGGTGTACTGGATGGCGAACAAGGTTTCCTCAGCGTACAATGGATCTTGATCAGATGGGCCAAGGGGCTGAGGAGTAGCATATGGAGTTTAATTCAGATAGTCGTGAGGTGTTCCATTTTTGTAAAGTAAATCAGGGTAGACCTCATGCATTTCATGGTAAGGTCCTGGGGAATGATGGCAAACAAAAAGATCTTGGAGTGCAGATTCATAGATCCCTGAAAAATGTATTCACAGGTAGATAAACAGGACAGTGAATAAGGCATTTGTCACATTTACCTTTATTGGTCATTGCGTTGAGTACAAGTGTTGGAAATTCATGTTGCGGCTGCACAGGACATTAGTTTGGTCACTTTTGGAATGCTACGTGAAATTCTGATCTCCCTTCTACAGGAAAGCTATATGATGAAACTTGAAAGAGTTCAGAAAAGATTTACTGGTATGTTGCCAGGTCTGGAGGATTTGAGCTACAGGGAGAGGCTGAATCGGTTGGAGGCGATTTCCGTTGGAGTACTGGAGGCTGAGGAGGAGCCTGATAAAGATTTGTAGAAACATGAGGAGCATGGATAGTGTGAAGAGCCAAAGTAGGGGCGTCAAAAACGAGAGGCAACAGCTTGAAGGCGAGAGGGGAAAGATTTAAAAGTGAACTGAGGGGCAACATTTTAACCCAGAGTGGTGTGTGTGTGGAACAAGGTATCAGAGGAAATGGGGAAGGCGGGTATATTACACCATAGAAAAGGCATCTGAATGGGCATCCGAATATGAAGGGTTTAGAGGCATATTGGCCAAATTCTGGTCAATGGAACTAGATTAATTTAGAATATCCGGTCAGTGAGTTGGACCAAAGGGTCTGCTTCCGTGCTGCACACCTCTATCAGTCAGGGACTCCACACATCTCTGGAGCAGATGGGACTGAACCTAGGCCTCCCAGCCCAGGGGGATGGACACGATCACTCGGCCATAATTCACTACTTTATACACCATAGGCTGTTTTAAATAGAATTCACACCATATTAACAGCAAAGTAAATTATATGACGGGATGTAGCAATCTCTGTTACAGTTAGTACCTTCATGTTGCAATATCCAGTCAGAAAACTGCCCTCACACAGAGGAACAATGTCACTGGTCTGGAATTGCAGACTGCCCAGGGAACGTGAATGTTAATATGTGACTGAGCTAGTTTGGAAATCTCTGCAGCGAATAGAAATTCACACCTGCCTTGTTGTTCATTTTTCAATTCTATGTTGCAAGATTTTGCAACTTGTGAACATTTAACACGCCATAGCCCAGTCTTTCCATTTTCCCACTGAAAGGTCTCCTATTTCTCGACATTAAGTTGCATCTTCGCCAGGACAGGCCGGTGCTGTTTTCCAGGGATCTGTTAATCACTGAAGAATGATCTGAAATTAAGTCTCTCTTGGTATTGAATATTTCGGTCTCTGAAACGTCAGTGTACAATCCAATCAAAATATCGAAACAACAGAAGGTGTATACTACCAGTAATGATGTTGTTCACTCAAATGCCTTCAAACCAAGCTACAGATTTCATAGTGGTTCAGGGATGTCCTTTGCTCGACAATTATTCAACAGTGAACATTTATTGAACTTATTCCAGAGTTCAGTGTGTTGTAGAATTCAGAAATTAAAGGATAACCAGTCCCTAGGCTGTGAATGGATTCCATTCTGGATTCTATTTCCAATTGGGATACAATGTGAAGCTGCTGTTCGTAAGAACGGGTAATGTTCATATGGCGTGTCTATCAAATTATCCCCCTCTGTGGGTTCGCGTTTGTAAGATAGGCTTTCGTAAATCAGCGAGCCGCCAGAGAGTTTCTGACAGTAATGAAACTGACAACTTATTTCAATATCACGATCAAATTTAGCACCTCAAATTTAACAATCAAAAATAGAACTCGTTGGTGAGTGTCAACCGGTCTGGCAGCATTTGTGGAGAGAGAAAGCAGAGCTAACTGATGTTCCTGTGAAGTGACCATAAGAACATAAGCACTAGGAAAAAGAGAAGACTATTCAGAGTATTTGGCCGTCCAGTATGAACCAATTTTCTTTCTGACCTGTATATTGAACTTCTGTCATGTTTTGGATTCCATCAGTTTTACCACTGTTGATGTCCAACCAACAGCTCAGTAGTTTGTTGGCTTCCCTTTTGCCCATTCATGTTATTGATTCATCTATGGGTTGTGGGCACCACTGGCTGGGCCCAGCATTTAGTGCACACTCCTTGTTGTTATGAGAAGGTGGTGCTGGTGGTCTTCTCGAACTGCTGCAGTGGACCTCTCTCCCTTTCTCTGTCTTCCCCACCTCTCTCTCTGTCACCTCTCTCTCTCTCTCTGCCTGTCTGCTGCTGCCATCGATCTCTCACCCAAGTCTCTCCACCAATCTCTCTCACTGTCTCTCTCCAACATCTCTTTCTATCTTGCCCTATCTGTCGCTGATCTCCCTGATTCTGTCCGGCGCTATCTTTCTCTCCACCGCGCTCTCTCTCTCTCTCTCTTTCTATCCCTTCCCCTCTCTTTTCGCTTCTTCACTTTCACACTGATCCCTTTCTCTCTGTCCCTCCATTTTCTCACTAGCCCTCTCACCCCTTTTCTCCACCACACTCATTCTTTCCCGTCGTTATCTCCCACTCTGACTCACCACTTCTATCACTCCCATCTCTGTCACCCTCCACCTCCCTCTCTCTATCCTATCTCTCTCTTTATCTCTCTCTCCACGCCCCTCTTTCCCCGTTTTCTCTCTCCCTCCTCTTGCTCTCCCTCGCCAAACATCTCTCTCACCCTGCCTCTTTCTCTCCCTTCCTGTCTGCCACCCTGTCTCCCCTCACTCTCTCCCCAGCTTTCTCTCTCCCCTCCCTCTCTCTCTCTTTTTCCCCAAATGCAGCAATAGTTATTAAACATACAGGTTTTATAACTGCCTGTCGTTTTCCAATTACTTGACATGTGTGGTATGTCAGGCAAATTAATCTGCATCCTTGTGCAGTCTGGGCAAGTCAAATGGTTTTATATTTTTGCTTGTGTTTTCTTCACGCCTAGATGCCCCTAGTGGTAGCTCATGCGCCACTTGCAGCATCTCCTTTCTATAACCTATTGGCAAGATGACTGTATGAACATTTGCCCATTTCTCCTCATTTTTAAGATAGTAATGTCCAGGGACACAGTTAGATTCTTTGTCTGTGAATGCCTTTTGATACAATTGCTTTAAATTTTCATCTTTTTGTTGTAAATCAGTTAATTTATCTGAGTTAAGATGTCGGTTATGTCATCTGTCTGGTTTGTCTCAGCCACCCGATCAAACTGGCTCTGCCAATTCCACTTCAATTCTATTATCGGTACCTTTTTGATCTCCTGTTTCAACTGCTGACTTTGTGAGCTCGTTCCACACAGTCAGGAAAAATCCTGGGATATATTTCCTTCAATAGTTCAGTTGCCTGAGTTTCTCCTGGCTCTTCAACCACAGGAGGTAGAACTCCTACCTCTGAATAAGTTGTATCATTAACAAGGCCAAATTGTATTCCTGGAGCTGACAGTTTGTTCAGTATTCCTACCATGACTTTTCCACTCTTCACTGGACAGTCTAACCTCATTTTACATAATTGAGCGCTTCTTGTCTCATCGTGAATTTCTTTTACTAGCACCTATTCTGGTAAGAGTCTTCAGGAGGACGTATCTCCTCCTATTTCAACATAACAGGTCGAAAGGATCCTGTATCTCTTAATATTGTAACCTCTTTACCTGCTGCTCTTGGCCGAAACGAATAAACTTTAACTTTGCAGATATGTGGTTTCAGAACATCTGTCACTTCCTCCTTAACCAAGCTCTGACCAGCTTGTACATTCTGGCGCAGTTTTCCAGCCTCCACTGTGCTTTCCCGTTACCACTCCAATAAAATTCACTGGCTTATCCTGTTTTCCTACGTCTGGCTTCCCAGTGCTTTTCCTAACCCATCAACACTGTGATTTCGTGTGGCCCACTTAATTGCAATGAAAACACCGGAGCTTTTAAACTTCTCTGTCCCCTTCAAGGGTTTCCTTTTACTCTGTGGTACGTAATCCCTATGATCTTCACCAAGATCTACCTTTCCTTTCCCCATCAGGATTTCTCTTTTCCTCAGATTCTATCGCTCATGGACTGAAACCGATATTGAAAGCCAAACTTTGATTTCTGGACAAACTCACGTTCATCAGCAGCTAATCTTGCCATTTTCACTCTCTGCTCTTCCTCCTGGGTTCTCATTGTGTCAGGAAGAAAAAAATTGAACCACTCCAAAATAATTGTCTCTGTAAGAACACCGTCAGATTGCTCTACGTTTAATATCCTTTCCCAACTGCCAAATTTACTTTGTTTGATCCTTTCAGACTCGGTGTAGGTTTGACCAGGTTCCCCCTTAGATTCCTGAAACGTTGCTTGTAGACTTCTGGCACAAGCTCATATGCACATAAGCTGGTTTTATTCACCTCCTCATACATCCCAGATGCCTCCTCTGATAGCTCACTTGCTCTCCCTACCTGTTTTGTTTGGATCAACAAAATCCACATGGGTCACTGGTCACCACATTTGTTTCGCCACCTTTTCAAATGAGATGAGAAATGCTTCCACATCCTTCTCATTGAATTTAGACAATGATTGAATATATTTAAACAGTTTCTAACCCGGCCTTTGGCTACGAAGGGTTTGCTCATCCTCACAAAGTTTACCTTCAGCCTTCATCTGCATCCTTTTAAACTGACTTTCCTGTCTCGGTGCCACTTTCTGAAGTTTGACTTCCCTCTCTTGCTTCCTTTCCTTTCCTGTCTCTCCCTTTCTCTCTCTTCCCTTTCTCTTTCACTCTCTTCTCTCTCTTTATCTGTCTTGCCTCTCCCTTTCTCTGTCTTATCCTTATTGTTCTACGAAAGAGGCTCGTTCTTGTTCTCTTTCCTCTGCTTTCAATCATAATTCAAACTGTATCATTTCTGCTGCCTTTGCCTTGTCTCTTGCCTCGAACTCAAGTGGCTTTATTTTCAATTGAACATTAGCCATCTGTAAAGATTCTGATGGTATTTCCAGCAAATATAAATGCAAAGCTACTGCTGCAATTATCTCTCCTTTCCTCATGGAAGGAGGCAGCTCCAACCCCAGCCTGTTGCTAATTCCAGCAGCTTGGTCTTAATCACTTTTTGCAAAACCCCTAAGGTCAACTCTCCCACCTCCAGAGACCCTTTGGTGACTGAAAGTGCCGTTGTAATCCCAAGCACAGTTTAAACCAACTGGGTTCAACACCCAGAACAAAACATGCTCCCATTCGTTGCCTTTGTGACCAACAACCCTCATCCTAAATGAAAACTATAGAGGAAATCCCAGATGACCCCCAATCTGTAATATACCAGACCAGAGCCCTCCAAACATTTCACGAAGGTAGCCCAGGCCCTCACTTTGTTAGTTGTTTGTAGCAGGTGTAAAGCAGTATTTCCAGGTGTGCTGGCCTCACCAGTTAGTTTGAAACAAAACAGAATTTACTTAAAAGATTACCGAATGAAACACGCACAAAAGAGAACAGAATGCAGAATAACTTAATCTCTCTGAAAACCCAACAGATTATCTCAATTTAATGATAATGTTACATGACTTGCAACAATCCCCATAAACAACCCTTGATACAAAAGGGAAAATCAAACCCAGGGTCTTGCAGGAGAGAAGTCAGAGAGAGAGGACCAGCCCGGACCTGCTTCTGTCGGTCCAGCAGCTTCAAAACACGAACCAAACCAGAGAGAAGCTGAGCTGGGAGAACAGGCCACTCCCCTTTCATTAGACGTGGGTTTTATTTTCAAAAACTCGAAAGCCAGTTGTCTGAGGAAAATCCAAGTTAATGTTTCATCACCAGTGTTTTTCTCAGAACTGGATGAGAAAGAATAACTCTGATTTTTCATCACAGATGGTGCCAGACCTGATGAGATTTTCCAGCAATTTGATTTGATTTGATTTATTGTTGGCACATGTACCAAAGTGCAGTGAAACGTTTTGTTTTGTGTTCGGTACAAGCAGATATAACATACAAGGATGTACAGATTACAGGGTGATGGAATAGAGGGAGGCAGACAAAGTTACGTTAACACAGCAGGGTACAAGATCAACATTAGCTTTAAAATTTGAGAGCTCCATTCACATTCTAATAACAACGGAGAGGATGCTGGTCTTGAACTTGTCTGTACGTGTGATTAAGCTTTTGCATACTCTGTCTGGTGGAAGCGTTTGGATGTGATTATATCCAGGATGGGAACGATATTTGATGATATTGGCGGCCTTTCCAGGAACGAGAAATACAGATGTAGTCATTGGACAGGAGGTTGGTTTGTGTGATGGTTTGGGTCTTGTTCACAACTTCGTTACGGTCCCGAGTGGAGAAGTTTCTGGATTATGCCGTGATGCTCCCAGATGGAATGTTTCCTTTGGTGAATTTAAAAAGGATGGCGAGGATCCTTAAGGGCATGCCGAATGTCTCAAGCATCCTAAGGAATAAGGGGTATTATTGCGCTTCCTTGACCTCACATCTCCGCGGGTGGTGCAGGACAGATTGTTGGTTATCGTCACTCCAAGCAACGTGACGCTGTCGATCATAACCACCTCAGCTTATGTTTTGGTTTTTGATTTCAAGCTCCCACAGTTCTTTTACTAAGTATTACTTTCCCAGTTTCACAATGGAATCCTCAGATACCTGTTTTTATAAAAAAAAAAGGAACAACTTGAGTGAAGTAGTTTTCATAGAATGGCATGCTCATGCATTAACAGGACAAGACAACATTTCATGAATATCCTTTCAGTTTGGGATTTTTCTGGTCATAAAGTCATAGACTAATATAACATGGAAACAGGCATATAGGCCCAATCTGCTCCATGCTGACCACGTGCTAGTTCCAATTGCCTGCATTTGGTCTATATCCTTCTAAATCCTTCCCATCCATGTACCTTTTCAAATGAACTTTAATTGCTGCTATTTTCGCTCCGTCAACCAATTTCTCTGCCAACTCATTCCATTCACTCCCCACATGAAGACGTTGCTCCTCAGGTCCTTCCTTTACCTCTCCCCTGTCCACTTCAACCTATGCCCTTTAGTTTTCAATTCGCCAACTCTGGGAAAAACGCGATAAACTTTCATCCTATCTCTGCCGCTCACGATTTTAAACACATCATGCTCCTTCATTCCCAGGAATAAAGTGCAGTCCTCGGTAACCTCTCCATATAACTCAGCTCTATTAATCATGGTAACATCTTCGTAAATCTTCTTTACACTCCTTCTTTTATTAACTATGTCTCTCATATAACAGGGTAACCAAAACTGTACACAATATTCCAAGTGCGACCTCACAAATGACTTACACAGCTGTAAAATAATGTCCCAACTCCTATACTCGTTGCTTTGACCAATGTAGGCCAGCATGGTAAATGCCTTCTTCACCACCCTGTCTACTTGTGGCAGCACGTTCCAAGGACTATGTACTTGTATTCCTGTGTCCCTCTATTCCACAACACTCCTCAGGACCGTACGTATTTATGGTATAAGTCCTACCTTGGTTTGACTTTCCAAAGTGCAACACCTCACATTTACCTGTGTTGAATTGTGTTTTCCAATCCTCAACCCACTTCCCTCTAATGCTTGACAACATTTGTTGGTGTCAATGATACCTCCAAATTTTGTATCCTCTGCAAACTTACTCATCCTGCCTTGTACATTCACTTCCAGATCATTTATAACAAATACCGATGGTCCCAGCAACGACCCCTGTGGCTCACCACTAGCCACAGGATACCAGTCTGAGAAACGACCTTCAACAATTGCCCTCTGCTTGCTACCATTGAGTAAATTTTGAATCTAGTTAGCTAGCTCTCTCTGTATGCCGTGTGACTAATATTCACGATTAACCTGCCATGCGGGACCTTGCCAAAGGCCTTAATATAGTCCAAATAAACAACATCAATTGTTCTACCCTCATCTATCCTCTTGGTGGTAAACTTAAAATTGGAACATTGCAATGCCCAGAAATCAATAACACTAAACTAACCTTGTACATTTACTGACCTCTGAGTGTTCAACGATGAAACGGCTGAAGATGGTTAGACCTCGGATGTTTCCAGAAGAGTTCTTGCAGAGAGGTCCTGAAGGTGAAATTGCTGACATGAACAATAACAGCTGTCTTCCTTCTTGCTGGTTATTGCTGCCACCAGCAGAGAGTTGTCTCTGGATTCTCGTTGACTGTGGCTTTTCCTTGGCCTCCTACTGTCACACTTGGTCAAATGGTGCCTTGATGTTGATGGGAGCTCCTCTCCCTTCTCCTCTGGAGTTCAACTTCTCTGAACTAAGCCTGTAATCAATGTCTCTTGGAGCACCCAAACTGGCCATCAGTAAGCAGGTTGTTGCTGACCAGGTATTGCTTGTGAGACCTGTTAATGATACCTTTCTTCCCAATTCCATGTTAGAGAATGGACAGATGAGATATGAATTGACAACATCAGATTTGCCCTCATCGTTCTGTGTAAAACGTGACTGGGTGATTTTTCACATTCTCGGTCCATGCCAGTGCTGTTGCTGCATGAGAACACTTTGGTTCGGCAGGTGACAACTTTCGATATTTAAGTTATCAGGACCCACGACATTTTCAGTATCCTGTGCCTCCTGTCATTCTGTAATATTAGGGAGAATGAACAGAATTAGCTGGAGATTGGGATCTGTGGACATGGGGACCTCAGGTCGAGGCTGAAATGGATCAACGTCTTGGTCGATTTGGTTGAAGGTTGTTGCAAATGCTTCAGCTTTATCTTTTGCACTGATGTCCTGGTCTGCCCCATAACTAAGGAATTAATTTGTAGAGAGCAGCCTTCTCACCCTGTTGTTTAATTGTCCATCATCTTTTATGACTAAATGTGCCAGAGTGTAGATCTGCTGAACTTAGATCTGATGCAAAAACAGAAATTACTTGTGGAACACAGAAGGTCTGGCAGCATCAGTGGGGAGAAAGCAAAGTTTCATTGGTTGTATGATCACTTAGCTCTGTTTGTAACTTGTTCCATACAAAAGTCGTTCTGTTTTGTACTTTCACCAGGTTGCAACCTTTCATATTGGTTTTCAATGCTGCTGTTTGAATATGCTGTTGTACGCATCATTGCACCAGTCTGAAGACTTCCTATTCATATACTCACCCAGATGCCTTTTCAATGCTGTAATTGTGCCAGCTTCCACCATAGAACCACAGGGTCATAAAGCATGGAAACAGACCCTTCGATGCATGCAGTCCAAGCTGATAATACTCCCAAAGTTAAACTGGTCCCACTCACCTGCTCCTGACTCATATCCCCCAATCCCTTTCTATTCACGTATCAATCCAAATGACTTTGTTTCACACATGCATCACCCTCTGCATGAAAGAATTGCCCATCAGGTCGTTTTGACGTCTTTCCCCTCTCAGTGTAAACTCATGGCCTCTAGTTTTGGACTCTATTTTCCTGGGGGAGACCTTGGCAGTTCACCCTATCTATGCCCCTCATGATTTTATGAACCTCTATAAATTGTTCACTCAGCCTCTGACGCTCCAGTGTAAGAAAAACGACGCTATCCAATCTCTCTCTGAAACTCAAACCCTCCAGTCAGTTATGTCGGGCAGATAGTCAATTATTGTTTACGCAACGTATAATTCTGATGATGCAGATAGCCCACTGAACTTCGTGGACACCTCGTCGTGAGTTGGTCGATCTGTTTGAAGCCGGCCCCATTTCACACAGATACAGTGCCACACCACATAAAATGTGTGGCAGGCAGTTTGGGGACAATACCTTTTGTACTGAACCAGCTCAGTCAGCAGGTGGTGCTGCTGAGCCTGTCTTGGTGATGGACACTGAAGCCTCCCACAGAGAGTCCATTCTCTGTCCATTCCACATTCATGGGGACAGGCATCAATGATGAGCACTTCCTGGGTACCCCCACCCCTCTTGACTGTATCCTTTGTCAGCATTGGCCCATATCCCTCCAACCCTTCCAATTCATAAATCCATTCAGATGCCTTTTAAATGTTGCAATTGTATCAGTCTCCACCACTTACTCTGGCATACACGCTTCACCCTCTGTGTGAGAGCGTTGCCATTTAGGTCATTTTTATATCTTTCCACTCTCACCCTAAACCTATGCCCTCTAGTTCGGTACTCCCCACACCTCAGGGAATAGATATTGTCTATTAATCCTATCCATCCTATCGTGATTTTATAAACTTCCAAAAGTCACCCCTCAACCTCTGACGCTGTAGGGAAATCAGCCCCAACCTATTCAACATCTCCCTATATCTCAAATACTCCAAAACTGGTAACATTTTTGTAAATCTTTTCTGAACCCTTTTATGTTTCGCAAGGAGACCACAATTGCATGCAAAATTCCAAAACTGGCCTAACCAATGTCCTGGACAGACGCAACATGACCTCCCAACTCCAATACTCAATACTCTGTCAAAAAAGGAAAGCATTCCAAATGCCTTCTTCACTATCCAATCTACTTGTAACTCTTCTTTCAAGGAGCTATGAACCAGCACTCCAAGGTCTTTTTTTAACAGTAACATTCCCTACGATCGTACCATGAAGTGTCTTAGTCCTGCTAAGATATGCTTTCCCAAAATGCAGCACCTCATATTTTGACCTTAAAAGCTTCCTGTGGGAGAGTGTTCTACAGGCTCACCACTCTCCGGATGAAGAAATTTCTCCTCATCTCAATCCTAAAAGCTTTGCACCTTCTCCTTAAAGATGACCCTTGGTTCTGGACTCCTCCACCATTAGGAACATCCATCCTTCATCAAGCCTGTCAATTACAGCAGTGAGTGTGGTCCCAGAAATAAGAGATGTGCACTGTCCAGTTAATCATGAACAGTCTACACACGTTACTGATCACAATTTACTGTCTGATCTCTGCACTTGATTTTTATTCAAATATTTTTTCCTCACTTGTGGGAATTTCTCATCAGAGTCACAAACCTCACTAAGCAAGGGTCAAGATCAAGAGGGCAAAAAGTGGACATGAGCTAGCTTTGGCAAATAGTGTTGAGGAGAATCCAAAGGATTTTTATAAATGCATTAAGGACAAAAGGGTAACCAGGGAGAGAACAGAGTCCCTCAAATATCAGGAAGGTTGCCTTTGTGCGGAGCTGAAGGAGATGGGGAGATACTAAATTAATATTTTGCTTCAATGTTATTTCATTATGATGAACTGAGCAGCAGCACTCCTTCGAATTTGGGATTAAACTTGTTATTGGAATTAGTTGTTCATGAATAGAAATTTGCAAAACAGCAACAAAGCTGAGCGATGCTGGCACCTCGATCTCCCCTAAGGGGCTTCCACACAATATAAGGCAATGTCTCTGGGAATGCATCAGCTCAGACAAGAATCTTGTCAGCTGCTTGGAGGGAGAGATCACATTGCACAGAAAAAATGCATCAACCAATTCAACACGTGGAGAGAGTGTTCTACAGCATCCTTGTGTTTATTGGCATCCCTGGTATGGCATTATGAAAATTGAACTTGTTTTAATTGCTGCTGATCTGCTCTCTGGTTTTATCTTTTGAACAATAATGTCTCCAGTTCACTGACTGGTCAGCCTTAGTCAGACACAAGAACAGTGATAACAATTCACTGAGCATCATTCTCGGTGCAATTCTCGACTGAAAGTGACTCCCAACGTCACTGCTGCTGAAGCATTCTCTGATCTCAGTGTTCGGTCATCTGTTCTGGTTTCACACAGTTTTGATGGTATAAAGACGGATCACGCAAGTTAGTTCTGATGAAGGTCTCAAAACTTTATTTCTGCTTTCTCTTCCACAGATTCTACCAGACCGACTCAGTTACTCCAATAATTTCTGTTTTTGTTACACTAACGAGGCCTGTTTTCTCTGGAACTGAGAAGGTTAAGTGGGAATCCCACAAGATATTACCAAAACAGACTGGAAAACATAAACAATTCTCATTGGTTGGGGATTCTCAAGTGAGGAAGAATTGCGTGAGAATTCGGGTCAGACTGTTCCAGCTTGGGAAACATTTTGACACACAAAGGGTGGTAATGTGTTGGAAATAATTTTCACAGATGGCAGTGGATGCTGGATCAGTTTTGAATTTTAAACGTGAGCTCGTATGTTTATTTGTGAAGCAAAGGAACTGAGGGATATGTTCCCCGTTTTACTTTGTAAAGTTTCGTCTAACGAACATCGCTCCTGGAAATTCTCTCCTCCTGGCCGTCTCTGGTCAGTGGATACAAATCTTGCGAGATTGCGCTCTTGATCACTGCACTTCAAGATATTTGTCATGTCCAGATGTGCAGATTTACAGTAGAAATATCAGAACAGTCCTAACATTCACACATTGTCACTAAGGGAACTGAACTTGTGTCATATACATGGAGTAGTGTTGTTCGAGACTTTGCATAGGTTCTGATGACCTGTTTCCTGGACCTGCTGTGGCCCTGACCAGGATTTGGACAATGCTTGGAACCGGATATGACCTGATTCAAGAAGAGTAGAGTTTAGTTTTGTGGACAGTCTAATTGCCAGTCCTGTGACTGAGTTGAGGTGAGATTTCTAATTGGGTTCTGAACTCTCAGAGCTGGAGCTTAGAACTGTAAACATCTATTGCATTCATGCAAATAGTGACCTTGCAACCACACAAAATTACAGACTTCCTTCTGCTCTCCTAGGAGGGACTGTGAGATCAGTCTCTGTCCAAAATCCATAATCCTTGGAGTGATTGGGCTGGAGGACAATCTGGGTTGGCCATGAAAGTCTTAAAATTCAAGCTTACTCAACCCTGGCCACTTTCACATACACAGTTTGTTATTTTTTGAATTTAAAATCTTATTGTTGCTCTCTGAAAAAGGTAGTAAGAATTTCTGATCAGTAATTCATCGCATCTTTTCCCTTTTTGTCTTCCGCAGTTAATTTGCTGTTGATTATTATCTTCTCCCGGGGAAAATGTGGTGTTTCCCCTTGCACTACTCGCTACCTGGTGGTTATGGCAGCTGCTGACATGATGGTCATTATCATTGGCATTATACTGAAAAGATTTCGTACTTATTATTACCCAGAGTGCTTCCTGGATATCACTCCTGTATGTAGTTTTACTGGGGCCCTGTATCGTACAACCAGAGACTGCTCTGTCTGGTTCACCATCAATTTCTCCTTTGACCGATTTGTTACCATTTGTTGTCCGAAGCTGAGAACAAAATATTGCACTGAGAAAACTGCGACTGTGGTTCTAGCAACAACCTACACTCTGTTCTGTTTGAAAAACATCCCCTTCTATTTTCAATATGAGCCTCGGAGGATAATCAACAATGTGCCTTTCTACTGTAGAACAAAGTCAAGCTACTTTACTGAGACTTGGTGGGTGGTATTGGATTGGCTTGATACGGTTTTGACCCCTTTACTCCCGTTCACTTTAATTCTGTTGCTCAATACTCTGACAGTCCGACACATTTTAGTGACCAGCCGAGTCCGGAAGAGGCTGAAGGGTGAGAGCAAAGGAGAGAATCACAGAGACCCAGAGATGGAATGTAGAAGAAAGTCTGTGATTTTGCTGTTGACCATCTCTGGGAGCTTCATCCTCTTCTGGTTAATCAATGTTGTAAGTTTCTTATATTATGTCATTCAAGGACTCAGTCCTGATGGTTACTCAGTTTTTCTGTATCACTTCCGAGTATTTGGTTTCATGCTGCAGAACTTAAGTTGTTGCACAAACACATTTATTTATGCAGCAACATTGTCCCGGTTCAGAGCGAAGATCAATAATGCAGTAAAATACCTGGTTAGAGGAATTCATTGTATTGCATGAAATAGAACTCCACAGTGAACTCCACAGGAGGGTCCTACTGTTTCCAGACCATGAAATGATGTTTTAAAAATATTCACTCTTGGGTTGTGGGCGTTGCTGGCTGGGTCAGCATCTATTACCCGTCCCTAGTTACCTCTTGAGAAGGTGGTGGTGAGATGCCTTCTTAATCCACTGCGGCCGACAATGCCCTGAGGGAGGGAATTGCAGGATGTTGACCCAGACACAGTGAAGGAACAGCAATATATTTCCAACTCATCTTGACGAGCAGCTTGGTGGGGAGCTTGCAGGGAGTGGTATTTCCATGCACTTTCTGCCCAATTCTTCCAGATGGACGTTGTCAAGGTTTTGGAAGGTACTGTCTAAGGGCCTTTGGTGAATTTCTCAGTGAATCTTGTAGATGATACACACTTCTGCTACTGAGCATGAGAGGCAGTGGATGTTTATGGAGCTAATGTTTATGGAGCGGGACCAATCAAGCGGTTGCATTCTCCTGGATGGTGTCGAGCTTCTTGAGTGATTGTTGGAGCTGCACCCATCCAGGCAAGTGGGGAATATTCCATTACATTATTGACAGTGTCCTTGTCAATTAGGCGAACGTGAGGACTGCAAATGCTGGAGATCAGAGCTGAAAAATGTGTTGCTGGAAAAGCGCAGCAGGTCAGGCAGCATCCAAGGAGCAGAAGAAGGGCTTATGCCCGGAACGTCGATTCTCTTGCTCCTTGGATGCTGCCTGACCTGCTGCACATTTCCAGCAACACATTTTTCAGAGTGTCCTTGTCCCAGTGCAGGGAGAGAGTTATGCTAGGAACCTGTGGATTATCCGGGGAAATGGAATCTCCTACCTTGTAATTCCTATCAGCTTGCTACCCACTGTAAGTCTCCATTATAATCAAATCCTTCAGAGTTTTTTTTAAATTAAATAGAATAATTAATCAGAAACTATTAAATATTTGATTATTAAATATTTGGTCTCACTGCTCAGTAACAATAAAACAGACTCCACAGTAATGCCATAAACAGCTAACGATTAATTGTTTCAATGTGAGAAATTGTGGCAGGTGATTACATGTTGTTACCAGAAGACGCCCACCAAACATTTATTTACGCAGCAACATTGTCGAGGGTCAGACAGAAGTACAGTAACACCGTAAAATATCGAGTTGCATGAATTCCTTATGTTATTAACAATTAAAACTTATGAATGATCACAAATGCTAGGCTCCCTATTTTTAGCAACACAGAAAGACACAGAAACGCACACATGCATGCAGACACTCACAGAAAACTATACACATACACAGAGACACATACATACAGAAATTCACAGTCACACATACACATGGACGCACACATATACACAGATATTCTCAGACACACAGGCACACGGACATACACAGGCATTCACATATACACAGACACACACATACACACAGACACACACATACAGACACTCATAGACACACATACACATACTTACAGACACACACATACACAGATTCACAGATACACACACATACAGACACACACACAGACACACACATACAGACACTCACATACACACATATAATTACACACAGACAAAACATACACATGCACACAGACGCACCAGTACAGGCACAAACATGCATACACATGTACACAGACACACACATACAGATATTAACAGACAAACATACACTCACAGACACACACATACCAATATTCAGAGACACACTTACAGACCCAGGCACATATACACATACATACAGACATATTCACAGATTCACAGACACACATACATATGCACACAGAGATAGACAAACACAACAAGACATTCACTGATCCACGTACACGCAGACACACACACAAGCAGACATTCACACGCACACATACAAAGACATACAGATACTCACAGACACACATAAAAACACAGACGCACACACACTAACATTCACAGATACCATACACATAAACACAGACACAAACATACAGACACACACATAGATACTCACAGACACACATACAAATACACACAGACACACATACAGACACTCACAGACACATATACACATACATGATGACACACATACACAGATTCACAGGCACATATGCATATACACACAGAGACACACAACACAACAAGACATTCACTGATATGCATACACGCAGACACACACATGCAGACACTCACAGACACACATACACTGACATTCACAGATACCAATGCACATAAACACAGACACACACATACAGACATACACACAGATACTCACAGACACACGTGCAAATACACCCAAACACACACATAGACACACATACACACAGACACAGCAGTACATTCACTAACACGCATATATTTGTACACAGACACACACATAAAGATATTAACAGAAAAACATACACACACAGACACACACATACCGACATTCAGAGCCACACAAACAGACACTCGCACACGCACACGCACATAAACACAGAAACACACATACAGACACTCACAGACAGACACACATACATACACACAGACATTCACAGACACACAGGCACACGGGCATACACAGACATTCACAGATACACAGACACACACATACACATACACACAGACACACACATACAGACACTCACAGACATACATTAACACATACATACACACAGACACACAGACACACATATACACATACACACAGCCACACACATACAGACACTCACAGACACACATTAACACATACATACACACAGACATTCACAGGCACACAGGCACACGGGCATACACAGACATTCACAGATACACAGACACACACAGACACAAACATACAGACACTCACAGACACACATTAACACACATAGACACACACATTCACAGACACACACACGTACAGACACTCACAAGCACACACACACACACAAAGACACACACATACGACACACAAACTGAAACACACAGACACTCACAGACACACATGCACATAGACACACCAGTACAGGCACTAACGGACACACATTCACATACACACTGACACATACCTACAGACACTCACAGACACGCAGACACTTACACACAGACACACACATACAGATATTAACAGACAAACATACAGACACACATAGATACAAACATACCGACATTCAGAGACACACAGGCACTCACGGACACACAGTCACGCAGACATACAGGCACTCACAGACACACATACATACAGACACACACATACTCAGATTCACAGATACACAGACATATACGCACAGAGACACACAAACCCAAAAGAATTCACAGATATACATAAATACATATACACACATGCAGACACACGTACACAAACATACAGACATACATACACACACATACACTCACAGACACACTTACACACACACACACAGACTCACTGACATTCACAGACCCCCATACACATCAACACAGACACACGCATACAGGCACTCACAGACATAAATGCAAATACATACACACACACACAAACCAGTACAGGCACAAACAGACACACACATATACATACACACAGACACACACCTAAAGACACTCACAGACACGCATACATATCACACAGACACACACATACTAATATTAACAGACAGATATACACAAACATATACCGACATTCAGAGACACACATTAGACACTCACAGACACACATACACACAAACACATACATACAGACAACCACAGACACACATATACACATGCACACAGACACACACATACAGACACTCATAGAAACACATACACATTATTACAGACACACACATACACAGATTCAAAGACACACACACAGACATAGACACACATATACAGACACACGCATACAGTCAATCACATACACAGATACACACATGCAGACAATGACAGACACTCACATACTTACACACAGATACATGCAGACATTCACACACACACATACGCACAGACCAACATACACAGACAATCACAGGCACACTCACACACAGACACTCACAGACATACATACGCGTACACACAGACACACTTACAGACACTCACAGACACGAATACACATAGATGCAGAAACACATGCGCAGATTTAAGACACACATACATATACACACAGAGATGCACAAACACAAGACATTCACTGATACACATACACACAGACACACACATACAGACATTCACAGGCACGCATACAGAAACATACAGACACTCAAAGACACACGTACATATACAGACACACACACACTGACATTCACAGATACCCATACACATAAACACAGACACACACAGGCACGCACAAGCATACTCACAGACACACATGCAAATACACAGACACACATACAGACACTGACAGGCACATATACACATATATACAGGCACACACACACAGAATCACAGACACACATGCGCATACACAGAGAGTCTCACAAACACAACAAGATATTCACTGATACACATACACACCGACACACACAAACAGACACTCACAGACGCACACACTAACATTCACAGATACCCATTCACTTAAACACAGACACACACACACAAACACCCACACACGGATACTTCAGACACACATGCAAATACACACACAGACACACGAGTACAAGCACTAACACGCATACACTTGTGCACAGACACACACATACAGGTATTAACAGACAAACATGCACACAGACACACACATACCGACATTCAAAGACACACAAACAGACACTCATAGACACACATACACATAAACACAGATTCACAGATACACATACATATACACACAGGGACACACAATCCCAAAAGATGTTCACAGATACATATAAACAAACATACACACATACAGACACTCGCAGACACACATACACGAACATACAGACATAAATACACATACATAAACTCACAGACACACATAAACACACAGACACTGACACACCGACATTCACAGACCCCCATACGCATAAACACAGACACAAACATACAGACACACATAGAGACACTCACAGAAACACATGCAAGTACACACACACACACACAAACAAACAATCTGAGACAAACCAGTACAGGCACTAACAGACACACATACACATACACACAGACACACACCTAAAACACTCACAGACACGCATACATCTACTCACAGACACACACATGCAGATATTAACAGACAAATATACACACAGACACACACATACCAACATTCAGAGACACACATCAGACACTCACGGACACACATACACATTCACAAAGAAACACACATACAGACAATCACAGACACACATAAACGCAGACACACACATACTGAAAATCACAGACACACATACGCACAGACACATACACGGACTCTCACAGACACACAGGCACACACATACAGACAAAAACAGACATACATACACACAGGCACACACAAAAACCTTCACATACACACATATGCATACACATTGACACACACATACAGACACTCACATACGCACATACACACAGACCCACACATATAGACAATCACAGACACACATACGCACAAACACATACACGGACACTCACAGACACACAGACACACACATAAAGACAATAACAGACATACATACACACAGGCACTCACACAAGCATTCACATACACACATATGCATACACAGAGACGCACACATACAGACACTCACATACACACATACAAATAAACACAGACGCACACAGAGGCACTCACAGACACACATACACGCAGGCACACACATACAGGCAGTCACAGACACACTGGAACATTGATACAGACATTCACAGACACTGAAAGACCCAAAGACACACTTACAGACACAGATACACATCGACACAGACACACACGCAGACATTCACAGGCTTACATACACACGCATACGGACACACATACACACAATAATTCACATACATACATACAAATACACACAGACAGCCACTAACAGACACATTGTATATATATACACACACACATACACGGACAGCGGAACAAACACACACAGACAAACCCACACAGGCATTCATAGAAACACATACACATCCACACAGACACGCACAGACACACATAAACACACGCACACACACAGACACTCACGGACACACGAACAAATGCACACAGACACACCCACACAGACATTCAAAGAAACCCATGCACGCAGACACTCACAGACACAGACTTACATCCACACAGGCGCACACACACACAGATACTCGCAACCACACATACAAATACACCCACACACACACATATACAGGCGTTAACAGGAACACAGACAAAAACAGACGGGCATTCACAGACACAGACACACCCATGCAGACACTCACAGACACACAGACACACACACAGACAGTCACGGACACCTACAGACACTCACAGACATGCACACATATACAGGCATTCTCAGACAGACATACACACAGACACACCCATACATACACTTACAACAGGCACACAAACACACATATACCCATACACACAGACGCATACATACAGACATTCATGGAAACACATACAGACACACATATACACACGCTCAGGCAGTCACTTACAGACACATACAGGCACTGACAGACACACATACACATTCACACAGAATTACACATTGACACACACATACAGACACTCACATACGCACATACACACAGACCCACACATATAGACAATCACAGACACACATACGCATAAACACATACACGGACACTCACAGACACACACATACAGACAATCACCACATACATACGCACAGGCACACACACAAGCATTCACATACACACATATGCATACACATAGACGCCCACATACAGACACTCACATACACACATACAAATATGCACAGACACTCACAGACACACACATACAGGCAGTCACAGACACACTGGCACATTGATACAGACATTCACAGCACTGATAGACGCATACACACACACTTACAGACACACATTCACATAGACACAGGCACACACAGAGACATTCACAGGCTCACATACGCACATATGTACACATATGGACACACATACAAACAATAATTCACATACATACACACAAATGCGCACAGACAGCCACTCACAGACAAATACACTCATACACACACACACACACACACACACACACACACACACGGACAGAAGAACAAACACACACAACCAAACCCACACAGGCATTCACAGAAACACAAACACATCCACACAGACACTCACAGACACGCATAAACACATGCACACACACAGACACTCACGGACACATGAACAAATGCACAGACACACCCACACAGACATTAACAGAAACCCATGCACACAGACACGCACAGACACTGACACACATCCACAGGCGCGTGCACACACAGATACTCACAGCCACACATGCAAATACACCCACACACACACACACACACATACACTCGCGTTCACAGGAACACAGAAAAACACATACGGGCATTCACAGACACAGACACACCCATGCAGAACTCACAGACACACGTACACACACACACCGACAGTCACAGACACATACAGACACTCACAGACACGCTCACATATACAGGCATTCTCAGACACATGTACACGCAGACACACCCATACATACACTCACAACAGGCACACAAACACACACATACCCATACACATATACACACACATACAGATATTCCCAGCCACACATGCACATACACAGAGACACACATGTGCAGACACTCACAGACACGCATACACATACACACATGCACACACATGCAGTCACTCACAGACTCACATACACTTACACACAGACACACACACATACAGGCACTCACAGACACGCATACACATACGCACAGACACACATATGCATACATTCACAGGCACATATACGCGTACACACAGACACATGCCTATAGGCACTCACAGACACACATACACATAAACTCAGACACACCCATACAGACATTCACAGACACACATACACATACACTTAGTCACACACAGACAGACACTCACAGACGCACATACGCACAGATGCACACATACAGATACACACAGACACACAGATGCACACATACTTATAGACACACATACACATACACAATGACACGCAAACAGACACTCAGAAACACACTCTGTGCACATTTGCACAGATAAAAATGCAGACGCACACACTCAGGCACACTTACAAGCAGGTATGTACAAACAGACACTCACACACATACTCATATTCACAGACACACCCATACAGAAACATAGGCACAGGCATACACGTAGAAACACGAAAACTTACAAACACACATACACACAGACGCGCACACAGACATTCACAGACACGCATGCACATACACACAAATGCACACATTCAGACACATGTATACATATATACAGACACACATACAGACACTCACAGACACATATATACATATGTACAGACGCACATACAGACACACATACACACAGGCACGTACACACACAGACACTCACACACACACGCACATTCACAGGCACACATCCCCAACACACAGACAACCAATACAGGCACATAGGCACAGACAACCAATACAGACACAGACATGCATATAGAGACACTCACGGACAAACATACGCACACACATACAAGTATTCACACACACACACACACACACATACATACACACAGTCACACACATACAGACTTCACAGACGCACATACAGATACACACAGACACAGACATGCAGCCATTCCCAGCCACACATACACATACAGAGACGCACACATACAGGTACTCACAGACACACATATACATACACTCAGACACAAAAACTTACAAACACACAGGCAGACACATACAGACGCTCACAGACACAGATACACATACACATAGACATACATACAGACATACACATACACACAGATACGCATACACATACACAAAGACAAACATACAGACACTCACAGATACACATGCATATACGCACACATGCACACACAGGCATTCACAGACACATGTACACTTACATACAGACACACATACACATACACACAGACATGCATTCACATACACAAAGACACACATACAGCCACTCACAGACACACATACACATATGCACAGACACACATACAGAGACACACGCACAGACACACATACATACAGGCACCTACACACAGACATCCACACACATACACACAGACACACGCATACAGATACAACCATACAGACATATGTGCGCTGACATGCATACAGAGACACTCACGGACACACACACACGCATACAGACATTAACAGACACATACACATACTCACAGACGCACACATATAGACATTTACAGGCGCATATGCACATACACACAGAGACACACGCATACAGTCACTCACAGACACACATACACATATATACAAGATGCACACATGCAGACACACGTACACATACATGCAAACACACATACAGACACTCACAGACGCACATGCACATACACTCACAGACGCAAACACTTACAAACGCACAGACACACACATCCAGATGATCACATACGCACATACAGACAGACACACACATACAGATATTCACAGGTGCATATACATGTACACACTGACACACAGATATAGACACTCGCAGACGCACATACACTTCCTCACAGACACATACATCGAGACATTCACAGACACAGATACACATACACTCAGACACACCCACACAAACATTCACAAACACACATACACATACGCAGGGACACACACATGCAGACACTTAGACGCACGTACACAGAGACAAACACATATAGAGACTCACAGGCACGCATACACATACACACACACAGACACACACATACGGACACTCACAGACACGCATACACTTACACACAGACTCACACATGCAGACATTCACAGATACATACACATCACACAGACACACGTATTTAGACATTCACAGACACACATACACATGCAGTAAATCACACACAGACACTCACAGGCACACATACACATACACACAGATGCACACACATGCACATACACACAGACACACAGAGAGACATTCGCAGACACAAATACACACGCACTCAGGCACATACATACAGGCATTCACAGACACACATGCACACAGACTAGCATGCAGACATTCAAAGACACGCATATGCATACACTCAAACACATACATACAGGCATTCATCGACACACAATCACACACTTTCGTGCATGCAGACACACACAGTCACATACACATAGATGCAGACATACAGATAGATGCAGACATACAGATGCTCACAGATGCAGGCATTCACTGGCACACATACACATATACACAGACACACACACACACATTCACAGGCACGCTTACACATACACACAGACACACCCAGATTCGCACTCAACGACACCCATATACATGCACGCAGACAACCACACAGGAATTCACAGACACACATACACGCAAACATATATGCAAACACATCGACACACATATACAGTCGCACCTGTACAGACACATAAACACAGACACAAACATAATATATACACAGACAGACACACATTCAATCATTCGCACACATTCAGACATTCACACACACACATATACATACACCGAGACATACACATACAGATACACAAATACACACACATGCAGACACTCACAGACACATACAAATATACATAGACACACCCATACAGACATTCTCAGACACACGTACATATAGTCAGCCAAACACACACACTCATAGACACACATAACATACACATAGATGCGCACACAGACATTCACAGGCACACTTACACATACACACAGATGCACACATACAGACACATGTACACATACACATAGACAAACATACAGACACACACCGACACACATGCACATACACACAGAAAAGCATACACATACACAAAGACACACATATAGACACTCACAGACACACATATACACATATGCACAGACACACAAACAGACGCACAGACACATGTACACACAGGCACGTACACACACAGACACTCACACACATACACACATTCACAGACACACATACACACAGACACACCCAGACTTGCACTCACAGACACACATACAAATGCTCTCAGACACACACGTAGAGACACTCACAGACACACATGCATACGCAGAGACACACCCACACAGACACTCACACGCACATATGCACGCACACAAACATTCACAGACACGCATGCACATACACACAGATACCCAGACGCACACTCACAGACACGCATACACATTGACACAGATACACAAATACAGACACTCACAGACACACATACACATAGATACACACACATACAGATATTCACAGGCACACATACGCATAGACACACACACAGGCATTCACAGATGCACATACACACAGACAAGCATACACATACGCACAGACACATATACAGCCACTCACAAACACATACACATATGCAGAGACACACATACAGACACACACACACACAAACACACATACACACAGACACGTACACACAGACACTCACACACATGCACACATTCGCAGACACACATACACATACACAAGATACACCCATACAGACTCATAGGGCACACATACACACACATACAGGCATTCTCTCTCTCACACACACACATGCACACGCACACACACATATACATACACACAGACACAAACATACAGATTCACAGGCACACATACAGATATACACATGCACAGACATGCAGGCATACACAGCCACACATCAACATACACAGAGACACATACATACAGCCACTCACAGGCACACATACGCGCAGACACACAATTACCGACATCCTCACCCACACATACACATACACAGAGTCACACAGACTAGCATACAGACATTCACAGACACACATATGCATACAGTCAGACACATACATACCGACACTCACAGTCACACAATCACACACTTTCGTCCATGCAGACACTCGCAGTCACATACACATAGACACAGACATATAGATGCTCACAAGTACAGGCATTCGCAGGGACACACATACACAGACACACACAGACATTCACAGACACGCTTACACATACACAGACATTCACAGGCACGCTTACACGTACACAGAGACACACCCAGACTTGCACTCGCAGACACACATACACATAGACACACACACACACAGACACACACACAGACACTCACAGACACACATACACATGCACACAGATACCCACACACAGGCATTCGCAGACACACATATACATACACGTAGACAAACATATTTACAAACACACACATACAGAAACACCTATACAGATACATAGACACAGATATGCACATAGAGACACTCAGAGACACAATCAAGTACACTCAGACACACACACAAACATTCACAAACATACACATACACACAGGCACACAAATACAGGCATTCGTACACACACAGGCATTCACACACACACATACATACACACATACTGACATTCACAGGCACATATACAGATACACACAAACACACACATACAGACATTCACAGACACATACACATACACACAGACACACCCATGCAGATACACATACACATACACACAGGCAAACACATATAAGATCACACAGGCACACACATACAGGCACACTTATGCAGACAAATAAGCACAGGCACGCACATAGAAACACTCACAGACGCACATACACATGCACTCATTCACACACGCAAACATTCACAGACAAGCAAACACATACACACAGGCACACGCATACAGACATTCACAGACATACATACACATACACACAGATACATATGTACAGACTGTCGCAGACAGACATTCACAGACACACATAAATATACACACAGACACACACAAACATTCATGGACACACATTCACATACACACAGATACACACACACATTCCCAGACACGCAAACACATAGACACAGAGACACATATACAAACACTCACAGACACACATACACATAGACACAGGCACATACATACAGACATTCACAGACACACATACGCATACACACAGATATACACACACATACACACAGACGCACACACAGACATTCACAAACACAAATACATATATACACAGACACTTACGTATAAAACCAGGCTTACGCTTACAGACACACATACACATACACGCAGACACCCACACGTACAAACACACAGATACACGCATACAGACACACCTGTACAGACACAGAGACACAGGCACGCACATAGAGACACTAACTGACACACATACTCATACACTCAGACACATACACACAAGCATTCACAGACAAATATACACATGCATACAAACGCACACATGCAGACATTCACAGACACACATACACACAGACAGACACACAGAGACTCACAAATACAATACATATCCACACAAGCACATACACAAACATTCACAGACACACATACACATTTACAGCGACAGACATATACAGACATTCACAGGCACACTTACTCTCACAGAATACACATACAGGCAGACGCACACAGAGCGACACTCACACACATGCATACACATACACAAGATACACACACAAGCATTCACAGATACACATACACAGACACACACTCATATACAAGCATACAGACATTCACAGACAGACACTCACAGATGCGATCACACGTACACACAGGCACACACATACAGACACTCACAGACGCACATACTCATACACACAGACGCACACATATACAAACACACCGAAGGTCACAGATGCACATCCACAAACACACAGACACACACATACAGACGCTCACAGGCGCACATACACTTAGACACAGACATATCGACCCACGCACAAACATTCACATACAAACATGCACATACACACAGACACACACAGAGGCATTCACACACTCACAGGCACCCACAAACACACATACATATACACACGGACGCACGCATCCAGACATTCACAGTCACATACGGATACACACAGACACACACGTATAGACATACACAGGCACACCTACACATACACGCAGACACACACATAGAGAAACCTACAGAGACAAAGGAATACACACAGACGCACCTATACAGACACTCACAGACCCACATACACATACACACAGGCACACACATAAACATTCACAGGCACACATACACACAGACAGAAAAGCATACATACAGACACTCACAGACACACATACGCATAGACACAGGCACACACATACAGGCACTCACAGACACACATATACAGATACACATACACACATATGCAGACATTCACAGACACACATACACACAGCCACACACATACAGACATTCAAAGACACACATACACATACACACAGAGACATTCGCAGACGCACTTAGACATCCTCTCAGACACCCAGACTTACATTCACAGACGCACATGCACATACACAGAGACACACACATAGAGACACTCACAGACACACATGCACATACACACAGATACCCAAACACAGGCGTTCACTGATACATATACACATACACACAGACACACACATATACAAACACACAGGAACACACATACATACGCTCACAGATGCACACACGCATACACACAGACACACGCATACAGACACTCACAGACACACATGCACATACACACAGAAACACAAACACAGGCATTCACAAACTCTCATACACATACACACAGACTCCAACATAAAGACACTCACAGACACATATGCACACACTTTCATGCATGCACACACACACAGACACACATACAGACATTCACAGACACACATACCATGCACACAGACATTTACTGACACACCTAACGTACACACACATATACACATACATACACAGACATTCACAGACACACATACACACAAATACAGGTATTCGCAGACACACATGCACATACACACACACATACAGACACTCACAGACGCACATACACGTAGATGCGCACATACGGTTACTCACAGACACACATACACATGCACACAGCTGCACATAGACACAGACACACACATACAGGCACTCACAGACGCGCATACACATACACACAGACTCACAGACAGATTTGCACACACACATATACACATATACAGATATTCACATTCACACATACACATACGCACAGACACACACAGACTCAGACAGTCACAGACACACATACACTTGCACACAGACATTCAGAGACACACATACAAATAAACGTACACACAGACATTCGGACACACATACACATATACACAGACATTCAAAGACACACATAAACATTCACTTAGACACACAGGCAGACGTTCACAGACACACATACATACAGCAGACACACACAGGCATTCACAGACATGCATGCACGCACACACACAGACATTCAGACACACACACATACACTCAGACACACACATACAGACATTCACAGACACACATCCACATGCACACAGGCATTCACAGACACGCTTGCACATTCGCACAGACACACACACATACATATATATACACACAGACACACACATATAGACATTCACAAATACACCATACACATATACACAGACACATACAGATATTCACAGATGCACATACAGCACTCACAAGCGCACATGCACATAGACGTGCACATACATATATACATTAACACATACAGATATTTAGAAACACACATACAACACTCACAAGCGCACAAGCACATAGACGCGCACATACATATATACAGACACATACAGATATTCACAGACGCACATACACACAGAGATACACACATGCAGATATTCACAGACACACATGCACATGCACACAGACACACACAGACGATCACAGACACACAGACACACAGACATTCACAGACACACATACATATATATACACACACACAGAGGCTTTCATAGACACACATGCATACACACTCAGACGCACACATACAGAAATTCACAGACTTCCTGTAAAAAAAATCTGCTAACACACGATAGGCCCACAACAGCAAAATTAGTCAAACTGTACTAAAAAACACCAGAATTCCCAAACAGCTCACAAGCCAAAACAAACCCACGCAGACAAGACGCGTTAAGCTCGTTAACAATGACAGAGCACCATAGATATCTCAAAGCCCCAAGGGCAGTTTCATAACACTGCAATACCAAAGCCAAACAAAGAGCAGGTCAGACAGAGAGACACCAGCAAGGACATGTTCCAGGAACAGGACAATGGAAGCGCCTCACCACTTCAGAGGAGACATTAACACCGACCTGTGTTGAGGAATGGAACCATCGATACTGTCAGGATGTTGCAGTATGTGAAGGATCAGGCCATTCATCCGATAACTGTTTTCCAATTAGCATCCTTGTTATTAGATTACTCCATTTCCAGACACATTATACTTTCCCATTTCGTAATCATTGTGCAGCATTACGCTAAAACTGGTCTCATCCCCAGCTCTGGTCGGAGAAATCTGATCTACCTGTACAGACTTAGTTTTATGTCAGCCTAGTCAATTTCACCTCTAGCGATATTGCTTGCAATAAACTGTTTGTCAACTTTACTTCAAGCTGTGATTTGCGATCTCTAACTTATTGAGAAAATTTCTCCGAGAGTTTGGAATTAGTCGGCAGGCCCTTTTTTCTCTCTCAATAGGGTAAGTGAACCTCGCATTTTAAATTTAACCGAATTGGTACCTTGCGGCCAGCCCTGTCCAGGGGATCAGACCAGAGAAAGGCTGGACGACTGCGGAGGGTGGCCACAATTCCGATCTGTAGCAAATTGGCTTCAGCTACTGCATTTTGGATATCGACAAGTTGGAGGCCGTTGGAGGTCGGCACTTGACTCCTAAATTGCTGCCAGGACTCTGCCAGTGGAGGTAGTCTTGTAAGCGAATAAATTATTCACCAAATTTAACTAATTGGCAGCCGGCTGCTGCTACAATTTGGAACGTGAGTAGTGATTCTGGCCTGCAGAGGTGGGCTCTTGACTCTTAACTTGTTAACTGAGTTTTACGCTGCCACGTCTGGGCCTGAGGAGGTAGTCTAGTGGGAACGTAAGTGAACTGGCAGCCGATAATTCGTTACTAAACAGCGTGGACTGGTCTTGTGGAAGTCGTCACCTGTGCTAAATTAATCAGCTGAAGTTTTTGCAACAAACCTTAATTTGGCCCACGCGTGATTCACCTTGAGTCAGGACTGCTGCCACGAACCTGTTCTAGCCAGGAAAAAGTCGGTCGTGCAGAGAATGTTAGGCACAATACGTGGAGAGACCGCTCATCAAATTCTCGATTTACTACTGACAGAACCGCAGCTGGAACAAAATCGACTTGGGCCCAACTGAGTTGTCCTGTCCTGTGGTTTCTAAGTGTTTGTTTTGCGTGTGTCTGCTTATTCTGTTCTTACTGAGTGCTGTTTTTTCAATTTCAGTTCTCCTGCCTAGCTGTATTTTTTCAGCACTTCAGTGTTTGTGTACTTTGCTGTCAGCGATTACACACTCGATTACCTTTTTTGCCAACTTGTCAATCATTCTCTGTCTGTCTGTTCTGTGAGCGCGCTCTCTCTTTCAGTACAGTGCACTTACAAATCATCCCAGTACGTCCAGGATGACATGGCGGCACAGACATCCACCATCTGCGTGGAGATGCCAGCCATGGGAGCTGGCCAACCCCAAACACGTGGTGAGAATGGCCCGGGGACGAAAATGAACAAGAGTACCCTGAAAAGGCAGAGCAAATATGTGAATGTCAAGACATTGCATTAACGTCCAAGAGTTGATTTTCTTTGCTGATACTTATCCTGGAGGAGCTGCTCAGTAAATGTGCATCACCGAGTCTGCCTTCCCCAGTTCCATCTGATGGATAAGCGACTCTGCGATGAGGAATATTCCTGAAATCTGTTATATAAACACCATGACCTTCACTGCCACAAAGCAAAATAACATTGCCTTATATCTGCAGAATTGGTACCATTCTTTCGTGAAGAATTAGAAAATTCCCTCACGTTCTCTGGCTCCTTGTTAAATCCAACTTAGATCCTTAATTTCACCTCCTTTATACATCAAGCCATTTCCCTGAGAGTAAATTAGACCATAAAATAGCTGTCTCACAACAATAACTGGCAGTCCTTTTACAAACAAAGGAAGGCTTTCTACCTCAGTGTGGCTGGATATTCAGCGGGATAATTCCAAAGTTCAGGCCATGAATTCCCAAACATTAAACCTGGAGAAGGGAGGATGAAACCAAAGTGTAAGGAATATTTTATGAAGGCTGGATAGGTCATTGCTGTTTTGGAATCATGCTAATTAAACAAAATCTTCAATAAATTGTTCTTTAATGATATTGTTTAGTCCAAGAATGACAATGTAATATAATGGTATTGATTGTTGCTTTGTTTCTCACAGTACAATGCGGTGTGTAATATCCTTAGCTGTGATGTCCTTAGCTTACTCATGGTTGGCACTTGCTATATTCCTGCCATTACACGAAATCTAGCATTAATGTTAACTCTAACAGAGCAGAAGAAGTACTCTAACATGGTGTAAACGATAAATTGTCTTCAAGATGCAGACGTGTGGTGTGCATGCGCATGCCTACACACACATGCACACACACTTGTACAAACAGGCATGCACACATGCACGCACACATATCGTTTCTTAGGAACTTTGAATGCAAAAGATTATTTGAATTTCTGCAATCCTTGCGTGTCAGATGAACACAGAAAATTCACCCAGCTATGCCAGGCTTAATATTCACCTCCAGATAATGAAATCTGTTTATGTGGACGTTTCAAACCAGGAATCGAACAGACCAGAATGGAAACAATCAAGCAAGGAAATTTGCAGTGAATTTATAGAATGCTTCCATCCTGTTGGGAATGTTGGGAAGGTGATATCACAGAATCATAGATTAATACCGTACAGGAGAGATCATTCTCTCCATCAAGTCTCTGCCACCAAAATCACATTCTTCGCTACACTATTCCCACTTTCCACACTAGGCCGAGAGCCTTTACTATACCATGTGACCATATAGGTGCATTTTAAAGGTTGTGAAGTTTCCTGTCTCAATTACCCTCTCACACAGTGAATTCCAGGTCCCCACCACTCTGTGATGGGAAACTAATCCTCAATTTCACTTTGAAAACTCTTGCCTTTCACTTTAAAATTGTGCCCCTTGTTATCCCTTCAGTCAAGATATTTGACCATATGGTTGAACAGATGAAATTGTGTGAATGTGTGACAGTGTGTTTCTGCACAAGGGTGTGTGAAAGCGTGGAAGAGCATGTGATTACTTCTGTGTGAGTGACTGAGTGTGCAAGGGCATGAATGTGCATGGTGTGTGTGTGACTGCAGTGCACAGTGTAATATAATGGGATTGACTGAATAAAAGTGAGGGGGTGTGAGTGTGAGGGTGTTTGCTGCAACGTTTGAGAGACTGATAGCGGGAAATTGAGTTTGAGAGAGTATGTGGGTGCGTCAGAGTCGGTGACTGCGTCTGATACAGTGAGAGTAGTGGCTGTTTGATATCGAGTATGAGAGACTGTGAGTGTGTGTGTGTGTCTGTGTGTGAGTGTACAGGGGTCTGTATGTTTTGTGAATTATTACTGGGACAGGGGCAGGTTGGGGTTTATAGACAGTTACACCATGGGATCATCAACACTTAGACTTTGCATTCAGATGCAGGCAGACAGGCAAAGTCTCACATCAACATACTCAGGAACACAATTACAAACACACACTCTCTCGCACAAGCACAAAACTACAGGGTTCAACATTACTGCTGTTAATCATAATAATAAAGATTCAGATATCGAGTTATTACACAGAAACACATGAAACTGGAACTGAAATAGGTCACTTGCTTGCTGGAACCGACTCCACCATTTCAGAAGATTATAGCTGGTGAGTTGACGTTTACAGCTCCACATTCCCATCTACCCAGAGTAACCTTAGATTCTTGTTCTGCAAGGACATAACTCTACCTGTAACTTATAAATATTTATTTTCTCCATTGCTATCATTTTTTGTTACAGCCAGTTCCAAAGTTACACAGTCCAATAAACAAAATTCCCGTCTCCATCTAAAAAGGGTGACCCCTCACTAATTTTAAAACCATGCCCCCCAGTCTGAACTCACTCACAAGAACAAACATCCATTATCTATGCACCATATCCAGATCATTAGAGACCTTATACACTTTGATCAGGTCACCTTTAACTCGTTTGAACACCAGCAGAAACGAGCCCTGTCTGTCCACCTATCCCAAAAGCACAAGTCACTCATTCAAAGGACTAATGTATTAAAATCATGAGAGGCATGGAGTAAGTTGATAGACAACCACCTTTCCCCAGGGTAGGAAATTCTAAGACTAGAGGGCATGGAGAAGTTGGGTTGAAGGGCCTGTTTCCATGCTATCAATCTCCGTGAATCTGTGACTCTGTGAAAGCGAATGGTACAAGACAATTGGATTGCCAATCAGTGATTCCCGTGTTACCAAATTCCTTGTCGCAACAAACATATGGCTCAAGCGCCCATGAGACAGGGCTGAAAATGGTCAGTTGTCACGACACGGGGTAAACTCCTCTGCAAATGTGAACCCGACACACAGAAGCTCACCTTGTGCCACAAACTGTTACATTTTGAGAGGCAAAGAATTATCCCAGATGTGACTATTTAAACAAAAACTAACAATTTTATTCTTTAAATCCCACAGAGCACATTAAAACAACAGCTATTGACAAGTCATTTCTCTTAAATCTCTCGTTTACCTCTCTACAATACTGGCCCAATAAATAAAAAGAAGATTTACAGAAGAAATCACATTTCGAAAACAGCCAGCATTGTAGGTTTTCCTCTGTATTTTCTTGGGTCATCTTTTCTTCGGTCTTCTGTTGCACAACGTTTCTTATGGACATTTACCTTTCAGAGAGTTATTCAGGTAGCAGCCTGTACTTGTGGGTGCTCTTTGCAGATCTCCCCCAACTATTCAAAATGTCTGGTTTTATACCCCCCAAAAAATCGGATCATTTCATTGGTTTGATGTCATCCCAAAAAGTAAAATTAAAATCCGATTGTTTTTTGATATCTGAGGCATAATTTAAACGGATTGGCAGAATTTGAATTTGTTTTTGTTCCATAGCAACATATATCCAGTTATTTGCTTCAAGCAGATATTCCCTTGTCAAATTGTTCAGCTACTCTGTGCTTTCAGTCAGTCCTTGCCAGCTTCCTCTCTCTCTTAACTTTACAGTACTACACGTTCACAACACCATCCCCTTAAGAAAAAATGAGCCATCATAATGAAAAGATTGTTTCATTTTTTCTCTATTAATTACCCACTTACCAGAACATGCATATGACATTAATCTTAGTTCATGTTAACTGTTTCCCGCATGTATGTAACATTGAATAGATACCAATCACAGCTATACTTTATCAGCTATATCTGCGATGACTCATTTGCGATGTAGTTCTTACGACCTGCAACATGTACGATTTGTAAAATGAAAGTCTGTAACATAATACTGCAATGAGATAGTCTTATACTTTTGTAATATAGAATGTAAGGGGACGATGATCCGTGAACAAAACCATCTCGAACACATTATTCATGACATACACATTAAAATGTTGTCAGGCCAATACCAAATTCAACAGTTCTTTTTCGATCATGGAGTATTTCCTCTGACGGATATAGAGTTTCTTCGAAATGTAACCAACTTTTAGTTCAATCCCACCCTTAACTTCCTGTAGCAGTACAGCTCCAACTCCTCTGTCAGTCGCATCGATGGCAACTTTGAAGGGTTTCGAAAGGTTTGGTGCAGCTAAAACTGGGTCGGTGGTTAAAATTGCTTTCAAATGGTCGAATGCCTCCTGGCATTGTTCTGTCCACCGAAACTCTTCTTCAGCAAATCGGTTACCGGTGCCACTACATTGCTGAAGTTTGGAACAAACTTCCGATAGAATCCATTGAGTCCCAAAAACGCACCTTTCTTTGAGTTTGGTCGTGGAAATTCCTCCATAGCCTTCAGTTTTGTGCTGTGTGTAGTCAACCTTCCCTGACCGATGATGTGTCCCAAAAATGTCAACTCTGCTTTCACGAATTCAGTTTTGTTTCAGTTTATTACGAGTTTTGCTTCACGTAGTCATTCAAAGGGCTCTGCCAACTGTTGGACTAACTAAAGATCACTATATCGTCCAAATGGATTGCACAGTTGGCTAACCCAGTCACAACTCTGTTCATGTGTGTTTGGAATGTGGTAGGTGCGTTCTTCATTCCAAAAGGCATCACGTTAAGCTGATATTTGGGGTTGCAAATGCAGAAATTTTGTTTGCTGTCTCTGATAAAGGTACCTGCCAGAAACCACGCATTAAGTCCAACTTAGTGATGTAAATGGCTTATCAGACTTTCTTGATACAGTCCTCCAATCTCGGAATTGGAGATGAGTTTGATTTTGTAATGGCATTGGCATTCCGATAATCCATGCAGTATCGTTGAGTCCCGTCTGCTTTGGGAACCAAGGCAATCGGCGAATTCCCCTCGTTCTGGCTTGGTTTGAAGATATTCTCATTGAGCACGGCCTCCATCTCCTTCTCGACCTGTCTGCCTTTGAGAGGATTAAGCCGATAGGGTTGTTGTTTTATCGGAACAGTTTGCTCTACATCTACTTCATGTACAATAGCATTAGTCCACACGATCTGACTCTTACATATATCCTCATACTGCAGTAACAAATCTTTCAACTGTGTTCATTGCTCCTGAGACAGATAATTCACTAACCTATCCTACTCCTTCAGGACTTCTTCATTTTTTTAACGTATTTTGAGAAATATAAAAATCCACAAAATCTGGATTTGATTCTTCGCTCTGCGAGGCAGTAACTAACACCTGTTTCTCCAGTTCTTTCTCTCTAGTCTAACACTTTTTTCAAACATGACATGCCCGATACAGTTTTGTTTTCCCATCTTCACCTGACTCAACCTTTTCTCAATTTGATGGTGACCACTAAACCTGGCTTTGAAGGGATATCCTATCATTGGTAACATGTCATCCCCTCGGAAAAGGCCAGAGTCTCATAGTTCTGTTAGGCACATCCATTATGGTGAAGAAGTTCTGGTTCCCACTTTTCATTCTCGGGACAGGACCCACACAATCAATTGTAACCCGCATGAAAGGTTCTTCAAATTGGGAATTGTCAACAAATGTGCTGGTTTTATTACTGTCTGTGGCACATTTGGCACGTCGGACACAGACAGCAAAAGGTAACTACATCCTTGTGCATTCCACGCCAATAAAAATGTTTTTGTACCTTATCTTGATTCTTTTGACACAGAGGTGACCTCCTACTCGTAGTCCATATACTACCCGTGACACATCCTGTCTATATGCTACCAGCAACACAATCTGATGCACTTTGGCACATTTCTCCTCTCCACTAATCTGCCGTGGTCTCCATTTTCGTCTTATGATTCTATCTTTCAGATAAAAATCCTCAGAATTATTCTCTGCCTCCTTTTTAGAGTATACATCCACATATATAAATATCTTGTTCCATCTTGTTCTCCTGTTGCAAGTCCCTTAGCCATCCAAGCCTAAACACTCTTGTCTGACCCTCTGCCTGTTCAGGGTTTTCCTGCATCAAACAGGGTCAAACAGCGTGTCGGCTAACTGAACCTCAACTCCGTCATCTTTCTCTTTAGTTTTTACTTCGTGCTGTGACTTATAATTGTGGGACCTGGTTCCTACACAGTCTCGGAAAATACCAGGATATTTCTGTTTTAATCCTCAGTTTCTTGGTCTTCCTTGGGCTTCTTCTCAACAAGGGACCACCTTGGACCCTGCCAAATCATTCCTCAGATCAAACTGGATTCCTGGACCTGACAATCTGTCATTCACTCCCACTGTAACTTACCCAGTCTTCAGTTGGCACTCCAACCGGATTTTACATTAGGGAATGCTAAATCTCTGTCCATCTATTCCACAAATTGCCATACCCTCGGGTAACAGATCAGAAAGAGTGCAAATTCGCTCATCTCTTACTATCAGCGACTGGTTAGATTATGCATCTCTCAAAATTATAACTTCGTGTCCTTCTCCCCCTGTTCTTCCTGAGTAATCTTTACCCACAGAGGCGAATTCTTTGTAGAGATCAGATACGAACTCCATGCCCAGCCCTTGCCCAGACTGTGCACTCTCCTGCAGCTCCTCGGCTCTTCTTGGGCTGTCCTTTTCTACTTTTGCTATTGCTACTGGCTTAGCCTCTTTTACCACATCTTTTCCCACAGCGCCTTTCCTCATCAACCAGCACTGTGACTTTACGTGTCCCACTTTACTTAAGTGGAAACATCTGGGGCCGCTCACCTCCTGTCCACCCTCTTGGGCTTCTTTATTTATCCTGTGGTAAATTCTTACCACTATTATCTACTCATGGTTTTGCAGTGTAGGATCTTCTCTTCTCCCAACTTCTATCCCTCACAAGGCAAGATTCTGGCAGGAAGCTTGTCTAATGCAGCAGCATGTGTCCATCTGCTAATTTTTCTGCCCTTCTCAATTCTTGACCTTTCTGTTCCTCCACGTGATTTCTTACCATCTCGGGCAGAGAATCCTCCAGCAGAATAACCTCTCTGAGAGCCTGAAATGTTCTCCATTTTTAAAGCATGCACCCATCTGTAAAATGACTATTTTAAATTCTTTCGAACTTGGCATAAGTCTGACCTGGTCCCTTCTTTTTGTTTCAGAAACACTATCTATATGCTTCTGGTATCAATTCATAAGCAGCTAAAGTAGCCTGCTGGGCCTCTTCATAATCTCTTGACCACATATCTGACATCACTAGCTCTGCCTTCCAGTTTAGTCTTAACTAACATCTGACCACTCCATCTGCCAGCCAATTTTTCAAATGGAATAAAGAATGCTTCGACATCTTTCTCATCAAAATTCAGCAGAGTTTTGACATATTTGTAAATACCACTACCTTCTCTTTTAATCTCAATCCTGTTAACTTGACTTTGCTGACTAAGTCGCAACCTCTCAAGTTCAAATTCTCTCTCTCTCCTTTTGCTCAGCTATGAACCTTCTCTCTCTTTCTTAATCCTTTGTCGCTTTCTCTCTCCCTTTCATCTCTCTCTCTCTTTGGCTCTCTCTCTCTCTCTCTCTCTCTCTCTATCTATCTCTTTGCTCAGCTAAGGATCTTCTCTTTTTCTCTTTTGGATCTCTTTCTTTCTCCTTCTTCTCTCGTTGTTTCTCTCTCTCTTCCTTTTCTCTCTCTTTGTTTATATCCATGTATATTTGCCTCAATTGTAAGTTAGGTTTTTCTACCTCTACTGAAATTGTCTTTTTTTTTCTGACACACCTAATTGTTTGAGTAATTCGCTTATAATTTCCGCTTTCGTTTAGTCCTTGGTCAAACCCAAAACTAATTTCTTTACTAATTCTAAAAGCCTTTTTCTTTCTTTCTAAATTTCCTTGGCAAATTTGAGAATCATCTACAAATCCCAGAATCTGTTTGGCAATTTTAAGAGGCATTTCACTCACTTTTAGTATAACCGACAACAACTCACTGAAATTAGACAAATTGTATCACCTACATTTTATTTAAAGATCTCGGACACCAAACGGCAAGTATTAAAATGTACTGGGCTTTCTCACTCCCCAAATCAATTCAAACCTATTCAAATCCCAGCGTGGATCTGTCTAAACCTGTTCAAATCGCGGACAAAAGCCTCCAAACTCTAAAAGCATGGGTTAAACCCCTCTGCTAATTTAAACCAGCAACACAGAAAATAATCACCCCATGCTGTAATCTGTTAAAATTTAAGAGGCAAAGAACCATCCCAGAGGTCACTTTTTAAGTTAAAAAATAACAACTTTATCCTTTAAGTCTAACAGAGAATATTGAAACCAACATCTATTTTCAACTCCTTTCTCTTAAACTTATCTTTTTCCTCCCACTCTACAATACTCGTCTCACAAAAATTCCCGATAAAGATTTACAAAAGAAAATCCCGTTTCAAACCCAATCAGCTTTGCTGCGTCTCCTTTGTGATTTTTCTCTATAGATTCTCTACATGTTGGCCTCGATGTTCTGCTGTGCAAACGCCTTCCCCAGACAGACACCTTTCAGAGAGCTCTTGAGCTAGAAGTGTCTGTGGTAGTTCTCTCTCAATTGTTCAAAAATGTCCAGTTTTATACGCTTAAACGTCAGATCGTTTCATTGTTTTTAATATTATCAAAATACTAAATTCAAACTTGATTGTAGTTTGGTATCTTGGGACATAATTTAAACTGACCGAATTTGAATTTATTTTGGTCTCTTGGCAACCTATCTACTCTATTTGCATCGACCATGAGCTACATTGTTACCTTGTTCAGAACACTTTAGGTTGTGTCAGGCAGCTATTTTAGCTTTTCAATTCCCTTAAAGGTACGGTACCTCTCCACCTTCATAACACCTTCTACCATAAAGCCAATTATGGATCCAGTTGGCTAGGTCTCCTGGATCCCATCGGATTTAACCTTATTCAACAACCTACCCATGTGATACCTTGTAAAAGGTTTTGCTAAAGTCCATGTAGACAATGGTTACTGCACTGCCGTCATCTACCGTTTTGGTTCCCACTTCAAAAAACTGAATCAATCAGGACTTTGTTTAGGCCAGAGTTGGTGAATTGTGTGCAATTCTGGTTACTGCAACAGAGGATGGATGTGTTTGGACTGGAGGGAGTGCAAACGAGATTCATTCAGAATGTTGCTGGGGGTGTCGCAATGCAGGTCTGAAGAGGGAGGCTCATAAGCTCAGGCTGTTTTCTTCAGAGCAGGAATCGGGGTATATAATACTATGCGGAACATGGACATTGCAGATAAAAAGTAATTTTTTTCCCCGTTGTCGAAGGGCCAATAACAACGCTAGATAATTTTAACCTGAATGGCTTGGGGGACATGAGGAAAACTCTTCTCACCTCGAGGATGGGACAAACATGATGGCCCACCCAGCTGCTTCTGTTCTATGTGATTCTGTCATTCTATAATTCTGAAGGGAAGGTTCTGAATTGGTTTCTTTTCTCGTATTTGTTTGAATATAAGTTCCAGTTCTTGTTGTGCTCAGTATCAGCTTCAAGTTCTGTATTAGAGTAATCGTTCACAGATAGAATTTACCAAATGAGTTGGAAAACTGAATGAACAAGAACAGCAGCGGGATAACCGTGTGCAGTAGATTAGCTATCAAGGTGCTCGACAGCATGAAGTATTGAATGACTGAATAACCTCAGCAAAATGAAGGGTTTGCTGGAAATGAGAATCAGAAGATATTTAGATATTTATGGTATTAATAGGATTTGGAATAATACAAGTATTGCCGTTTGAAGACAAATTGAAATTAACTTTCATGCCTAATAGGATCAGATTAATCCAATTTTTGTGGTATTCAATTACAGTGGCAAATCTCAATGATATCACATCATTAAAATAAACCTGTTGTCATAATCTGTTTGTTCGAAGTGATCTTAAAAATTTGAAGATATCACCACAGTTTCCCTGTGGAGATGCCATGCAGTATAAAAACATTACATCACTGGAACCGTGTCGGTGCCTATTTTGAGAGAATTCTCCCGTTCTGACAGATTGCCAGCAGCAGGGAGAGGTTGTTTCACAAACAACAAAATGCATCGTCCAATACAAAAAGTCGCCAAAGAGTACTACACCATCCTTGCTGTTGTTGGTATTCCTGGAAAGTCTTGTAACATCTGAAGTTGTATACATCTCTGAATTAAATCAGACTTACTTCCACTCTACGACGCTTAATCATTTTATTTCCATTTAGCAAGGCAATTACTGATGCCAGATGCCAGAATCCTCACTTCGCGAGTTTAAAGATATTAGTTGTTTGATTAGGAGGCTCCTCAGTAATGTGCAGCATTGTCTGTTTCTCTATACTGTGCAGAATGCGTTTGCCCTGAGGCCACACTAATGGGGTTTTGCTGAACACCGGCCCTGACTGGTCTAGAAAGTGTTTAATAAGACCACTCTCTCTCTCTGTGGGAGTTCAAAGCCTGCTATTGGTCAGATAGGTTTTGTAATAACCCACCTTTTAGTGATACCCGGTGTATCACTTGATGTGAAGGGATTGTATGGATGGGTCTTGCACAGACAGCTCGCTCCAAATGTGAGCCCAGGTAAAACAGGTGGGCAATGATCGAGTTGAGCAAGTAATTTCAGAGTGTGAAGTGAATGTCAGCACAGATAGTTTTGACCATCTTGTCTGTTTATTCCAGTGAATGGATGTGTGGGCCATGATATTTGTGAGGACAGTTCACTGGGAGGGGTGTTGAGCGCAAGATTTCAATTATGTTGAATTATTTGATTTTCATAAAGCAAGAGAGTTGTGCCAGTTGTAAAACATTGGGCAGTGCTGGTGTGGAGTTTATTTGGACAAATACTGAGATCTGGGGTATAGTGGTAGCAGCCCTCACACAGAGGATCCAACAATTTTGTCCAACAGGATGTTTCCCACGTTGCCCTTTGTTGCTGTTACACTTTGAAGTTCCTGGAACATTACTGGTCAATGTGAAGGGGCTTGCACGTACATTTGTTTGGGTTTGTTATTTAGTTTTTGGCTACCAATTTGGATAAGTGTTATTATTATTTTGACTGTTGTTAATGTAATTTTGTTGGTACTAACAGAGGACTTATATTTACAAATGGATTCACTGTGAAGCCATAGTGTTACACCGTCAACTTTGTGAAATCTCTGTTCTTCTACCTGGTCCACAGGGCTCAGAATGTTGGACATTGGGTGGTTCAACAGGATTTTTCACAGATTAAAGACACTTTGGTTTGGGCTGAGTGATGTGTGACTTAGGGTATTTGATATTGTGTTTGCTCCAACTGTCCAATCGGGATTAACAACATCCGGCCATATGGACTGACAGTTAGCACTGCTGTTGTGACCTTCAGTTGACTTGATGTCCAGGACTCAGGCACTCGGTGAGTTGGATGATATATCTGGGTCACCAGTTGATTCATGTCCATCAGTAGCAACTGCTAAAAGAATATGAATTATGATGCGGTTTGTTAAATCATTTGATTGTCAAAAAGACATGTGCGTTGTACTGCCTGTTGACCGTGGTTTGCATTATATTCTTTGCCCCATAACATGGGACATCATTGCATCGATTGTCACACGGGATGTCTGTCCAAACAGTGATTGTGGTTTCCAGGTGGGGTTGTTTATTGGCGGTGACATTTAGGTGCTGAGTAAAACCAGACTGTTTTGTGGCTATTGAGGGATAGAAATTGAGTTAGTGGAGGGAGTGAGGTAGTATTGAAGGGACGTGTTTTTTCCAGCTAGCACTAGAAAGTTTATTAATGTTTGCAGTAATGATAATACTGAGCTGTTCATTCACACAGCACATTGTAAATGTCACGGTTGCTGCATCAACCCTACTGGCTGGGAAATATCTGGCACAGTGTGTTTTCCATCAGGGGAGTATCGCAGTGGATCAGGCTCTTTGATGCAATTACATCCTGTTTCTTCAATTTCAAAATAGTTCATTTGAGGGAACATGTTATTGTTGGAGTGTTGGATAGGAAAATATCAAACAAATTTCATGTGTTATATGATAAGACTGGAAGATTCAGAGAACATGACTGCCATAGTGCCAGATGTTACTGCAATACAGAAAAAAACAGCAAAAAAAAAGTTGTTGCTGGAAAAGGTCAGAGTTAATGTTTCAGATCCAGTAACAGTATGCAGTGGATAGCAAATGGGAAAACATTTGCAGCCAGCTGTATATGTTTGGTGCTCAGTTTACAAAGTGAAATGTCCTAGTGAACATTAACAGACATGATATCTTTATGAAATTAAAATGGCAGATGAACAATGTTGATTCAATAAAATGCCCTGTTTTTTGTTGACTCAGATAATACTTTTGATACTAATTAATCTTCCCACAAGGTTAGGACAAGTTTTTGGACGTGGCAACATTAAACTATTTTTTGTACATTAATAAGAATGGATATAGAGCTGGAAATTTAGACACTATTTCACACCCGTATTTGATTAGATTTGGATGAATAATTGTTGAATCTGCTTTTCATAATCTGCCCAGAGTTAATTTTTTTAGCAATCGCTGCTCTTCACTTTGAGAAGTGTGTCCTCCTTGGGCGGAGGAAATGAACCGTGAATCAATCAGCTTTCAGGCAATATATAAAAATAAACATATCAATAGAGTGGGTATGAAAATGTCAGTTTCACGAAATAAGTAACTTTTCCATATCTGTGTCACAAAGTCCTTTATCCTCTCTCTTCTTCTGTAGATTCTACGTCAATAACATTGCTCACAAGTCCAGTTTCCAGAATTAGGAGCATTTCTCTTCTTTTAGTGTGATAAAAAGAAACGTTCCGACTCTGCCAGGACACCAACCTATGTCAATCGTTGCATGTTTATAGTACCGCAGCCTCTGACTTTCCAACACAGCCGCATGTTGCCTGACCTCCTGTCCCTTTCCACATTCTATCGACTCGTCCTTCCGGCATCTGCTGTCCTTAACATCTTCACATGTTAACTCTGTAATGCACCAAACTCAGAATTGTTTACCTTGCATTTACAGAAGGATTGATGATCTGTTCCTCAAGCAGTTATTTTTACTGTTAAATTTTAATTCCTGAAAGGAAATCTTCAACTCTTAAACATACTAACTATGAGCACATGTTCACAATAAGGAGCCCTTGAGAAACTGACTCAATGAGATTACATCCCTCTTTGGTTTCATCCTGACTATAGATGAATATGCTTAAGGCTGTTGGAGGTAAATCATCTCATTTGCTGTACATCTCTGCTGGGTTCTGCATGGTTGTACCTCGCCCCTAAAATCTGCAGCTGCCTCATCATTGCCCTTCCCTTCATCATAATTACAAAATTAGAGATGTCGATGTAGCTTCGATTCCAGCATCTGCAGGTTTCTATTTCTATCAATTATCTAGACCAACCATTGATGAGAAAATGACCTGATCTCGTCATACAAGTGCTGTAGCCACAGGAGAATGTCAGACACTCTGATTACAGTGACAGTAAGCTCCATGGCTGACTCTCAAATACATGTGGATCTCTCCAATCCATCCTGAAGAAGGGCTCAAGCCCGAAACGTCGATTCTCCTGTTCCTTGAATGCTACCTGACCTGCTGTGCTTTTCCAGCAACACATTTTCATCTCCAATCCATGTCCACCATTCAGAAAGCTCAGCTCGGGGCTTGATAGAATGGTGTCCACATATTGGCTGAGTGCAGCTCAAATGCAATACTGAGCGTAACACTCACAGAGCTCCACATTGTACAGGACAAACAGCCTGTCATAGTGATAGGCACACAGATCATTCAGTGCACACTCTCTTCAACAATAACACTATGAGCAGCAACGAATACCACGTGCACGATGTAAACCAGGAATAGTGCAATTCTCTTTTGAACGGCACCCACCATGATCTCTCGGAAGAACAAGATAGTAGATGCAGAGAAACATCATCACATCCAAGTTCCCTTTCAAACTAGATTTCATTCTGACGGAAAAATATTGTCATTGCTTCACTGTTTCTGGGTAAAAATTCTACAGCTGTGCCCCCAAAACACTGTCGGTTTTCCTGTATCTCAGGCAATGTAGACGGCCAAAAAGGTACGTATCCAGTCCGATCACAAAGGTGAATAGAGCTGGGCAATGAATACTGCCCCGGCCACTAAAACTCACATTCCAATGGTACATTTAAAAATAACCACCATTCCCAAATCCGCACGAGGATGTTTCTGAACCCAAAGGGTGGTTAGTGTCTCAGGGAATGTTTCGTTTAGCAGAGAGAAGGAGAAATGTCTTGGCTGAAAGGGTGGATGCTCAGTGCTGAGTGGACAATTTCGCTGCTCCTTGGATGCTGCCTGAACTGCTGTGCTCTTTCAGCACCACTAATCCAGAATCACTGTCACAGCTTATTTTGCCAAGTCCAATAAATTTCCCAATTCTTCATGGTTTCAAAGCCCGGAGAATGATCCTATTGCCTCGGTTGTCTGTACTGGGGACGGGTCTGTGTGTTGATGTTTCAAACTCCAGTAAACTACGCTGAATTGAGTGGACAATCCTTCGAAACTGGATCATATTTAGAGTGGATCATTTCATACTTGTGATAATGGATATCCAATCTCTGAGAATCATCTAAAAAGGGAGCAGTTGGCAGCAGCATGGAGTTGGCTGTGCATGGGGATCTCCATTTTCTTTTCTTTCATTGAAGGGACGTGGGTGCGGCTGGTTAGGTCAACATTTACCACCCTTCCCTAATTGCCGAGAGGTAAGAATCAACCAGGTTGTCTTGGGTCTGGAGTCACATGTAGACGAGACGAGATGAGGATGACAGGTTGCCTTCCCGAAAGAACGTTAGTGAACAGAATGTTTTTTCTCCTGACAACTGTCAAAACTTTCATTGCCACCATTAGACTCGTTGAATTCCACCATCTGCCATGGGGAATGTTGAACCCAGCTCCACAGATCATTTCATAAGTCTATGAATGAACAGTCTACTGATAGGCCCATTAAGCCATTGTCCTCCAACATGCTTAGTAATGGTGTGAAGCCACATGAGAAAGTCTATAGCCTTGACGTGACTTTAAACATTTAGACTAAAACGTAATGCTGAATTATCGAACACATTTGCTGCACTAGAAAATAGAAAGGCAGGAAGGCTTTGAAAAAGGGGGAACTTAAGGAATGCAAAAGATAGGGACACCTGGTTTGCAGTACGGCAATTAAGAACATTTGCCTTAGCATCCATGAATCTGTGTGAACAGGACACCAAGTGATAACATTCACAGCCGTTCCCTTGTGAAATTAATGACAGTGTTTGATTCTGACCCTGAAACGAAAGGGTCTATCAAAAACTTTGTAATGAACAGTGAGGCGCTGCCAATTAGAATGAATTATTATTACTCTTTGCAAGTGGGGCAGACAGAGAAAGAGAAAAAAAGTATTTGCCGTTAAGAGAGAGAGAGACAGAGAGAGAGAAAGAGAGAGAATTTTAGTCCTGAAGCTGTTGGAGTCAGTAGAAAATTAACTCTTATTGCTTATCTGCTATGGGTTGAATTTAATTGCATTTCAGGACTTTATGATGATATTGAATCGCCATTACCAGTTATTAAATGCGAACTCTGTAAAAGGTAATATTGATGAAACCTTAACTTACCTGCTGTTCTTGCAGGTCATGCTACAGACATTACAGACAGTCCTACTGTCAATTCTGACTACTCAGATCTTATGTCTTATTTTAATTTGAATCATACACTTGAAAATAAGGCATGTTTAATTCGAGACTAATCGTGTGAAATACAACCTTACAGTAACATTTCAGCCTTAGGTATAGAATGATTCTGTGCTTAAGATGAAAAGAAGGAATCTGCTCCCAGCTTAAAATTATCCTAAACCTAACATTGAAGAGATTCTGACAGAATCTGTCGAGAAGGCATTTTATGGTCAAAAGTTTGCCCTCTTTGCTAAGGAGCCTTTTCCTAAAACAATGATATCAGACATGCGAGCTGTGCAAGGTTACCATATGACATCTCCCACTTAATTTAGACTGGTACTCCTTTATAGGAACGTATCTCACCGCAGATGTCTAACTCGGCTGGATTTGTTTTTCCCACCTGACAGATAGCTCAATGCCTATAGGAATGATCAGCCAAGAACACACAGACCTGTCAATGAACGTTTCTTCATTATGAATTATTGTCTTTCACTGTTATCTGTCTAATTAAAAACATGCAATGTTTTTGTAAACATTTTTATAAAGGAAGCCACTTTGTATCAGTACATCGGAGTAGCCTGCTGGGGCACTTGAAGAGCCGGTACCCTACTCTCCGAGGTTTTTAGAATCTAGTTAGTTTAGTTTATAGGTATCAGTGTTATGTTGTAACAGCGATGCTATTAGTGAATAAATGGGATGACTAAAATTAAACTAAACAGTCTGTAAGAGGTTTTTATTCCAGACTTCCACAGAGTACGATCTCCAGGACCAACCAAGAGAGATGCTGTACAGGACTGAGTCCACAAAGGATTCCCTGGTCTATCCTAAATCTGTACTTTAACACAAATGGACTTAATGGTGGCACGGTAGCAAAGTGGTTAGCATTGCGGCCTCACATTGCCAAGTACCTGGGTTCGATTCCACCTAACTGGCTGTCTGTGTGGAGATTACATATTCTCCCCGTGTCTGCATGGGTTTCCTCCCACAATCCACAGTTGTGCACATTAGATGGGTTGGCTAAGCTGAATTTCCCCATAGTGTTCAGGATATCAGGTTTGCTGAGTTTGCCATGATAAAAACCATATCCATTGGAATCTGGGTAGGATGCTCTTCAGAGGATTGCTGCAGATCCGATGGGCCGAATGACCTCTTTCCGCACGGTAGGGTTTCTATGATGCTAACACAGAAACAGTCTCTGATGGTTGCCATGGAGAATGCTAGTTAGGTGATGGGGATTCATAAGGAGAGGAGTTTGGGAGCATGAGTCTGGACATCAGGCAGGAAGCTTCACTTAATCCCTGATAATGTGTTATTTCTATGCCAGAAAGTTGCAATGAATAATGCCACATGGATTCCGGGTTTATTTGGGTGGGGCTGTGGTGTATGGTGTTGGACATGTGGGGGAGTCCGTGTCAATGTTGCAGTGCTTATGATTTCGGTGGGTATGCAGCTTGGGACATGGTGGTTGGATTCACTGCTGAATGTTTCCATGATACAGATTGCCTGGATATTCAATCCTGTCCACGTGGGACGGACTCAATGCCCAATCATTTGTTCATTCATATTGTGCACAACAATTATTCCTGGACACAATGGCGTGATTCAATGCCCTGTACAATGATCATCCTATGTGGAGATACAACTCTGGGGGCAATCTGAGGCTCCAAAACCAAAGACAGAAATTTTGCAATCAACGTCCATGTTGGTTTCTTCCATTCTTTGTTTTACTGATTTGAGGTGTCATTATGTGGATGTTGTGGTCGCAGGGGAATCTGCAGCCAGTCTATAAAATAGGTGAAATCAACCTCTGCCAAGCTCAAAAAATCATTGAGTACATGATTAAGTGTTTTTTCACGAGCAATCTGCTGTTCATGTTATTCCCTCTGTCTATTAAAAGTGCAAATGATTCATTTAGAAACAGGTTACTGCTATATTCAGAATCTTTAGACTTCATATGACATGGAGCAATAATTATCTTTGTGCCATTATTGATGTCTGGGCTCGGGCATCTGTAACTTCAAGTCTGTTTATTCCTTTCTCTCACTTACAGTTAGTCTAGTGGTGATTGTAGTATTAGCTCGGCAGAAGTGTGGTCTTTCTACATGCACCACTCACTATCTGGTGGCCATGGCAACATCCGATTTGCCATTCATTGTTTTCGACGTTGTACTTCGTCAATTACCGTATTATTATTATCCACCTTGTTTCATGGACATCACTACTGTTTGTAGTGTTATATATGTCCTTGCCTGTTTGACCATTGATTGTTCCATTTGGTTCACTGTCGTTTTTTACTTTTGATCGATTTATCACCATTGGCTGGCAGATGGATAAATGCGAGGTGATGCATTTTGGAAGGTCGAATTTGAAAGCTGAGTACAGGATTAAGGATAGGATTCTTGGTACTGTGGAGTAACAGAAGGATCATGGGGTGCAGGTACAGAGATCCCTTAAAATGGCCACCCAAGTGGACAGGGTTGTTAAGAAAGCATAACGTGTTTTGGCTTTCATTAGCAGGGGTATTGAGTTGAAGAGTCATGAGATCTTGTTGCAGCTCTATAAAACTTTGGTTAGTCCGCACTTGGAATACTACGTCCAGTTCTGGTCGCCCTATTATAAGAAAGATGCTGCCTGGACTGGAGGGCTAATCTTATAAGGAGAGGTTGTCTGAGCTCGGATTTTTTTCATTGGAGAAAAGGAGGAGAAGAGGGGACATAATTGAGGTATACAAGATAATGAGAGGCACAGATAGAGTCTATAGCCAGAGACTATTTCCCAGGGCAGAAATGGCTAACACGAGGGGTCATAGTTTTAAGCTGGTTGGAGGAAAGTACAGAGGGCATGTCAGAGGCGGGTTCTTGACGCAGAGAGTTGTGAGAGCATGGAATGTGCTGCCAGCAGCAGTTGTGGAAGCGAGGTCATTGGGGACATTTAAGAGACTGCTGGACATATATATGGTCACAGAAATTTGAGCGTGCATACATGAGGATCAATGGTCGGCACAATATTGTGGGCTGAAGGGCCTGTTCTGTGCTGTACTGTTCTATGTTCTATGAGAGGCAGACACAGTTTACTCGCCAATGGAGTCTACATTGGACTGAAGGGTCAGAGCAAAGGAGATTCCTAATGAGCCTGAGCTGGAGAACAGGAGGTGGTCTCTGAATTTACTCTTCGCCAGATCTGGCAAATTCTTACGTCTGTGGCTGGTGCATGTTACAAAATTCATTAATTACAGTCTGAGAAGAACAGATGACACAGAACCAGAGGATGTATTTCATTAAGTCAGATGGCTGCTGACAAGTTTAATTTGCTGCACAAACATATTTATTTACTAATTGACTCCGTCTAAGTTCAGATAGTAGTTCATGAGTGTGGTGAAATGTAAATTCACATTAACTGTCAGTTCAGTTCTGAATAAAGTCACTGATAGTAGCTTAGATGTATTATTATTAGTAATATTATATTAGTATTCACTCCCTTCATAAACAACACCCGGTGGTAGCAGTGGTTGCTATCGACAGGAATCACTGCAATAATTTATCAAGGCTCCTTAGACAGCACCTTCCAAACCTGTAAACCCGATCATGGTGAAGGACAAGGGCATCAGATACATGGAACTATCTGCAAGATACCCTCCAAGTGGTACACCATAAAGACTTGGATTGAGATTGCTGTCCCTTCACTGTTATTCAGTCAAGTTAGTGGTTGGCGACCAGGAGCGGTCCCCATCAGCAGCTGCTTTCTTTAGAGGCTGAGAAGATGGACAAACACCAAGAAGAAGAGCGACCCAACACGTGAACAGAAGACAGTTGCCACAAACTACACAGATCAATGTGCCTGTATGTTCTCTGAGAGCAGTAAACTACACTCAACTGGCATCATATCACACATTTTCCCTCTTTGTTACGAACATAAAAAACTAACTTAAAATAACTTACCAGTTCTCAGTCTTTGCTGTGTGACCCCTAAACTTTCCATTCACACACCACTCTCACTCCTACTCATTTGCTCCCATATGCATCCAATCTCTATCCCGATCAAGGTGCGCCCCTTCTCTCCAGTGACTCAGGAAGACAACACAACCATATCAACAGCAGTCCTTCGAAGGGCAAGCGCCTGTACGTGGAGAGTTAAACTCAACCACTCACTGCCTCACAGCCTCGTCCTCCTCGCTAAATCCCAGGCCCCAACCCACAGCTCTGCCAGGTTTTTACCATCCTGCCATACCTCCCCCTCACTGAGGATGACCCATCAGGTCTCAGTTAAGGTGTCATCTTCATCCCACTACGTTCCCGTGCAAAGAAATTCCAAATGGAATGCGATATCTAACTTTTCTTCCACCACCTCCATGCTTACTTTTTCACCGTGACTCCCACCCACTCTCTGAGGACGCCATCCACTTAGACACCCCGTCCTGGTCTGTAACCCACCCCCTCAACCTCTACCTCCAACTGCTGCTGTGACATTGACCGCCTCAACCTGTCCAACATCCCCCCCAACCCACTCCAACGTCTCACCCTCCCAAAGCGCTGCCCTCCACTCCAACTCTCACTGCACCATCAAACCAGGGGACAAGGGAGAGGGGGCACAGTGGTAGTTTGGCACACAGACCTCTACACCACTGAATTCAACTCATGGATACCTCCTCGTACTGCACCCTCAACAATGGCCTCACGCCCATCACCAAAACATTATCTCCAAGACCATCCACAACCTCATCACCTGAGGGGATCTTCCACACACAGCCTCCAACCTCATAGTCCGGGAACCCCGCCCCTGGTTCCACCTCCTACCCAAGGTCCACAAGCCCAGTCTACCCCTCATCTCCACCTGCTCCTGACCCACCAAACATGTCTCCTCACATCTCAACACCGTCCTGTGCCCCTTCGTCTAGGAAATCCCCACCTACATTTGGGATATCACCCACACCGTCCATCTCCGCCATGACGTTTGTTACCCTGGCCTCTAATGCTTCATCTTCACCATGGACATCCAGTCCTTGTACACGTTCATCCACCTTGGAGACCTTGTACACATTCACCCACCATGGAGAACTTGTACACGTTCACCCACCATGGGGACCTTGTACACGTTCATCCACCATGGAGACCCTGTATACGTTCACCCACCATGGAGACCTTGTGCACGTTCCTCTACCATGGAGACCTTGTACACATGGAGAAGGCCTCCAAGCCTTCCGTTTCTTCATCTCTTCCCTACCCAACCCACACCCCTCCACCAACACACTCATTCAATTGTTGTAACTGGTCCTCACCTCCAACGACTTCTCCTTGGAATCCTCCCACTTCCTTCAGACCATGGGCACCCACATGGGCCGCAGCTGGGATTGAGATGAAGCAAAGACAATTTTCTCAAAGAATATCCAAGTCACAGATATTTTCTATTGCTGAGGGTTGTGGATGCTGCCTCACGGAGTACATTTCAAATTGGAGTACACAGATTGCTGGTGTCTCAGGGAATCACAGGGCATGGGGAGGGAGCAGGATTTGAAGTCGAAAATCAGCCACTATCATACGACTGATCTCCTCCTGCTCCAATTTTCTGGGTCCGTGTGTTCATCAATGAACCAATGACCAATCCGTTTGGATTTGGTTCCATGAAACCTTTCGTCATTTCATCTCTGCAGCCTCCATCAACCCCAGATTATCCCATTCACACTTCAGCACTTGATGCAAAATTATATACTTTTCTAACGTCTGTCAGTTCTGCTGAAGTCGCCCATAACTCAAACATTAGCCTATCCATCACACTATTCCCTTCTCTCTCTCTGGATGCTGCCTCAGCTTGTCAGTTTCTCAACATGATCTGCTTTATTTCAGAGGCCAAGAGTTTACATTTCCCGCTTTCTGTGACAGGATACATTCTCCAGTCCAACTCATTAATATTCTTTTTAATCACAGAAAGAAGTTCCACCATAAAGGGACATCAGAGACTTTCTAATCACGGGGCCTTATACAATACATCAGAGCAGGCTTTGTACGGACTGTGAAATTCCACCATCGGTTACAAACAAAGCTAATAATTCTTGAGGAGGGTGCATGGTTAATCCACCTACTCCGGTAAATTCAGCCTGGTCACCCCACCTCATCCGCACATCTTTGGACTGACCCTGATTTCTGTCCAGTCATCCCATGGGTTAGAGATAGGGGATGGACCAGGATTCCTGCTCCTGATTACTTTCCAGAGATTCCTGTGTTAGAGGCAGGGTGGAAATCAGTCAGCACTCCTTATCACTGTCCAGTGATCCCCTGGGTTAGAGAGAGAGCTGGGGCAAATCAGTCAGGGTTCCTGCTCCTGATCACTGTCCAGTGATCCCCTGGTTTAGAGAGAGATCTGGGGCAAATCAGTCAGCGTTCCTGCTCCTGCTCACTCTCCAGTGATCCCCGGGTTAGAGAGAGAGCTGAGGCAAATCAGTCAGCATTCCTGCTCCGAAGCACCTGATGTGGGATTGAGATGAAGTGAAGACAAGTTTCTCAAAGAGTCTAGAATTCTTCGATATTTTCTATGCCTGAGGTTTGTGAATGCTACCTCACTGAATACATTTCAGATTGGAAAATGCAGTGTCTTCCTGCTGGAACTGAATTTGAAAGCTAGCAGGGTGAAGGACATCCTGGTTAAATATCAGCGACAGGCTTCACTTCAACGATCAGCAACTTTGACCTGGTGAACCCAATGTGCAATGCTGGCGAGTATGAAGCCATGACTCTGTGTCTCTTTGTGCTCGGGATAATATATGAATTGTCCTGTGACAAATAAAGTGTCAAACTCTCTCTGTTGTCTGGTATATTTAATTTCTGACAGTAGCACTTTATACTACGTCACGTACAGCACCCAATTAGACACAGAGTAGAGATTCATATACATTACCCTAACGCAATATCCCCCAATTCTCCCTAGTGTCAGCATCAAGTGCTCCCAAGACAGGTACAGCACTCAGAATCAGTGTTGAGCTGTCTCTACATTGTTCTGACAGTATGTCCTCGCTCAAATTTTACAGAAGTGAAGCAGACCCTTAGGCCCAACTCGTCCATGCTGACCAGATACCTGAACCTGATTGAGTCCCATTTGCCAGCATTAGGCCCAAACGGGGGCTTGTCACCACGCATGCGGGACGTTCAATCCCGCAACACGCAGGAGCCCCGGGGAGGGGCTGCTCGGGGGCTTGTCCCTGCGCATGCGGGGCCTTCAATCCCGCAACACGCAGGAGCCCCGGGGAGGGGCGGCTCGGGGGCTTGTCACCGCGCATGCGGGACATTCAATCCCGCAACACGCGGGAAACCCGGGGCATGGTGTCTCGCGGCTTGGCACTGCGCATGCGGGACATTCAAACCCGCAGAAACCCTGGGGAGTGCTCTCTCGGGGATTGGCACTGCGCATGCGGGGCATTCAAACCCGCAGAAACCCTGGGGAGTGGTGGCTCCGAGCTTGGCACTGCGCATGCGGGTTGATGAGAGCAATGCTACTGATGTGGTATGCATGGATTTTCAGAAGGTGCAAGACAACAAACTTGAGGAAGGTTATAGGTCATGGAGTGAGAGTCAGTGGCAACATGGATACAAAACTGACTGAGTGGTAGGAAAGACAGTAATGGTCATGTGAGAAACAACGCTCACATACTTCAATAATTTCAGTCCGAGACAAAATCTGAATCAGTAATGTCATATATTTTATTCTTGCAAGAGGGTGTGATGTCCACTGTCTACAAGGCAAGGGACACACACACTGAATTCAACTAATACACAAGATTTATGTAATTTGGTTTCTATTTTTCATTGCTCCTCCCCTGTTTACATCCTCCACTTCCCTAAGACTGGCCCCATCACTCCTGTTTATCTCTTGCCTTATCCAGCCTTGTCTGTGACAAAATGCTTATTTCTGGCCTCACAAGGCCATTTGACCTCATCCCGCTGTGGGTCATTGTTCGGCATATTCTTCCTTCACCATTATCTACTCCCTCCATCTGTGCCTTCCCCTACCGTACTGATCCTTATGACCCTTTTAATTGGGGTTTGTTCCTGTGTTTCTGTAAAAAGTGGGAAACAGATGTTTATACCAACTGTTTGTACATGCGTATCTAGCTTAACTTCCTCCCCTCACAGCATCTTATCTATTCATCTGTAATTTAGATTACTTTACAGTGTGGAAACAGGCCCTTCGGCCCAACAGGCCCACACCAACCCGCAAACCACCCATACCCCTACATTTACCTAACCTTACCTAACACTACGGACAATTTAGCATGGCCAATTCACCTGACCTGCACATCTTTGGACTGTGGGAGGAAACCGGAGCACCCGGAGGAAACCCACGCAGACACGGGGAGAACGCGCAAACTCCACACAGTCGCCTGAGGTGGGAATTGAACCCGGGTCTGTGGCGCTGTGAGGCAGCAGTGCTAACCACTGTGCCACCTTGCCGCCCACTAATATCTACCATTGTTTTGCAGTCACGTTCCATTCTTGCATACAATTTTAGCTAATACAAAAACAATTATGTATTTCCTCCACATAGTTTCCATTCTTGTTGACTCAGCTCTTGGCTGAAACAATTATACACTGGTGTGAGTTCATTTACTTTGTATAAGTAATTATAATTGCAGAAGTAACACTACTTTACCTACATCCCACAGTCAAAAGAGATTTTATGGTTGGAGGAAGATTTGAATTGAAGTTACTGGTGGGATCAATATTGGGACCAATGGTTTTTTTTCGGATATCCCAAGGTTTGGGTAAAGGGGAAGAGATTGGAACTAGATTATAGAACTGAACTAAGTAATAGTGCTGGCATGGGCACGATGGACCGAACAGCCTCCTTCTGCACCATAAATATTCTGTGTATTTTGATCAGATAGTGACAGACCCAGGGCAGATGGAGCTTTCCCCACCTCCTGCCTCCAGTGAGATTAGACAGTGAGAGATAGGGAGTGGTTGCAGTAGTTTTGTGTAAAGTGTATTTTCAGGAGTTCCAGGCAAGAAGCTTAATGATTTGACAGAATTGAAATTTTAACTTGCACTATTTTGTCACTTTTTTCTCTCAAGTCATAATCGGTGTCTGAAGTGAATAATATGAGAAACATAATCCACGGGGTGGCACGATGGCTCAGGGATTCGCACTGCTACCTCAGGGCACCAGGGTCCCAGGTTCAATTCTAGCCTTGGGCGACTGGTCTGTGTGGAGTTTGCGCATTCTCCCCGTGTCTGCGTGGGTTTCTTCTGGTTGCTCTGGTTTCCTCCCACAGTCCAAAGATGTGCAGGTCAGGTGAATTGGCCATTCCAAATTGCCCATAGTGTTAGGTGTATTGGTCAGAGGGAAATGCATCTGGGTGGGTTACTCTTTGGAGGGTCGGTGTGGACTTGTCGGGCCCGAAGGGCCTGTTTCCACACTGTAGGGAATCTAATGTAATCTAATGATTTGACAAAATTGAAATTCTAACTTGCACTACTTTGTCACATTTTTCTCTCAAGTCATAATCGGTGTCTGAAGTGAACAGGGTGAGAAATATAATCCATCGAGAGAGAAATGGTGATTATTGTTTATTGAAGAAAAACAGCAGATTAATCAGCACAGGACTTTTACAGTGCCGACTAAAATATAATCCTTCTGTTCATACATATATAGTAGAGAATGGTTAAAAGAAACATTCTTAGTATGGTTAAAATATATGTTCTTTCGAACCCAGACAAACAAGAAAAGCAAGCGGTTTTAGACGAAAACATTTACCAGGTATTCAGGAAATGGTGAGAAGGTGAATGCGAGAACACTTATCTGGTATGAGGCTCCGCAGTCAAATGTGAACAGAGGTTGCTTTCATTTTTTCTGGCACAATACTAAGGTTTTCTTTTTGTCATAGCAGTTGATCAGAAAGCTGACTCCATTTTCAGGCAGAGTGGTGCCAACTGACAAGGCACTCTTGGTGTCTCTGAACTCTGACTGTCACCATTAGTTTTGAATATTAAAATGGTTCTGACAAATCAATTTGGGGACTAAGCTAAGAAGCTACTTGCTGTCAGTTCACTAATATGATGTAGAGATAAACATCTTAGCAGGACTTGTACACTTAATGGTAAGGTCCTAGGGAGTGTTGCTGCACAGAGACCTTGGTGTGCAGGTTCATATATCATTGAAAGTAGAGTCACGGGTAGATAGGATAATGCAGAAGGCATTTGGTATGTTTTCCTTTATTGGTCAGGATTTGGAGGTGCTGGTATCGGACTGGGGTGTACAAAGTTGAAAATCATACTACACCAGGTTATAGTCACAACAGGTTTATTTGAATTGAATTGAATTTATTGTCAACGTGTGCTAAGACACAGTGAAAAGCTTTGTTTTGCAAGCAGTACAGGCAGATTACATAGTTAAATAGCATACGTAAGTAAATAGAGGGTAAACAGCAGCAAAAACAAAAAAAAATAGGTGCAGGCGAATGCTAAGAGTTTGAGTCCGTTCAGTATTCTAACAACAGTAGGGTACAAACTGTTTTGAAACCGGCTGGTGCTTGTGTTCAGGCTTCTGTACCTTCTCCCCGATGGCAGAGGTTGTAGAAAAACATTGCCAGGGTGGGATGGATCTTTGAGAATGCTGGCGGCCTTTCCCTGACAGTGGGCCTGGTCGGTGGATTCTATGGATGGGAGGTTGGCCTTTGTGATTGCCCAGGCCAGGTTCACCACTCTCTGTAACCGTCTCCAATCTTGAATGGTAAGGTTACCTTACCAGGTAGTGAAACATCCAGATAGAATGCTCTCGGTGGCACACCTATAAAAATTGGCGAGGTTATTCACTGTCATACCAAATCTTTTCATGCCTGAGGAAGAAGACAACCACCTGATAAAGGATCAGCGCTCTGAAAGCTGAAGCTTCCAAATAGACCTGTTGGACTATAACCCAATGTTGTGTAATTTTTAACTTTATTGGCCAGAGCACTGAGTATAGGAGTTGGGAGGTCATATTATAGTTGTACAGGGCGTTGGTTTGGCCAGTTTGGAATATTGCATGCAATTCTGGTCTCGTTCCTATCAAAAGGATGTTGTGATACTTGAAAGGGCTCAGAAAAGGTTTTCAAGATGTTGCCAGGGTTGGAAGATTTGAGCTACAGGGAGAGGCTGAAAAGGCAGTGACAGAGACACAGTGGGGTCAGTCTGCTGTCGTACCCCCTTCCATTTGTGGATGAGATGGTAATGCCTTTCCTCATGCCAGCATCATGTCTCTGTTTCGGAGTTGGGGCATTTGTTGAGGTTCTGCAGGATGTTGGTGAGGCAGCTTCTAGATTAATGTTTACATTCCAGTCACCCTGTTATCGGAAGGATATTATTAAAATGGAGAGAGTTCATGAAAGATTACCCAAGATGATGCCAGGAAAGGAGGACTTCAAAACGCAAACAGACTTGATAAGATTTGGACTGCTTTCACTGAAGCATTGTAGGTTGAGGGGTGACGTTATTGAGGTTTATAAAACCATGAGGGTAATTAAAAATGAGAAAGACGAGATCCCCCCCCCCCTCCCCCGCCCAGGATGGTGGAGTTCAAAACTGGGGGTTTATCATTACGTTGAGAGGAAAAAGATATAAAAAAGGACAAGGGGCAACGTTTTTTACACAGAGAGCGGTTCGCATTTGGAATGAACTGCCAGAGAAAGTGTTTTGACCTATTCTTGTTTCATTACCCTCAGTACATTGAAATGTTTTGTGTTGCATGCAATACAAGCAGATGATACTATCTAAAGTTCATAAGCGTAATACAACAGAGCAAGGAATATAATGTTACAGTTGCTGAGAAAGTGCACAGAGAGTTAGATCAATATTAAATTTGAAATTTCCATTCAGTATTCTAGCAACAGCAGGGAAGAAGCTGTCCTTGAATCTGTTGCTTCATGCATCGTCTCCTTGATGGCAAAATTGGAAGAGATCATAACTGAAGTAGAGGGGTCTTCCATTCCATGGGCTTTATCCCAAGGCAGCGAGGAAACTCAAGCACTTGAGCTTTTGGGAGCAGGCTGAATGGCCTGAGGCTATTTCCTGTGGAGCATCAGAGACTGAGGGGTGACCTTATCGAAGTTTATAAAATCGGGAGGGGCATGGATAGGGTGAATAGCCAAGGTCTTTTCGCTGGGGCAGGGGATATCCAAAACCGGGTGTCATAGTTTTAAGTTGAGAGGGGAAAGATTCAAAATGGACGTAAGGATCAACTTTTCACCCAGAGAATGGTGCGTGTCTTGAATGGACTGTCAGAGGATTTGGTGGAGATTGGCTCAATAACAAAACTTAACAGACATCTGGATGGGTATAGTAATAAGAAGGGTTTAGATGGATATGGGTCCAATGCTGGCAAATGGGGCTACATTAACTTAGAACATCTGGTCAGCATGGACGAGTTGAACTGAAGAGTCTGTTTCCATGCTGTACAGCTCTATGACTCTATAAGTCAATGGTTGGAAGGTTGGCTTGAATGATGGACTGTGTTTACAACCCTCTGTAATTTCTTATGACCCTGGGAAGAGCAGCTGCCATACCAAGCCGTGATGGATCAGGATACAAGGCTTTCTGTGGTGCATCTACAAAAAGTGGAAAGAGTCTTCATGGACATGCTAAATTGCCTTAGCCTCCTTCAGAACTAGAGGCATTGTTGTGCTTTCTGAACTGTCACGTCAATGTGGTGGACGAGGACAGATTGTTCGTGATCGTTACTCTTTGGAACGAGATGCACTAGACTACCTGCACCTCAGTTCTATTGATGCAGACAGAGGCACACCTCCTCTCAATGTTCTGAAGTCAATGGCCAGCTCTTTCATTTCGCTGACGTTGAGGTAGAGGTTGCTGTCTTGACACCTCACCACCAATCACCTCATCTCTTTCTGGCATTCTGTCTTGTCATTGTTTAAGATCCAGCCTACAACGGCGGTGTCATCAGTGAAGTTGCCAATGGAGTTAGAATGAAATTTGACCACACAGTCATGAGTGTGAAGGTATTATAGAAAGCTGCTGAGTAAACAGATTTGCAGGCTGCCATCTTGAGGATTAGATTACTTACAGTGTGGAAACAGGCCCTTCGGCCCAACAAGTCCACACCGACCCGCCGAAGCGCAACCCACCCAGACCCATTCCCCTACATTTACCCCGTCACCTAACACTACGGGCAGTTTCGCACGGCCAATTCACCTGACCTGCACATTTTTGGACTGTGGAAGGAAACCGGAGCACCCGGAGGAAACCCACGCAGACACGGGGAGAATGTGCAAACTTGAGGCGGGAATTGAACCCGGGTCTCCGGCGCTGTGAGGCAGCAGTGCTAACCACTGTGCCACTGGAGGAGGTGCTGTTACCTGTTCTCACCAATTTTGTTCTGTGGGTGAGGAAGTCGAGAATCCAGTCACAGAGAACAGAGCAGAGACCCGGGTCTTGGAGTTTGAATATTAATTTGGTTGGAATTATCGTGTATCAAGTTTTAGTCAATGATTATGAGCCTGACAGAGATAGTCTTGTTATCCAAATGTTTCAAGAATGAGTGTGAGGCCAGGCAGACAGCCTGAAAGTAGTGGATGCAAGTAGAGTTACGATGATTAAAGACATTTGAATACGTTCGTGAATATGATGGACCAGGTCAGACCCCCGTAAATCAATTCAAAAAGGTAGCCCAGGCCCTAACGTTTCTCGTTGTTTTAAGCAGATGTAAGGTGAATAGTCCAGAAGCGACGCAACTGGTCAAGCCATTCGGTTTTAAGCAAAGCAGAATTTATTTACACACAAAGAAAAGAAACTTCACTTTAGAATAACCTAATTATTTGAAAACCCCCAACCGACACAAAAACGCAACTTAACAAAGAGCTGTTCCGATTTCCTGCAATATCCCATAACATCCCCTTGGCAAACGGTTAAATTCACAGACAGTTTCTTACAGGAGAGAGATAAAGGTCCAGCACGGAGCCTCCTTTTTTCCCAGCAGCTGTTTCTCCGGGCCTGCAGCTGAAACTTGACCAGCAGCTTTCAACAGACTGCTTGCAAAAACCAAATCAAATTCAAGCCAAACCTCAAAAAACCCTGAACTGAGAGAACGGACCACCCCATTTTCATTGTGCAAGATTTTTTTTCAATAGAAGTCTTAAAGCTTTTTCAAGTAGATATTTCCAGACATATCAGAATCTCTGCCTTTACGATCCCTCTTGAAAAAAAATTCCAAGGACAAGATAACCGTGTCGATGGAGCAGCATCGTCACAGTGAATAGGAAAGGTTTGGACATCTATGAGCCAAGGACAAGGAGGTGGGACGAGTTTCGTTTTGTAACCTGGTTGGTGTGGATTGGTTGGACTGAAGAATCTATATTTGTCCGCTGTGACACTGTGAGTCTATGACATTACAGTAGGTAGTGAAAGGACAGATTCGTCTCTGCGTGTGCTTAATTTGTTCTCCACCCCAGGTACTGGGAATTGGCGTGAGGGAAAGATATTGTGAACAATGGAGATACAGAGGGGTGTTTGTATACATTAGCTGTGTAAAGGGAAACTATAGTGGGAGAATTCAGCGGAGATGAAGCTACACAGTGCATAGCAAGTCGACATGGGCCATCGTGGGGAGGTGCTAAGTGTGGGAGAGTGCAAAGTTTGCTGGAGTGGGAGTTGTACAACATTGAAAGGGGCGGTGCTGGCAATTTCAGGATTGAAAGACAAAAATACAGAAGAAATGAAAGAGATGGAGAGAAAGCGAGAGCACAAGAAAGAAAGAGAGTGGGAAAGAACATGCACAAAGCGAGAAAAAAGATGTAAGAGATAAAAAAAAGACAAAAGGATAGGCTGTCAGTGAGAGAAAGAAAGACACAGAGAGAGAGAGATAGAGAGAAAGAAAGAGAGTTTAACAGAGAAAAGCATTGATAGAGTGAGATGGAGAGAGTGAGAGACAGAGACAAAGGGAGATACAGAGAGAAAAGAAGAAAAATTAGAGAGATATGAAGTTAAGAAAGGATCTAGTGAGATTACAGTTGTGATGGTCACCATTTTGATTTGTCCCAGCTCTTTAATGGTCTCTCATACTCATTCATTTCCATTAGTGGCAGTCCCTGCTCCAGGGGGTTGCTTCAGTAGGTTCAGTGATTTTAATGGATCAATCAGGGTTTGAGAACAAAGAAAATTTGCAGCTCAGGAACAGGCCCTTCGGCCCTCCAAGCCTGAGCTGATCCAAATCTACTGTCTAAACCTGTAGCCCAATTCTTCAGCATCTTTATCCCTCTTCTCCCCACCTACTCATACATCTGTCCAGACCCACCTTAAATGAATCTCCTGTGCCTGCCTCTACCACCTCTGCTGGCAACGTGTTCCAGACACCCACCGCCCTCTGTGTAAAGTATTTGCCGCATGTATCCCCCTTCAACTTTTCACCTCACACCTTGAAAGCGTGACCTCTTGTTATTGTATCCTAATTCCGGGAAAAAGCTTTTTTCTATCTACCCTGTCTCTACACTTCATGATTTTGCAAACCTCAATCAGGTCCTCCCTCAATCTCCTTTTTTTTCTCATGAAAACAAGCCAAACCTATTCAATCTGTCTTCATAGATTGCACCTTCCATACCGGGCAACATCCTCGTGAAACTTCTCCGCACCCTCTCCAAAGCGTCCACTTTCTTTTGGTAATGTGGCGACCAGAACTGTATTCTCAATGTGGCCAAAGCAACATCGTGTACAAATTTAACATGACCTGCCAGTTCCTTTACTCAATACCCCTGAGGATATGGGCCTCTGGGAAGGTAGGACAAAATGGTTAAAGGAGTGGCACAAAGTGGCTTCTGTATTGCGAAATTAGATTGCAAAGTAACAGTTAGTTCTAAATTGCAACTCGAGACAAAATGGTTCCATGCATCTACATGACCACGTACAGCTAGTCCCTAAAGCTATATAAATAACTAACCACTAATGCCATCAGCATGAAGCAGTAGATGGATAAGATGAGGAAATACGAACCACACTTGCTAGCTGCGAGTCCTCATAGAGGAAATACTAAACCACATTTTGCCAGCTGCGAATCTTTGTAAAGATGACATAAACCATTATGACTTAATCAATATCATTAGTTCAAGCAACTACCCATGAAGTGATATCATGTATTGATTGGTTGTTACTATGCAATTACGTTCCATGTCTGATGATGAATAATGTATATAAACCTCATGCAGACTCTGTAAGGTTGTTGGATTCTTTTGATTGCCAAGAAGTTTTCATACTGCTGGGTGAATCAGAGTCTGCCAACCCAGCGCTGTAACATACAATAAATGATTGTTTGCATGTTAAACAAAGAGTCATTTACAGGTGTGTTTATTGACCAATTGTCGAATCGAGAAGTCCACTGATCATCACCCCGTCCGATGAAGGCAAGCATATGGCAAGCACGTAGGCGCAGGGAACCATTTTGTCTCGAGTTGCAATTTAGAATTAACTGTTACTTTGCAATCTAATTTAGCAATGAAGAAGCCATTTTGGGAGCAGCACGGTGGCTCAATGGTTCGCATTGCTGCCTCACAGCACCAGGGTGCCAAGTTCAATTCCAGCCTTGGGCGACTGTCTGTGTGGAGTTTGCACGTTCTCCCCGTGTCCGCGTGGGTTTCCTCCGGGTGCTCCTGTTTCCTCCCACAATCCAAAGATGTGCAGGTCAGGTGAATTGGTCATGCTAAATTGCCCATAGGTTAGGTGCGTTAGTCAGAGGGAAATGGGTCTGGGTGGGTTACTCTTCAGAGGGTTGGAGTGGACTTGTTGAGTCGAAAGACCTGTTTCCACACTGTAGGAAATCTAATCTAATCTAATACCATATGCCTTCTTGACCACTCTGTCCACCTGTGCAGCCACCTTCAGGGTAAAATGGATCTGCACTCCCAGATCTCTCTGCTCATCAACTATTCCCAAGGCTCTTCCGTTCACTGTGTAATTCTCTCTCGAATTAGACTTGTCAAAATGCATCACCTCACATTTGCCTGGATTGAATTCCACCTGCCACTTCTCTGCCCAACTCGCCAGTCTATATATATTTTCCTGTATTCTTTGACAGTCCCTTATGCTTTTGCTACTCCACCAATCTTTGTGTCATCTGCAAACTTGCTGATTATACCAACAGTGCCCTCTTCCAGATCATTTATGTATATCACAAACAACAGTGGCCTCAGAACTGACCCCTGTGGAACACCACTGGTCACCTTTCTCCATTTCGAGAAACTCCCTTCAACTACTACTCTCTGACTCCTGTTGCTCAGCTAGTTCTTTATCCACCTAGCTAGAACACCCTGCATACCATGTGACTTCACTTTCTCCATTAGTCTACCATGGGGAACCTTATCAAACGCCTTACTAAAGTCCATGTGTATGACATCAACAGTTCTTCCTTCATCTATCAACTTGGTCACTTCCTCAAAGAACTCTATTAAGTTGGTAAGACATGATCTCCCCCGCACAAAACCATGTTGCCTATCATTGATAAGCCCATTCGTTTCTAAATATAAATAGTTCCTATCCCTCAGTACCTTGTCCAGCAAATTTCCCACCACTGACGTCAGGCTCACTAGTCAGTGGTTACCCAGAATAACCCTACCACCCTTCTTGTACAGAGGGACAACATGAGCAACCCTCCAGTCCTCCAGCACCTCACCTGTGTTTAAGGATGCCATCTCCTGCCTAATTTTGATATAATTGGACTTGGCCCAATTTAGTACTCTTCCCTTAGGACCACTCTCATCTTTGCCTACGGGTATTCTAAAACGTATCGAATTGTGGTCACTGTTTCCAATGAAATGCCCCCACAGCAACTTCTACCACCTGGGCTGACTCATTCCCCAACACCAGTTCCAATCTGGTCCAGTCTCAAAAGAGACCGTTGGAGGGCAGGTTCATCGTTTCTTGTAAGTGGAGTCGCAGGTAGATAGGATAGTGAAGAAGACTTTTAGTATGCTTTCCTTTATTGGTCAGTGCACTGAGAACAGGAGTTGGGAGGTCATGTTGTGACTGTATAGGGCAATGGTTTAGCCACTTTTGGAATTCTGCATAAAGTTCTGCTCTCACTCCTATAGAAAGGATGTCATGCAACTTGGAAAGCTTCAGAAAATCTTTCCAATACGTTGCTAGGTTTGGAGGATTTGAGCTATAAGGAGGTGTCGAATAGGCTGTGACTATTTTCCCTGGGGAATCAGAGGATGATGGGTAACCATCTCAAGGTTTATAAAATCATTAGAGGAATGTTTAGGGTAAATAGACAAAGTTTTTTTTTCCCTGAGGTGGGAATATCGACAAGTAGAGGGCATAGGTTTCGGAGGGGAATGATGTAAAAGAGATCTAAGGGACATCATTTCTATGCAGATGGTGTTGCGTGTATGGAATGAGTTGCCAGAGGAAGTGGTGGAGTCTGGTATAATTACAACGGTTAAGAGGCATCTGGATGAGTAAATGAATAAGAAAGGTTTAGAGGGATTTGGGCCAAGTGCACGCAAATTGGACTAGATTATGTTCGGATATTTGGTCGGCATGCTTGAGTTTGACCGAAGGGTACGTTTACATCCTGAAAATGTCTATGATTATCTGGAATAAATGCTGCTGCTCCTCCCTCTCCTTTCGGCCCATACCTCACGTGGATTCCTTGTTAAATTATTTGGTGCAACTAATATTGGCTCTCAGTTGCTTGATTTGTTCATCAATTGAATTATTTTTAAAACTGGTTATTTCGTGGCATACTTTAACTGGTCTCTGAATTTCTTCTGCATCACCACATAAATAACTGCATTTGTGCAACAACTTAGGTTCCGCAGCATATATATAATTTGTAGAAAGAGAGGAAAAGCAGCAGGATCCAAGTGACCAGCGAATCGAAGGCGAAATAAAATATACCCCAACCAGAGAAGAATGAAGCTGCTGGATGTGGCAAAAAGCAAAATCATAGAACTCTGTCTGCTCTCTACCTCTGGGTCATTCTGCATTTTTCTCTGATCCATCAGTCCCTTACGCACCTTAATGGCCTCGAAAATATGTTTGGCTGTCAGAGCGTTGATAAACAGAATAAAACTTAATGGTAAAAGAGGTGTTAACAAATTTTCAAAAAATTTAAAACTTTCCCAACGATGGTCTTTAAAATAACTGCGTCTTGTAGAACAATACCATGGGACATTGTTGAGAATCACCCCAGGTTTAAATCGAAAGTAATTGGGAATGTTCTTTAAAGAAAAGAAAATGCACATTGTTGCGAGAACCCTCGTTGCAGTTTTCTCTGTGCAATACTGAGATTTCATCTCATGAAAACAAATGGCGACAAATCGATCAAAAGAAAAGGCAATGGTGAAGCAGACAGAACAATCAATGGTCAACCTGCTCAGGACACAGACTACACTACAAACAGGAGTGATGTCCAGGTAACACTGTGCATAATAATAACGTGGAAATTTGTAGAGTACAAAATGAAAAACAAGGAACAGTAGATCAGACACTGCCATGGCCACCAGAAAGCGAGTAGTGCATGTAGAAAGACCACACCTGCACCGAGATAAGATTACAATAATCATGAGACAAACTGTAAGGGAGAGAAAGGGAAAAAAAAGAGATTCAAGATACTGAACAAACATTACCTGTGCCTGAGCCCAGACTATAAGCAATGATACAAAGATAATTGCTGTCCCATGTCATGTGAAGTTTAAAGAATCTCAGCTAAAGATTGAAAGCTTTCTCTAAATGAACCATTCACAGTTTTTAAAAGAGCTAGGGAAAAAATGAGCAACAGATTGCTCACAGAAACAAGGTCATGTAACTCAATTTCTTTTTGGGAGGGTGTCCACAGTAGTTAATTTTACTTGCTTTACAGGTTACTCAGACTGGCTGGATTTTCTCATAAGACAACTGCACCCACAAAAGAATGGGAGATACCTAACTAAGGCACGGATTGCAACACGTAGGTATTGTGTGTTGGAGCCTCGACAACTCCGATTGCCTCCACAATTGTATATCCTCATGTTATGAACGACAGGCATTGAATTACTCCACAGTTTAGATCAACAAATGATCAAACATTTAGCACTCCCCTTCTGTACACCCTGAGAATTTGAAACATGAAAGCATTTCAAGTTAGCAAGGAATGAGTTTCCACGCACAAAGCCATGTTGATTATCCCGAATCAGTCCTGGCTTTTCCAAATACATGTAAGCCCTATTCCTGAGAACCCCCCTCCAACAACTTGCCCACGACTGCTGTCAGGCTCACCGGTCTATTGTCGTCTGGCTTTTCCCGACCACCTTTCTTAAATAGAGGCATCACCTTAGCCACCCTCCTGTTTTCAGACAAGTCAGTTGTGAATATTAATGAACAAATATCTCAACAAGAGGCCCAACAATTACTTTCCCAGTTTCCAACAAAATCCGAAGCGGAATCTTGTGCACAAAGAGTCCTTGGGGGTACAGGTTCATTGTTCCTTGAAGGTGGAGTTGCAGGTGGACATTTTAGTGAAGAAGGCATTTGGCACATATGCTTTTACTGGTCAGTGCATTGAATCTAGTATTTGAGAGGTCTTGTATCGGACATTGGTTACGCCACTATTGCAATACAGCATTCAGTTCTGCTCTACCTGCTACAGGAAAGATGTTGTTAAACTTGAAAGGGTTCAGTAAGAATTTACAAAGATATCGCCAGGTTTGGAGTGTTTGTGTTTCAGTGAGAGGCTGAATGGGCAGGGGTTATTTTCGCTGGACTGTCAGAGGCTGAAGTTTAGTAAAGTTTACAAAATAATGAGGGGCATGGTCTAGGTGGTCTTATGAATAGTGTTGAGTAGTCAAAAGGTAGAGAGCATCGATTTAAGATTAGAGGGGAATAACTTAAAAACTACCAACTGGGCAACCTTTTCATGCAGAAGGTGTTGAGTGGATGGAATGAACTGCCAGACTAAATGGTGGGGGCTGGTACAATTACAACACTTCTAAAGGCATATGCATGGGCGTATGAAGGGATAAGAGTGACATGGTCTAAATGCTGGCAAATGAAAGTAGATTAATTTTGGACATCTGATTGGCATGGATGAGTTGGACTGAAGAGTCTGTTTCCATACTGTACATTTCTATGACTGTAAGTTTGAGTCTTTGTTAATAATTGCACAATGTTCAGCAGCACTCTTAACTTCTAAGATACTGAAGCACTCTATGACGCAATACAGCAAGATCCCAGCAACTCCAGGCCTGGATTGACAAGGGGTAATCAACATTCTCACCACACAATGGCCATACAATTGCCACCTCCAATAAGAAATCATCTAAAAAGCGCCTCTTGCCATTCAATGGCTTTACTGATGCTGAATCCCCTCCCATCAACAGCCTGGGAAATACCATTGAGCTAACAATGAACTGAATTCATGATATAAGATCTGTGGCCCGGAAAGCAGGTCAGAAGACATGAATACTGCAGCGAGTAATGCAGCTCATGACTCCGAAACCCTCACCATCATCTCCAAGGCACAGGTCAGAAGTGTGATGGAATACTGCCCACATGCCTGGATAAGTGGATGCCCAATAACCATTGGAAAATGGGATACCAGCATGATGCAACAGCCATAAAAAAAGCACAGCTCTGCGGATATTTGAAATCTGAAAGGAAAGTGGCAAGTTCTGGAGCAATTCAGCAAACCTGGCAGCATGTGTGGATAGAAACTTCTTGAGTCCAGTGTTACACTTCTTCAGAACAGTGCTGCAGAGGAGTCATGGGGGGACATTCATTCTCTTTCTCCTGACCCAACTGCACCAGGCCTTCTGAGTTTCTCCAGCACTTTCTCTTTTACGACAAAGTCGCCAGTTTGCTTGTCACTATATCGACAAAATATGCAGTCCATCCACTATCGCTGTTCAGTTGCAGTGCTGTGTATCATCAACTGGATGTGCTGTAGAATCCACCAATTCTGCCAACACAGCACTGTCCGCATCCACGAGCACTACCATCCTAAAGAGTAGGTAGTATATGCCAGTGAAAAATCACCTCAGGTACTTTTGCAAGCCACTCACCATTCTAACTTGGATGTGTATTCCTTCAGTAAAGTTACCATAGTTCCATTTGTGCGTTGGGCTGTTCTCTCATGAACAAGACACAACTCGAAGCGCTTTTAACCTGAGTGTAGTCTTCCCTCAGGGCAGGGGGTGAGGTTGAGAAAATGGGACGTCCAAAGTGCTCTCATGTGGTATTGGAATTGAACCGTCAATCTTGTGATTCTACATCACAAACCAAATATCCCGCTGGGGCTCAGTTCGCACAGTTGACAGGAGGGCTGCTGTGAGATGTGAAGACATGAGATGATCCTTAGGTTAAACTCACCACCAACTCACCAACTCTGTGTGTGTGTGTTCGTATGAGAGAACAGCCTTCTGGAACCAGAGCTATTTCTTCAGTGTCCCTCTGTCAAATTCCTGAAAAAATCCCTCTCTCCTCCCGAACATACAAACATACTAACGACCAACTGTTCCTACGCATCAAGACTGGCACAAGCAAACACCTTATCACCATATTCTTAAGGAAGACGTTATTTGGGTGAAATTGAGAAACAAATTTATCAGGGGAATTGAGTTAACTCTTAGAAAAATAGGGTGGTTATGATAGGGGATTTTAACTTTCCAAACAAAGACTGGGACTGACATAGCATTAAGGGTTTAGATGGAGAGAAATTTGTTGAGTGTGCACAAGAAACTTTTCTGATCCAATGAGTGGATATACCTACTAGAAAAGGTACAAAACTTGTACTACTCTTGGGAAATAAGGCAGGGCATGTGACTGAGATGTCAGTGGGGTAGCACTTCAGGATCTGCAACCATAATTCTATTAGTTTTACGATAGTGATGGAAATGGGTAGACGAGATCTAAAAGTTGAAGTTCTAAATTGTAGGAAAGCTAGTTTTGATGCTATTAGGCAAGAACTTTCAAAAGCTGATTGGGGCAGATGTTCAGAAGTCAAGGTACTGCTGGACAATGGAATGCCTTCAGAAATGAGATAACAAGAATCCAGAGAAAGTATATTCCTGTTAGGGTGAAAGAAATGGTTGGCAGGTATAGGGAATACTGGATGACTCAAGAAATTGAGGGTTTGGTTCAAAAAAAGAAGGAAGTGTGTGTCAGGAATAGACAGAATAAATCGAGGTGAATATTTAGAAGAATATTAACACAACAAGAGTATACTTAAGAAGGAAATCAGGAGGGCAAAAAAGGGTCAAGAGATAGAATTGGCAAATAGAGTTAAGGAGAATCCAAAGGGATTTTACAAATATATTACAGACAAAACCGTAACTAGGAATAGAATAGGGCCCCTCAAAGATCAGCAATACGACTTTTGTGTGGAGCTGCAGGAGATGGAGGAGATACTAAACGAATATTTGCGTTAGTGCTACCTGTGGAGAAGGACATGGATGATATTGGATGAATAAAAATAGATGCTGAAATCTTGTAAAATGTCCATATTACAGAGGAGGAAATGCTGGATATCTTGAAACTCATAAAGATGGATAAATCCCCAGGACCTGATCAGTTGTACACTAGGACTCTGTGGGAAGGTAGAGAAGTGATTGCTGGGACCCTTGATGAGATATTTGTATCATCGATAGTCACAGGTGATGGTATGGAAGACTGGAGGTTGGCAAACGTGGTGCCACTGTTGAAGAATGCTGGTAAGGACAAGCCATGGAATTACAGACCGGGAACCTGACATCGGTGGTGGGCAGGTTATTGGAGGGAATCCTCAGGGTCAAGATTTACATGTATTTCGAAAGGCAAGGACTAATTAGAGATAATCAACATACCTTTGTGCGTGGGAAATCATGTCTCACAAACTTGATTGAGCTTTTGAAGTAACAAAGCTAATTGATGAGGACAGATTGGTGGATGTGATCTATCTGGACTTCAGCAAGGTATTCAACAAGGTAAACCCTGGGAGACTGATTGGCAAGGTTAGATCTCACGGAATACAGGGAGAACTAGCCATTTGGATACAGAACTGGCTCAAAGGTAGAAGACAGAGGGTGGTGGTGGAGGGTTGTTTTTCAGACTGGAGGCCTGTGACCAGTGGAGTGTCACAAGGATCGGTGCTGGGTCCTCTACTTCTTGTCATTTACATAAATGATTTGGATGTGAACATAAGAGGTACAGTTAGTAAGTTTGCAGATGACACCAAAATTGGAGGTGTAGTGTACAGCGAAGAAGGTTACCTCAGATTACAACGAGATCTTGATTAGGTGGCCAATGGGCTGTGGAGGGGCAGATGGTGTTTAATTCAGATAAATGCGAGATGCTACATTTTGGGAAAGCAAATCTTAGCAGGTCTTATACACTTAATGGTAAGGTCCTAGGGAGTGTTGCTAAACAAAGACACTTTGGAGTGCAGGTTCATAGCTCCTTGAAAGTGGAGTCACAGGTAGAAAGCACAGTGAAGAAGGCATTTGGTATGCTGTCCTTTAATGGTCAGAGTTATAGGAATTGGGAGGTGATGTTAAAGCTGTACAGGACATTGATTTTTGCCACTTGTGGAATATTGCATCAATTCTGTTCTCCTTTCTCTCGGAAGGATTTCATGAAACTTGAAAGGGTTCAGAATAACTTACAGGAATGTTGCCAGGGTTGGAGGATTCTATCTATTGGGAAAGGTTGAATAGGCTGTGTCTGTTTTCCCTTAAGCGTCAGAGACTGAGGGATGACCTTAGAAAGGTTTATAAAATCATGACGGGCATGGATAGGATAAATACACAAAGTCTTTTCCCTGGGATGGGGGAATCCAGAACTAGAGGGCATAGGTTTAGGGTGAGAAGTAAAAGATAAAAAGATCTAAGAAAACGTTTTCACATTGAGAGTGGTATGTGTATGGAATGAGATACGAGAGGAAGTGGTGGAGCTGGTACAATTTAAAAGGCATATGGTTGGTTATATGAATAGGAAGGATTTAGAGGGATATGGGCCGGGTGCTAGCAAGTGAGACTAGATTAGGTTGTGATATTTAGTTCGGCATGGACGAGTTGGAGTGAAAGGTCTGTTTCTGCGCTGTACATCTCTATGACTCTGAGACTCTATGACAATAAATTCAGGTCCAGCCATCGAACTCCAAGACCACTGAATTAATTGATTCAACATGAGTGAACAAAACATTTTGACAGCCAATATTACGGCTGCCAGAATATTCAGAAAAAAATGTGCAAATAAAATTGTTGGTGTGTAAACATTTGACAGATATTTTCGGATGTTTAGCGCGTGTGTGTTCTTGGATAGGAAGGGTCACGACCCTAGCACAAAGAAATTCAGCAAAATCCCGAATGCCCCGTACATCAAGGATAACACAAGTGTCAGGTGAGCATAGCAATTTCTGGAGCGAGTAGTTTCACATTCAAACTGACAATATTTCATTGCTGTTAATGTAAGAGTATGATTTCAAAAAAATACTGATGTGAAGGAGATTGCGAATGGGTGAAGAGCAGCCTCAGTATGATCTGTTTGAGAAGGGTTCCCATCACCTGTCATGTGGAGATAAACTCACTGTCAGTACTTCAAAACTTGAGTTTCCAGTTTTATATATTGTCTTATGTAATTACTTAATGACATTGCCAGCTATTGCTTTCAATGTGATGTGCACAATACAAGCCATGCATGAGTGTATTGGCTAAAAGACTAATTAATGTGACTGTTTTGTTAATCTGACTGACATGGGACTTGATGTTAAAAGTAGAAGTGGAAAGAAATTTTATTGTCACATCCTCTGAGGTATCGGAATACATGAGGGCAGTGCAAAGTGTGCAGTGTTTTCGTTCTCCAGCGCCATCTTGGATGTCTGGATAAATATAGTTTCACTTCCATCACCTTGGCCACACACCAGTCACAATCTTTCAGCTCCTAAAGAGATCATGTCCTCCGATGGAGAATGTGGAAACCGCTATTGAGCCAGTGAAAGAACTTTACTATCCAACTCTTGACACCATCACTCTCCCTGGTGATTAATAGCTCACTCCCATAATAGTGAAAGATGGGAGGTGGAATCCCTGCATTACAAAAGGGAGGCAGGAAGCAGTGACCATCGGTCAGGTGGGATACTGAAGGAAGGTATTATACAATCCGATATAGTTCAAGTTAATCTGGCAGCATCAATGCTGTTTTGTGATTCTGTTGAATGTCTTTAAGGATACAACAAATGTTATTGATAAAGGGGACGTACTGAGCTGAGCTTAGTTTTCAAAATCAGTGACAACAAAGGTCATGGCAGGAAGTGAAGGCTCGAGGCGTAGGGGGAAAAGATTGCATGGAAACATTATGGATTCTGGAAATGGAGGGCAATCGAAAGTAACACGTGCATTCACGACGCTTCTGAGGCTTTGTTAGTTGCACACTTGGTCGCTTTTCTCTTTGGCCCTCGATCTCCACCATAGCTGTCCAATCCCTCTGCACTTTCATCTCTCATCAGGGTGGCCTGAAGGTTTTCTGCTTCTTACTCAAAAAAAAAAGACCTGAACAGTTTGCCAACCTCTTTCGTCAGAATGCGTTCGTTCGCTATTTTTGTCTCTTTCATCAGTTTGTCTCATTTTCTCCAAGTCAGAAGGGTAGTTCTGGCTACCTGCAGGGGGAGTGGTAGTGGATGGTCCCAGTTGAAATTTGTCACCTTTGGCAGGATGTATATTACTTGAGTAAAGTTACCATCGCCCCATTTGAGCATTGGGCTGCTCTCTCATTAATGAGACACAACTAGAAGCGATTTAACCTGAGGGTCGTCTTGCCTCAGGGGAGGAGCGAGGTTGAGAAGATGGGACCTTCATGGTGATCTTATGCAGCGTTGGAATTGAACCTGCACTTTTGGTGTTATTCAATATCACAAACCAAACATTCTAGTTGGGCTCAGTCAGCACAGTTGACAGGAGGGCTGATGTGAGATGCAAAGACATGAGATGATGCTGAGATTGAAATCACCATCAGCTCTCTCTCTCTCTCTCTCTCTGTATGAGAATACAACCCTCTGGAACTAGGGCGATTTCTTCATTGTCCCTCTGTAAAAATCCTGAAAATTCCCTCTCCCTTCACCAATGCATAAACATATCAACGACCAACTGTTCCTACACAATCAGGAGGGCACAAGAAAACAGCTTATCACCATATTCTAACGGAAGGAAGTTATTTGGGTGGAACTGAGAAATAAGAAAGTGATGATCACCTTTTGTGGATTGTCTTATAGACCTCCTAATAGTCAGCGGGAAATTGAGAAACAAACTTGTAAGGAGATTCGAGTTATCACAAAGTATAATGGGGTGGTTATGGAGGTGGATTTTAACTTGCCAAACATAGACTGGGCATGTTAAGGGTTTAGATGGAGAGTAATTTGTTAAGTGTGTACAAGAAATTTTTCTGATTCAAAATATGGATGTACCTACTAGGGAAGGTGCAAAACTGGACCTACTCTTGAGAAATAAGGCAGGGCAGGTGTCAGTGGGGGAGTGCTTCGGGGTCAGCAACCATCATTCTATCAGTTTTAAAATAGTGATGGAAAAGGACAGACCAGAACTAAAAGTTCAAGTTCTAAATTGGAGGAAGTCTAGTTTTTACTATATTGGGTAAGAACTTTCAAAAGGTGATTGGGGAGCAGATGTTCACAGGTAAAGGTACAGCTGGACATTGTGATTCCTTCAGCAATGTGATAACGAGAGTTCTGAGCCAGTATATTCCTGTTAGGGTGAACGGAAAGGCTGGTAGGTGCGGGGAATGCTGAATGACTGGAGAAATTGATGGTTTGGTTCAGAAAAAGAAGGAAGTATGTGTCAGACAAAGACAGGAGAGATCGAGTGAATACTTAGAAGAGTATAAAGGCAGCAGGAGTATACTTTAGAGAGAAATCAGGAGGGCAAAAGGGGGATAGGAGAAAGCTGTGGCAAATAATGTTAAGGAGAATCTGAAAGGTTTTTACAAATACATGAGGGACAATAGTGTAACCATGGAGAGAATAGGGCCCCTCAAAGATCAGCAAGTCTGCCTTTGTGTGGAGCCACAGGAGATGGGGGAGATACTAAATGAATACTTGCATTAGTGTTTGCTGTGGAGAAGGACATGGAAGATATAGGATGTAAGGAAAGTGATAGTGACAGCTTGAAAAATGTCCATTTTCCAGAGGAGGAAGTGCTGGATGTGCTGAAACGCATAGAAGTGGATAAATCCTCAGGACCTGATCAGGTGGACCCTAGAAATCTGTGGGAAGCTAGAGAAGTGATTGCTGGGCCTCTTGCTGAGATATGTGTATCACCGATAGTCACAGGTGAGGTGCTGGAAAACTGGACAGTGTAAAATGTGGTGCCACTATTTAAGAAAGTTGGTAAGGACAAGCCAGGGAATGACAGACCAGTGAGCCTGATGTCGTTGGTGGGCAGGTTGTTGGACGGAATCCTAAGGGCTAGATTTACACGTATTTCTAAATGCAAGGACTGATTAGGGATAGTCAACATGGCCTTGTGCGTGGGAAATCATGTCTCATAAACTTGACTGAGTTTTCTAAAGCATCAAAGAGGGTTGATGAGGACAGAGGGGTAGATGTGATTTATTTGGACTTCAGTAATGCGTTCGACAACGTAAACCCTGGGAAACTGGTTCGCAAGTTTAGATCTCATGGAATGCAGGGAGAACTAGCCATTTGGTTACAGAACTGGCTCGAAGGTAAAAGATGGTGATGGAGGGTTGTTTTTCAGACTGGAGGCCTGTAACCAGTGGACTGCCACAAGGTTGATGCTGTGTCCATTACGTTTCATCATTTATACAAATGACTTGGATGTGAACATAGGAGTTATTGTTAGTAGGTTTGCAAATGAAACCAAAATTGGAGATGTTGTAGACAGCGAAGAACGTGACCTCAGATTACAACGGGACCTTGGTCACATGGGCCAGTGGGCTGAAAAGGGGCAGATGCAGTTTAATTTAGATAAATGCGAGGTGCTGCAACTTGGGAAAGCAAATATCAGAAGGACTTACACTATTCTTGGTAAGGTCTGAGGGAGTGTTGCAGAACCAAGAGACCTTCAAGTGCAGGTTAATTGCTCCTTGAAAGTGGAGTCGCAGGTTAATAGGATAATGAAGAAGGCATTTGGTCTGCTTTCCTTTATTGGTCAGAGTATTGAGTACAGGAGTTGGGAGGTCATGTTGCAGCTGTACAAGACATTGGTTGGACCACTTTTGGAATATTGTGTGCAATTCTGGTCTCATTACCCTTGGAAGCATGTTGTGAAACTTGAAAGGATTCAGAAAAAAAATTACCAGAGTTTCCAGGGTTGGAGCATTTCAGCTATCAGGAGAGGTTGAATCAACTGTACCTGTTTTCTCTGGAGCGTCAGAGGCTGAAGGGTGACAATATAGAAGTTTACAAAATCATGAGGGACATGGAAAGGATAAATAGGCAATATCATTTCCCTGGGATGGGGGAGTCCAGAACTAGAGGGCATAGGTTTAGGGTGAGAGGGGAAAGATAAAAAAGAGATCTAAGGAAACATTTTCACATTGAGTGTGGTATGTGTATGGAATGAGATACGAGAGGAAGTGGTGGAGCTGGTACAATTTAAAAGGCATATGGTTGGTTATATGAATAGGAAGGATTTAGAGGGATATGGGCCGGGTGCTAGCAAGTGAAACTAGATTAGGTTGTGATATTTAGTTCGGCATGGACGAGTTGAACAAAGGGTCTGTTTCAGTGCTGTGCATCTCTATGACTCTGTGACTCCATGACAATAGATTCTGGTCCAGCCATCGAACTCCAACACCGCTGAATTAATTGATGAAGCACGAGTGAACAAAACATTTTGACAGCCAAGATTACGGCTGCCAGAATATTCAGAAAAAAATGTACAAATGAAATTGTTGGGTGTATAAACGTTTGATAGATATTTCCGGATGTTTAGCACGTGTGTGTTCTTAGATGGGAAGGGGAATGACATTTGCGCACAGGAATTCATCAAATTGCTGAATGTCAATTAAATCAGATTTTAACAATGTTGAAATACATTGACCCGACAGATGCACTGGCTGAACTTTCTTCGAGATTTTTCTCAACTCTGAAGCATTTTCAGACAACCACTATCAGTAAGTGGTTGGTGCATATAGCAGGTTATGAAAGCCCTTCTGCTAAAAGCTTGAATACTGTCTGAAAATCCTGAATGATCATTTGATGTTTGGTCAGTTCTTGTGATGCAGACTTGCATTTATTCCTGGTGATCCAACATTGGTCAGCGTTTGTGGTTACGAGGAACAAAACTTAGTTGTCAGGCCAAAAGTGTCGCAAATTGGTTCCCATCATTGCAACGAGAATGTATCCTGTAACTAGCTTTGAAGCTGTCATTGTATTCGAAGAGTATTGTTCCCACTGATGTAACTGTTGTGTAACACGATTGTCAGTTGAACACAGTAAATTTCTAACGTGAGCAGTTTCACATTCTAACTGACATTTGTTTGCTGTAAGTGTACGGGTGTCATATCAGAAATACTGATCTGAATGAGATGGGGAATGAGACCTGGGTGAAAAGCAGTCTCAGTACAGTCTGTCTGAGGAGAATTCCCATCACCTGTCCTGTGGAGATAAACTCGCTGACAGTACATCAAATTTTGAGTTTCCTGTTGTAAATATTATATTATGTAATGTTCTAATGTCATTGCCACTATTGCTTTCAGTTTGATGTGCACAAAACAAGCCATACATGAATGTATTGGCTAAATGACTAATTAATGTGACTGTTTTGTTAAATTGATTGGCATGAGATTTGATGTTAAAGTTAGAACTAGAATATGATTTTATTGTCACATGCACTCAAGTATAGGAATACATGAGGGCAGTGAGAAGTGTACAATGTTGCCATTGTCCAGCGGCATCTTGGATGTCTGGATAAATATGGATTCACTTCCATTGCCTTGGCCACATGAGTCACAATCTTTCAACACCTAAAGAAATCATGTACTTTGATACAGAATGTGGAAACCGCTATTCAGCCAGTGAAAGAGCTTTACTATCAGATTCACTCTTCCAGGTGATTAATAGTTCACTCCCAGAGTATTGAAAGATAGGAGGTGAAATCCCGGCATTACAAAAGGGAGACAGGAAGCAGTACGTGTAGGCCAGTTGGCTTAACATGTCTCAGCGACACTGATGGAAGGTATTATTTAATCTGACACAGTAGGACACATTGATCAGTTCAAGTTAATCTGGCAGTGTCAATGCTGTTTTGTGATTCTGTGGAATGTCTTTAAGGGTGCAACAAATGTTATTGATGAAGGGGTCATGTACTGACCTTAGCTTCTTTTTCAAAAACAATGACGCAACAAAGGTCATGGTAGGAAGTGAAATCTCGAGGTGTAGGGGGAAGTGATTGCATGGAAATATTATGATTTCTGGAAATGGCAATTGAAAGCAACACGTACATTCACGACGCTTCTGAGGCTGTGTTAGTTGCACAGTTTCTCACTTTCCTCTTTGGCCCTAGTTCCTCACCATAGACGTGCAATCCCTCTGCACATCCATCTCCCATCAGGATGGTCTGAAGGGTCTCTGCTTCTCACTCAAAAAGAAACCTGAACAGTTCCCATCTATCGCTACTCACTTTCACCGTGACCGTGTTCATTTGCAAGTTTTTTCAATAATTTATCTCACTTTCTCCAATTCAAAAGTGCGGTTCGGGAGGGGGTGGGGGGGGCGGGGGAGTGAGGGTGTGTGAGGTGGGGTGGGGAATGATGGATGGTCATAGTTGCATTCTGTCTCCTTTTTGCGGATGTGGAATATTCCTTGGTGCACTTCTATTTAGTACTCCACTCATAATACTTTCTCCAATATATCAATGATGCGATTAGTGTTATTCCTGCTCTTGCCAGATTAGAAGGAAATACATTAATTTGCTCAAAATTTCAAGCGTTCCCTCACGGCCAGCTGATATGATTCTGAATTTTCCATTCTTTAACCTCTCTGTTTCCATTTTTGGGGAAACATTGTACACACCAATATCCAAGACAAACCCACCAGATTCCCACTGTTACCTCGAATACACGTCCTCATGTCCTGTTTCCTGTTACTCCATCTTGATCTGTTCTACTTGTGTCACCTACCATCCTTGTCGATCCAATATAGCTGCTTCGCCCTCGATTGATGACTTCCCCCTTCATTCTGGTTAACAGGGACCAAGCGATATAATAAATGAATCAACAGAAGAGGACTTTTAAAAAAAAAACGTAGCTGCGGCAGTGCCAGTAGTTTAGTGTAGACAACCAAATCGTCTGAGGGAAATACGAGAGCAGGATGTGAGACATTGCTGAATGTTAAAACGACAAAGCATGACTAGTTGGTGATTGCAACTCTCGAATAATATTTGGGATATGAGCAGTGTTAAAGGCACTGACAGCACTATAATTTTGTATTATGTTTTACCCAACACGGTTAGCACGCAACATCCCAATGAGCAGACAGCAATTCTCAGTGCAATCTTCTAGAACAAAACTGGTCTTGTGATGAATTGTCAGAGAGAGACTATCCTTGAGCATCTGACACATTAATACGTTTACTTTTACTGTAAGTATGGAACAAGACAAAGAAACAAATGTAAAACGTTTCATGTAAATAAACCTTATGAATCCGGGAGATTATCTGACGAAGTTCGACAGGATGCAGATCTACAGGTAATGTAATTCGGCCATTGCCCTCACGCCCCAATATCTTTGGTAATGGCCTGAATCCGCAGAGCCTTATGGGTACCTTCAATCCACAATGGCTCACATCCCTGTCTCACATTCTCAGAAAGCCCATATTCAATTCCAGCATCAGGCAACTATCTGCATGGAGTTTGCATATTTTCATTTCTCTGTCGTTATAAACAAAGAACACCAGCAAGGGCAATTCATTGGACTCAGCAAAATGAACCGTGATACGGATTATCGCTGGGATAACTGACGACTTGAATTCGGCGGAACCTCAGCAACAAGCAACCAGCCTTTAACCTTGGATGTTTTCCTGCTCTCTGTGATATGGGACATCCTTTGGTTACTAACCACCACTTGGGTTCAGTGAGAATCTCTGGCAGGTTCGGGAATTGTGATTATTTTTAAACGTGCCCATGAAATGTTGCAGGATTTTTACCCAGCAAGAATGACGGAACTGCATGATATTTCTGAGTCAGAATGAAATCTGGCTTGAAAGGGAACGTGCATGTGACGGTGTTTCTAAGCAACTGCTGCCATTGTTTTTCTAAGTGCTGGGAAGGCGCTGCTGACACAGCCTTGGAGTGTCAACGTTTTGCATCCCCGTGGATAGTGTTTACTGCTGGTCATGCATGTTATTGGTGAAGGGAGTGAATACTTTATATGGAGGTGTGCACACCGATCAATTGCGTGTTTGCAATGCACAATCTGAAGCTTTGTTAGTGTTTCCCTCAGTGTTCCATTTGAGCTGCTCTCAGTCAGGTTCATGGGGAGAATTCCATCCCACCCCTGAGCTACGCTTTCTGGATGGTTTGCATAAACTGGAGATGCAGGTAGAGAGTTTATTGCTACAGTAAGCAAATTGTCTGATATACTCCTGTGGCTGAAGCACTTGTATGGCTGAACGAGGTCATTTTTCTTTTGTTAAAGGATAATCCCGGTTGTTAGTAGTTATGCATTCAGTGATGGTAATGTCACAGTGAGCCAATGGGAGATTGGTAAATTTTCACTTTTTTTTTGAAATACTCATTGCCTGGTCCTTCCAGGATGCAAATATTACTTAGAGGAGAAAGTGAGGTCTGCAGATGCTGGAGATCAGAGCTGGAAATGTGTTGCTGGAAAAGCGCAGCAGGTCAGGCAGCATCCAGGGAACGGGAGAATCGACGTTTCGGGCAGAAGCCCATTCTTCAGGAATGAGGAAAGTGTGTCCAGCAGGCTAAGATAAAAGGTAGGGAGGAGGGACTTGGGGTAGGGGCGTCGGAAATGTGATAGGTGGAAAGAGGTCAAGGTGAGGGTGATGGGTCAGATTGGGGTGGGGGCGGAGAGGTCGGGAAGAAGATTGCAGGTTAGGAGAGCGCCTCATCTTCCGCCTAGGAACCCTCCAACCACAAGGGATGAACTCGGATTTCACCAGTTTCCTCATTTCCCCTCCCCCCACCCTGTCTCAGTCAAATCCATCGAATTCAGCACCGCCTTCCTAACCTGCAATCTTCATCCCGACCTCTCCGCCCCCACCCCAGTCTGACCCATCACCCTCACCTTGACCTCTTTCCACCTATCACATTTCCGACGCCCCTACCCCAAGTCCCTCCTCCCTACCTTTTATCTTAGCCTGCTGGACAAACTTTCCTCATTCCTGAAGAAGGGCTTATGCCCGAAACGTCGATTCTCCTGTTCCCTGGATGCTGCCTGACCTGCTGCGCTTTTCCAGCAACACATTTCCAGCTGCAAATATTACTTGTCAATTATCAGCCCAACCTAGGGGGTATCTGGACACAGATATCTTCATTATCGACTGAGGCATTAATGACGCTGAACAAGGTTCGATCATGAGAAAGCATCTCTAATTTAGAAATTACAATGGATGGAAGGGCATTGATGAGCCAGACACAGATTTTGGGGCTGAGGACTTGAACAGATTAGGTTAGATTCCCTACAGTATGGAAACAGGCCCTTCAGCCTAACAACTCCACACACACACCCGCCGAAGAGTAACCCACCCAGACCCATTCCCCTAACACTATGGGCAATTTGGCATGGCCAATTCACCTAATCTGCGCATCTTTGGATTGGGGGAGGAAAATGGAGCACCCGGAGGAAACGCACGCAGACACGGGGAGAACGCACAAACTCCACACAGACAATCACCCAAGTCAAACCCGTTCCTATGGTGCTGTGAGGCAGATTGTGTGATCGATAGCCACGGGTGACCGACTGGCAGACTGGAGGGTGGCTAATCTTGTGTCATTATTAATGAAAGGCTGCAAGGAAAAGCAGACCAGTGACCTGACGTCAGTGCTGGGTAAGTTCTTCGAGTGCATTCTGAGAGATATATCAGATTATTAGATTACATTACATTACAGTGTGGAAACAGGCCCTTCGGCCCAACATGTCCACACCGACCCGCCGAAGCGCAACCCACCCATACCCCTACATTTACCCCTTACCTAACACTATGGGCAATTTAGCATGGCCAATTCACCCTGACCTGCACATCTTTGGACTGTGGGAAGAAACTGGAGCACCTGGAGGAAACCCACGCAGACACGGGGAAAACGTGCAAAGTCACCTGAGGCGGGAATTGAACCCGGGTCTCAGGCGCTGTGAGGCAGCAGTGCTAACCACTGTGCCACCGTGCCAAACACGCAATTGCAAAGGCAAGGACGAATTACAGATTTTCAGCATTATTTTGTGCTTGGGTATCATGTGTCACAAGGTTGATTCTTTTTTTAAGGGGACCTTAGCAAAGTTGGTGGGTTCCTCTTTGGAGGGTCACTGTGGACTGGTTGGGCCAAAGGACCTGCTTCCAAACTGTAGGGAATCTAATTCCATCAGTACAACAAATAATCATCAGCTGGGCCAATTGACCGAGAAATGGCAGATCAGGTAAAGTCTAAAATAACGTGAGATTTTGCATTTTGGTAAGACAAGAAGGCACAGGATTTATATAGTTAATGGCAGGTTCATGACGAGAAATGTTGAACAGAGAGACCAAAGTGTGCAGGTGTATAGTTCCTTGCAGGTTCAGGCACAGTTATGTCAAGTGGTGAAGGTGGTGTTTGACAATTTGGCTTCCATTGCTCAAATGATTTACAATAGGAGTTAGGGCATCATGTTGCAGACGTACACGATATTGGCGGGACAGGGTGGTTTAGAAGGTGTTTGGCACGTCTATCTTCATCAGACAGACCACTGAGTACAGGGGTTGGGACGTCATATAACCGTTGCAGAAGATATTGGCGAGGATAGATTTGGGGTTATCGTCGAAATGTTGTCTCTCTACTATTGGAAGAACGTTATTAAACTGGAAAGGGTGCACAAAACCCTTGCAAGGATGTTGCCAAGACTGGACGGTTTGAGAGGTTTGATAGGCTGGAGCTGTTTCGCCTGGACTGGGAGACGCCAATAACTGACATTATCAAGGCTTATAAAATGATAAGCACCACAAAGTCTTTTCGCCAGGTTAGGGAGTCCAAAACTAGAGGCCATAGGTTAATATGAGACGGTGAGGATTTGAAAGGGACCCGAGGGCACCTTTTTTCATGCAGAAGCTGGTGTTTGCATGGAATGAGCTTCCAGAGGAAATTATAGATGTGGGTAAAGTTACAAGTTGAGAAGACATTTGGACAGGTACATGGATAAGAATGGTGTAGACTGAACTGGATTTAACTCAGACAAATGGACTAGTTCCGTTTAGGAAATCTTGTCAACATGGGGTAATCACCGATTTAAACACTATGGGGCGGGGGATAGGTTGGCAAATCCTTAATCCATTTCACCCGTTATCCCTCTTACACGTCTTTTTCGAGCATGTTTATTTCTGTCATGACATATTTCCTTCTATTGCCTTAAGCTGGAGGTTTAGCCAACGTTCTTTCACTTTACATTCTCATTTCACTTCGCACGATTGACTTCTGCTCCTCCTTTCACCTTTCCACCTCCGTTTCAGGTATTCTGCTGTTGTCCATTGTAGTAAAACTACAATTAGAGCGTGGATTCGGAAATGTCTATTCGCGGCACCTCCAGCTAACCTACCTCCTGGGAGGAACTGATTTCTACTTATTTTTCTGCTAACCTTTTTCAGAGGGAATCTTTGTGTAAAGATCAAGACACTACCACAGCAAAACCAGATCCCCCTCAAAGCATTCCAGTGTTGTATTGTTTAATTATTTCATATTTGTTCTTATGACTCGTCAGTCCACTCTCTCATTTCATAAATGTCTTTATTACTCCTCTGAAAGTTTCTCGTCAACTTGAGTTTTCAGGCATTCTAACAGTTGATTCTTACTTTTCCTATTTATCAATTCCATTACCCCCTCTCCCCGAATAAAGCCTGGGGAGTATCTGCTCGAGCAGGAATCCTTTCAATATCGACATTCAAAGATCCATCCTCCTGTACTTTAGCAACATCACATTGTGTTTAACACTGACCATATCCTCACACATTTCTCCATGCAAGAGGGGGAAAATGACTTTCCAAACAATGCGATACATGTAAGAGTCTTATTCGGAGGATTACAATTTTGTGTCATTTTCAGTTATTTTTCACACATGAAATGTTGGGCATCGCTGGCTGACCCATGATATATCGGCCTGTCTTAGGTGCCCCAATGAGAAGGTGATGGCGAGATGTCTTTCTGATCTGTTGCAGTCCACTTGTGGCAGTGGGACCCACAATACAGTGTTATGGGCCAGGCCAGACTCTCGCAAAGGATTTTTCAGAAGGTAGCCTAGATCTTAACATTTTCATGTTTTAAAAGCAAATATGAGAGTGTTTCTTTTCCAGATCCAACGTGACTATTCAAACGATTTGAAGGTAAGCAAAATTCAATATATTTAAACACTTGGTAGTGGATGGACTGGATGCTTGTGGATGTAGTGTCAATCAAGAGGAGCAGGAAAACCAACGTTTCGGGCAGGAGCCCTTCTTCAGGAATAAGGCTGGGAGCCTCCGGGATGGAGAGATAAATGGGAGGGGGTGGGGCTGGTGGGAAGGGAGTTGAGAGTGCAATAGGTGGATGGGGGTGGGGTAAAGGTGATAGGTCAGAAGGGAGGTTGGAGTGAATAGATGGGAACGGAGATTGGCAGGTAGGACAGGCCACGGGGACAGCGCTGAGCTGGAAGGGTAGAGCTGGGGTAAGGTGGGGGGAGGGAAAAATGAGTAAACTGGTGAAGTCCACATTGATGCCCTGGGGTCGAAGTGTTCCGAGGCAGAAGGGTGGTGAGGGAGCGGCGACGGAGGAGGCCCAGGACCTGCATGTCCTCGGCAGAGTGGGACGGGGAGTTGAAATATTGGGCCACGGTGTGGTTGATTGGTGTGGGTGTCCCGGAGATGTTCCCTAAAGCGTTCTGCAAGAAGGCGTCCAGTCTCTCCAATCTAAAGGAGAGCGTATCAGGAGCAATGGATACAATAAATGACATTGGTGGATGTGCAGGTGAAACTTTGATCAATATGGAAGGCTCCTTTGGGGCCTTGGATGGAGGTTAGATTAGATTAGATTACATTACATGTGGAAACAGGCCCTTCGGCCCAACAAGTCCACACCGACCCACCGAAGCGCAACCCACCCATACCCCTATATATACCCCTTACCTAACACTATGGGCAATTTAGCACGGCCAATTAATCTGACCTGCACATCTTTGGACTGTGGGAGGAAACCGGAGCACCCGGAGGAAACCCACACAGACCCGGGGAGAACGTTCAAACTCCACCCATCAGTCACCTGAGGCGGGAATTGAACCCGGGTCTCTGGCGCTGTGAGGCAGCAGTGCTAACCACTGTGCCACCGTGCCGTCCACAATGAGGTGAGGGAGGAGGTGTGGGTGCAGATTTTGTAATTGTAATTCAAAAGTTCCGTACTTGCACTACCGCTTCCCTGCAACACACATGCACAAGTACATACACACACACACACACACCCACACACCCACATACACACACACACACACGCACAAAAACACGCACACACACACACACACAAAAACACACACCCACACATCCACTCACACACACACACCCACACACAAAAACACATACCCACACACACACACCCACACAAAAACACACACCCGCACACACACACACACCCACACCCACACACACACCTTCACAAAAACACACACCCACACACCCACTCACACACACACACCCACACACACGCACACGCACACCCCACACACACACACACACACACACAAAAACACACACCCACACACCCACTCACACACACACACCCACACACAAAAACACACACCCACACATCCACTCCCACACACACACCCACACTCAAAAACACACACCCACACACACACACCCACACAAAAACACACACCCACACACCCACTCACCCACACACATGCACACGCACACACCCACACACCCACACACACACACACGCAAACACACACCCACACACCCACTCACACACACACATGCACACGCACACACCCACACACACACACCCACACAAAAACACACACCCACACACCCACTCACACACACACACACCCACACACACACGGACACGCGCTCACGCACACCCACCCACACGCACGCACAGACACACACACCAACACACACATAGTTACACCACGTACACTACACACACTCTCATAAATTATACTTTTACGTTTCTACTTAATACCTCCATTTGAATGAGAAAATAATTTATTCTGCTCATCCACAGTTCTTTCAAATTTCCCACTGAGCAAATGCGCTAACCGATCTCGATCACGCACAAACTGGATGGTGTTACAATTGTTTGCAGTGAATACCTATTAGTGTAGTAGACCATTCACACTTAGGGCAGCACGCTGGTTCAGTGGTGAGCTCTACCCTGCCAGGGAACCGGATTCAACTCTGAGGTAAATGTGGGATTGTGGCAACCTGGTCTGCTCGGGAGACTCTTTGGAGGGTAGGCATGGGCTCGACTGGCGTGCAGTGTTGTTATTCTATGATTCGTCTGTCTGTATTTTTTTCCAGGGGCCAACTGGACAGAAACTAATATCTCACTAAATGATATTAAACCTTTATCGTTTGGAACAGAAGCATCAAGTTCGATTCTGAATCAATCAGAAAACCAGCCATCCACTCATATTAAGGTACTTCAGATGTATTATGACGGACCCGGTTAAATGCTATCATGACAGATGCCAAAGCGCCAATTTCATAAGTATATCATGCTGACCACGAAACCACTGTCGACTGTACCAACAGCCTATCTAGTTCACTAATGCCCTTCAAGGGATTGAAAACTGCTCTCCCGACATGGTACGGGCTACACATGACTCCAGTACCACAGAAATGCCTCTGTTTGCTGGATGTCAGCTATCTAAGCTCCAGACCTTCACTGCTGGAGTTCCTCAAGATTATGTCCTGGGCCTAACTATCCTTCGTGACTATGTAACTGGTCTTCCCTCCATCATCATGTCATAAGTCAGAGTACTTACTTGTCCTGCACTTTCTGTGTTAGGACAAAGTCACCGGGGTTGATGTCACCAGATCAAAAAGACATGCAGGCCATCCACCAGTGATGTCCAGTTGCAATGTTCACCCCTTTTTGAACATCTCAGATACTGAAGCACTCCAGATCCTGGGATCTTCCAGGCCGAGGCTGCAAAGTGACAAGTAACATTCGCGCGGCAGCACAATGGCGAAGCAATCATCGGGTCCAATAAAATATCACCTGAACAAGGCCTCTTGAGATTCAATGGCTTTGCTGATGCTGAATCTGCTACTATTAACAACCTAGGAGTTACCATTGAAGTGAAAATAAATTGAATCAATCATATAAGAACTGTAGCTAAGAGAGCAGATCAGAGGGCAAGAATACAGCAGTGGGTAATGCTCCTCAGGACTCTGAAAGCCTCTCCATGTCTACAAAGCACATGTCTGGACTGTGATAGAATGCTCCTTACTTGCCTGGATGAATGTATCTCTGACAACCCTGAAGAAATGGAACAGTAGCATGACCTAACAGCCGTATAAAAGCACATCATTGCAGACACTTGAAATCAGAAAAGGAGGCGGCAAGTGCTGGAGAAATTTACCACACCCGGCAGCATCTGTGGAGAGAAATAGAGAGTTAATCTTTTGAGTCTAATGTAATTCTTCTTCAGAGCAGTGCTGAAGAGGAGTCATGTAGGACCAGAAACATTCATTTTCTTTCTCTCTTCACAATTGCACCAGAGTTGCTGAGCTTTTCCTGCACTTTCTGTTGATGTCACCAGATCAAAAACACATGCAGACCATCCACCGGGTGATGTCCAGTTGCAACGCTGTGTATCATCAACGGGACGTGCTCCAGAAATTCACCAATGCTGCCTGGACAGTATCTTCCAAATCCAAGATCACTGTCGTTCTAAAGACATATGTAGTGGATGGAATAGAAAACCGCATCATGTTATTTCCCAAGCCACTCACAATCCTGACTTGGATTTTTTTCTAGTTTCCATTAAAATGGTCGTTGTCCAATTGGGGGACAGGGGTGCTCGTTCATTCTGAGGGCCCAAATGTTCGCGATTTTAACCTAAAGGGGCGCAGGTGACAAGTTGGCGTCTTCACGCTGATCTCAGCCAACGTTGGAAATGAATCTTCTCTATTTGGGTCATTCGACATCAGAAACTAATCATCCATCAGGGGCTCAGTTAGCACAACTGACATGATGGCTGGTCTGAGATGTAGGCAGCTGAGGTGATCTTTGGATCCAACACATCAGCAACTCCCTCTCTCTCTCTCTCTACGAGAGAACGGGTCTCTCTAAATAAGGCGAGTCCTTTGGCACCTCTGTCAAAATCCAGAAAAAATCTCTCTCCCTCCCCAACACACAAACATACCATGGAACAATTATTCCTATATCGTCCTGACCACAATGGTGCAAGGAAGCACTAACTACCACATTGGATGGAGAATGGGAATACTGACATCCAGCCAGTGAAAGAGCTTCACTATCCAATTCTTGAAACTGTTGCTCATCCCGGTGATTCATTGTTCAACCCTCGGTTATTAAAAGGTAGCAGGAGGAAGGCCTGCATTACAAAATGGAGACAGGAGACATGAAGCAAAGGCCAGTTAGGTTAATATTTCGCAGGGAAATTGTTGGAAGGTTTTTATCAACTAGATACAGGAGGAAACAATGATTAGTTCAAGTTAATCCGGCAGAGTCAATGGTGTTTATTGATTCTGCTAAATTTCTTTTAGGATGTAACATATGTTATTGATAAAGGGAAATGCAGTAAGATTAGCTTCTTTTTAATACATTGACACAGTAAGTGTCATGGCAGGAAGTGAAGGCTCGAGGTGGAGGGGGAAATGATTTTATGTGAGCACTGATTTATTGAAATGCAAAGCAATTGGAGGCAAAACTTACATGCACGGTTCTTCTGAGGCTAAGCTAGTTGTAAAGTTGCTAGCTTTTTCCTTTGTCCTTCCTGCCTCCTCTTCACCAGGGATGTGCAATAACTCTGCCATATTCATCTCCCATCAGGGATGGTTTTAAAGGTTCTGTGCTCCCTCCTCAAATACAGACCTGAACAGTCACCATCCATCGCAATCCACCATCACCAGGTTGTGCACATTTGCAATTTATTTACTTTAATTTATCTCACTTCCACCAAGTGAAAGGTTTGGTTCTATTTACCTACACGGAGGGTGGTGCAGGGATGTGGTGTGGGCAGGGGGTGGCGGGGTCAGATGGGGTGTGTCGGTTGTCAAATGTCTCCCATTAGAGTAGATTCCCGCCAGTGTGGAAACAGGCCCTTCGGCCCAACAAGTCCACACCGATCTTCCAAAGAGTAACCCACCCAGACCCATTTCCCTGTGACTGATGCACCTAACACTATGGGACAATTTAGCATGGCTAATTCACCAGACGTGCACATCTCTGGTCTGTGGGAGGAAACCCACGCAGATACGGGGAGAAGGTGCAAACTCCACACAGGCAATTGCCCAAGGCTGGAATCGAACCTGGGACCCTGGTGCTGTGACGCAGCAGTGCTAACCACTGAGTCACTGCGCCGGCCCTTTGGGGAATGTGGGATGGTCCTTAGTCAAGTACTCTTTTGGGCTCCACTACCACACTTTCTCCAATGTATCAGTGAACAGATTATTGCTGAACCTGCTGTTGCAGGAATTAGAAAGAAATGTACTAATTTGCTTCAAATTTCTATCTTTCTCACGTGGCCTCCTCCCCTGTTTCGGACTTTCCCTTCCTTGACCTCGACGTTTTATTTTTTGGGGAAAAGTTGTCAACCAATATTGGTGGCAAAGCCCCGACTTCCAAGGTTTTCTCGGATACACTTCCTCACATCCAGCTTCCTGCAAGGATTCCACTCCATTCTCCCTGTTACTCCATATCCACCTGTTCTGATGGTATCCCCTCCCATCCCTGTCGACCCAACATAAGCTCCTTTATCCTCAACTATGGATTTGCTCTTACAGTCTGATTAACAGGGAACTCACTGATACACGAAATGAACCATCCGAAAAAGGATACTGGCTGGGAACTTTAGAAAGGTTGGCAGCGCCACTGCTAATAGTTTAATATAGATTAGCAAATCCACTGAGGAAAACAGAAGACCAGTACGCAGTACATTTCTGAATGTTAAAACAGTAGAGCCAGGAGCTGTTGGGATTTCATCTCTCAATTGGGATGTGAACAGAACAAAAGACACTGAGAGTGCAAAATTCTTGAACTACTTTTCACTGAACTCTGTAGTGCACAAGAGCCTAGTGAGTGAGAGAGCAATTCTAGATTTCATCTTCTGAAATGTAGCTGGTCTTTTGGATGACTTGCAAGAGAGAGTCCATTTTTGAGCTCGTGACATGTTAATAAATTTACATTGAGCGCAAATATGGAACAGGACAAACACAACAAGGGTAAACTTTTGATGTTGGGTGTCAACAAATCTTATGAATCTGAGGGGTAATCTGGTGAAGTCGACCTGGATTCGCGTATTTGAAGAAAGCGCAATAATGATTCATTGTGAGAATTTCAAAAGTGGGATGTTAGGGAAACAGTGTCCACGTGACCCGAAAACTGAAGTGGTGATACGTGCAGGTTGGTAGCCCCATATTTATCTTTCAGCATACATGGTGAGTTGAAACAATTAAATTTAATTTCTGATCATAACAAAAAAGTCCTAAAACAAAAGCAAGCCTCGTAGAGACTCTGTACAGATGCAGTATAAACTAAAAGCGAAACTCGAAAAGGCCAAGGGAGTATAGGGAAATAATTAGTGGGTAAGAGCGACAAAAAGGATATTTTAATAGTAGATTCAGAGCTAAAAGCTGACTACGGAGACGAAAGGACTGATGAAGAAGTAAAGGTGGTCGATGCAAGCCAATGCATGTTCGCTCTCTAATACGCAAGAATAAATCTTAATAATCTAATGCAGTAATTATTATTTCATGACACTCATCACTTTGAACCATATAACGGCGTTTGTGATTTATTGAGATGAATAAACAGCTGTGGCGGTGAAGTTCGATGTGAGGGATTTGCCCTGAGTAGCACTCATCGATTGGGATAGAATTACAAAATATCCCTTGGCTAAAGAACTGCATCAAGGGGAGATAAGTCAGAACATAAACACTGTGTTGAAGAACTGTACCCCATGGTTACAACAACTGTTAAGGCAAGTCGTTTGGAAATAACACCCTCAACAGCTGCCAGTGTTTTTCAAGTATAACCTTGAAGGGCAGAACAGGGAGATCACATCAGGGGACAGCTTCATATAGGACAGTGATGTCATTGAAAACAACTAAATGGGCCGATACCAGGAATTTCCTCACATGAGGGTAACAGAACGAGAAAGGGAATGAAGAAATAACTCGGTGTATGACTTACCGCGGATGTTGGTAGCAGCACAAGCAGAAATTGCTGGAGAAACTCAACAGGTCTGGCAACACCCGCTGAGATAAAACGGAGTTAATGTTAGATTTAGTTTGATAGAACATAGAACATCGAACATAGAAAAATACAGCGCAGTACAGGCCCTTTGGCCCTCGATGTTGCGCCAATCCAAGCCCACCTGACCTACACTAGCCCACTATCCTCCATATGCCTATCCAATGCCCGTTTAAATGCCCATAAAGAGGGAGAGTCCACCACTGCTACTGGCAGGGAATTCCATGAACTCACGACTCGCTGAGTAAAGAATCTACCCCTAACATCTGTCCTATACCTACCCCCCCCCCTTAATTTAAAGCTATGCCCCCTTGTAATAGCTGACTCCATACGTGGAAAAAGGTTCTCATGGTCAACCCTATCTAAACCCCTTATCATCTTGTATACCTCTATCAAGTCACCCCTAAACCTTCTTTTCTCCAATGAAAACAACGCCAAGTGCCTCAGCCTTTCCTCATACGATCTTCCTACCATACCAGGCAACATCCTGGTAAAACTCCTCTGCACCCGTTCCAGTGCCTCCATATCCTTCCTATAGTATGGCGACCAAAACTGCACACAATACTCCAGATGTGGTCGCACCAGAGTCTTATACAACTGCAACATGACCTCAGGACTCTGGAACTCAATTCCTCTACCAATAAAAGCCAGTACGCCATATGCCTTCTTCACCGCACTATTTACCTGGGTGGCAACTTTCAAAGATCCCTCTGCTCAACCACACTACCAAGCATTCGACCATTAGCCCAGTACCCCATCTTTTTGTTACTCTTACCAAAGTGAATCACCTCACACTTACCTACATTGAACTCCATTTGCCACCTTTCTGCCCAGCTCTGCAGCTTATCTATATCCCGCTGTAACCTGACACACCCTTCCTCACTGTCAACAACTCCACCGACTTTCGTATCATCCGCAAACTTGCTCATCCAAACTTCTAGCCCCTCCTCCAGGTCATTTATAAAAATGACAAGCAGCAATGGTCCCAAAACAGATCCTTGCGGAACACCGCTAGTAACTGCACTCCAAGATGAACCTTTACCATCAACTACTACCCTCTGTCTTCTTCCAGCCAGCCAATTCCTAATCCAAATCTCCAACTCACCCTCAATGCCATACCTCCATATTTGTTGCAGTAGCCTACCATGGGGAACCTTATCAAACGCCTTACTTAAATCCATATACACCACATCTACCGCTTTACCCTCGTCTACCTCCTTAGTCACCTTCACAAAGAATTCAATAAGGTTTGTGAGGCACGACCTGCCCTTCACAAAACCATGCTGACTATCCTTGATCACATTATTCCTATCCAGATGTTCATAAATCCTATCCCTTACAATTCTCTCTAAGACTTTGCCCACAACCGAAGTGAGACTCACCGGCCTATAGTTACTAGGGTTATCCCTACTCCCCTTCTTGAACAAGGGAACCACATTTGCTATCCTCGGTCTTTTGGCACTATTCCTGATGACAACGAGGACATAAAAATCAAGGCCAATGGCTCTGCAATCTCCTCCCTTGCTTCCCAGAGAATCCTAGGAGAAATGCCATCAGGCCCAGGGGACTTATCTATTTTCACCCTTTCCAGAATTTCCAACACCTCTTCCCTACATACCTCAAAGCCGTCCATTCTAATTAATTGTGACTCAGTATTCACATCGGCAACAATGTCCTGTTCCTGAGTGAATACTAACGAAAAGTATTCATTCAGTGTCTCCCCAATCTCTTCAGCCTCCACACGCAACTTCCCACTACTATCCTTGACTGGACCTATTCCTACCCTAGTCATTCTTTTATTTCTGAAGTGCTCCAAAGTCGACCCCGATGATCTAGTCACAGGAAAGTTCGAAGGGCAGGCAAGAGACGAGGGGAGAAATGTTTTTCATCGAATCATAGAATCCCTAAAAGTGTGGAGACAGGTTCTTCTGCCCAACAGGTCCACAGTGACACTCCGAAGAGTAACCCAAGCAGACTCATTCCCCTATGATTTTATCCTATACTTAACCTGAACTAATGCACCTACCCAACACATGAACACTATGGGCAATTTCACATGGCCAATTCAACTGATCTGCACATCTTCGGACTGTGAGAAGAAATCGGAGCACCCAGATATAGGGGGAATACGCAATCACCATGCAGACAGTCGCCCGAGGCTGAAATTGAACCCACGTTTCTGGCGCTGTGAATCAGCAGTGTTAACCACTGGGCCACTATGCTGCCCCAGCCCGCCCTGCCACACTTATATGTCATGCTTTGCTTAGGGAAAATATCATGGCAGTACTTAGGATATTCCTGAGTGGTCGTCCATGGATTCTCTATCGGTGAACTGAGGAAAAAGAAGGGCATGAGTACATTGTTGGATTGAACTATCGAGCCCTCCAAACCACACCCCAATAGTCAGCAGAAAATTGAGGGAAATCACAGATAGTTTTCAGAAACATGAGGCAGTAACAGGATAGGATTTTAACTTTTGGAACATAGCTTGGGACTGGAAAGGAGGAATATGGAAGTGTATTCAAGAACACTTTCTCAATCAATATGTCGCTGGACCTTCAAGAGTAAGGCAAAGCTTAACCTTCTCTTGGGAATAAGGCAAGATAAGTGACTGAGGTATTAGTGGGGGAGCACTTACCGCAGTTCTGTCAGTTTTAAAAAAAAGACGATATGGTAAAGGATAAGCCTGGGTGAGTGATAATGCGCTGACTCAGTGTGGGGAGGAACAACCAGCATTTCCCCTTTTATCTCAGGTGGACTGTGGAACAGAGAACAGAAGAGAAAGTATATGATGGGGTGGAGGGCAGACAGACTTCGATGACAGAGTGACCAAACCGGGGGTGGGAGTGATGTGAGAAGTGATGAAGCAAAAAATGTGAGTGTGAATGACAGGATCCTCAGTACTGTCATCAGAAAGCAATCAAAATGAAAGAAAATGGTAACACAGATAACAAAGTGAGATACTCTGTCATATCCCCATCAATATCTGCAGGATACACGGTTACTGTCAGATTCTGAATGAATTCTGTCTGAGTTCTCATCAGTAACTCGCATATGGCTGGTTACCCTCAGCGTTAAGTCGCATCGTTTCAGCAAACGGATTTGGATTGAGGTGACAAATTCATTGGTTATACATAAATTCCGATCTAGCCCAGATTCAGAGGAAAGTGCCCTCTCGGCGTTGGGTGCTTCCTCTCGGGGGACTGTCATATCCCGCCCCACTGAATTCAACACTGCTTGTCACTGATAACCAATCTTTGTCGACGTCATTCCCCTCCCAAATACACAGGAGAAGGTTATAGATATAGCATTTGTTGTCGGGGCTGGAGGGGGTTACAGAGATAGGGAGGGGGTGTAGGGGCTGGAGGGGGTTACAGAGATAGGGAAGGGGTGTATGGGCTGGAGGGGGTTACAGAGATAGGGAGGGGGTGTCGGGGAATGAGGGGATTACAGTGATAGGGAGGGGGGTTGCAGAGATAGGGAGGGGGTGTAGGGGCTGGAGGGGGTTACAGAGATAGGGAGGGGTGTAGGGGCTGGAGGGGGTTACAGAGATAGGGAGGGGGTGTAGGGGCTGGAGAGGGCTACAGAGATAGGGAGGGGGTATAGGCGCTGGAGGAGGTTACAGAGATAGGGAGGGGGTGTAGGGGCTGGAGGAGGTTACAGAGAAAGGGAGGGGATGTAGGGGCTGGAAGGGGTTACAGAGTTAGGGAGGGGGTGTAGGGGCTGGAGGAGGTTACAGAGAAAGGGCGAGGATGTACGGGCTGGAAGGGGTTACAGAGTTAGGGAGGGGGTGTAGGGGCTGGAGGAGGTTACAGAATAGGGAGGGGGTGTACGGGCTGGAGGGGGTTACAGAGAAAGGGAGGGATGTAGGGGCTGGAGGAGGTTACAGAGATAGGGAGGGGTGTAGGGGCTGGAGTGGGTTAGAGAGATAGGGAGGGATGTAGGGGCTGGAGGAGGTTACAGAGATAGGGAAGGGGTGTAGGGGCTGGATGGGGTTACAGAGATAGGGATGTAGGGGCTGTAGGAGGTTACAGAGATAGGGAAGGGTGTAGGGGCTGGATGGGGTTACAGAGATAGGGAAGGAGTGTAGGGACTGGAGGAGGTTACAGAGATAGGGAGGAGGTGTAGGGGCTGGAGGAGGTTACAGAGATATGGAAGGGGTGTAGGGGCTGGATGAGTTACAGAGATAGGGAAGGAGTGTAGGGGCTGGAGTGGTTTACAGAGATAGGGAGGGATGTAAGGGCTGGAGGTGGTTACAGAGATATGGAGGGATGTAGGTCCTGGAGGGGGCTACAGAGATAGGGAGGAGTGTAGGTGCTAGAAGGGGTTACACAGATAGGGAGGGGTTTAGGGGATGGATGATGTTACAGAGATAGGCAGGGATGTCGTGGCTGGAGGGATTTACAGAGATAGGGAGGGGTACAGGAGCTAGAAGGTGTTACACAGATAGGGAGGGGTTTAGGGGATGGATGATGTTACAGAGATAGGGAGGAGGTATAGGGCCTGGAGAGTGTTACACAGGAAAGGAATGGAGCAGGGGCTGGAGGAGGTTGCAGATTTAGGGATGGATGGAGGCACTGGAGGAGGTTACAGAGAGAGTTGGGGTGCAGGGACAGGATAAGTTCGCAGAGATAGTGAGTGGTGTAGGGATTGGAGAAGGTTACAGAGATAAGGAAGGGTGTAGGGACTGGAGGAGGTTAAAGATACGTGGAGGAGTGTAGGGGCTAGTAGATGTTACAGAGATAGGGAATGTTTTCGGGACTAAAGGAAGTTTCAGAGAGAGGGAGGGCTTTAGTGTCTGGAGAGGTTTCCAGACATAGGGAGGGATATAGAAGCTGTAGGAGGTTACAGAGGCAGGAAAGGTTGTTAATACCTGAGGAAGTTTTCAGATTAAGTGAGATTTGGTAACTGAGTGACCTTCACCAGAAGTGTTCGCTGTTAACCTGAAATATTAACGCTGAATTCTCTCTATTGATGCTGCCAGACCTGCTGAGCCTTTCTAGCAATTTCTGTTTTGTTACTCTAGTCTGTGCCTGTCCCAGCTGGGATATTATGCGGAAGCTGGACTACGTGGGACTGGGAACTCCCAGCCACAGAAGCTGTGGTTGAACCTCTGAGATTTCAAACAAACGTAGAAAACAATTAGTTAGCTCTGCTGCTTGACATGTTTAAATAGCTATCTTGTCTTTTTTATTAATTGCAATGTATTTTTTAATGAAAAAGTTATTCGAACACTTTAAAACATGCTATTGTTGTCCCTCTCTCTGAAATCTTTTCTGTGGCCCTTGCATTGAGAGAAACATTGAAATGTGCAATGTGCGGTTAGGCTGGAGATGTTAGTACTACTCTCGGACTGTTACCATAGCAACAGGCTGCTTCATGGATACAAAGCTGAATGGCAATGAGAAAATTCCGGATTGTTTGATTAATTTTAATACTTGATTGATTCATTCATTTGGGTAAAGGGACATTTGAGGTAGTTCTCCAGCTCCGGTAGGAATTTAGTCTGTGTGTGACAACATAAATTGTGGTGTTTGTATAGCAACTGAGAAGCTCCAGCAGGAAGCCCAATTCCTGCAAAACGTTATGCGGATAATTAGGCCGAACCCAAAAACGAAACATTCGGTTCTACGCACAACATTGATCCAAATAAGTCGAAATTAGTTTAGACTCAACCGCCGGAAGGTTGGCTGATCGATGAGATGTGGGATTGGTCCATTACCATGCATGACGTAATGGTAAGGTCCTGGGGAGTGTTGCTGAACAAAGAGACCTTGGAGTGCAGGTTCATAGTTCATTGAATTTAGAGATAGGATAGTGAGGAAAGCATTGGGTATGCTTTCCTTTATTGATCAGAGCATCGAATATAGGAATTGGGAGGTCACGTTGCGGCTGCACAGGGTACTATTTGGAGATGCCGCTTTTGGACTGGGGTTAAAATTACAAAATATCAGGTTATAGTGCAACAGGTTTATTTGGAAGCAGTAGCTTTTGGAATGCTGCTCCTTCGTCAGGTGTTTGTGGAGTATAAGATCCTAAGATCGCAATTCTCTAAATTCTGTGTCCTATGATCTTATACTCCTCAGCCACTTGATGAAAGAGCAGTGATCAGAAAGCTAGTTCTTCCAAATAAACTTATTGGATAACCTAGTATAGGACATTAGTTGTGCCACTTTTGGGATATTGTCAGCAAGGCTGGTCTCATTCCTATATGAAGGATGAAGTGAAACTTGAAAGGGATCAGAAAAGATTTACAAGGATGTTGCGAAAGTTGGATGATTTGAGCTACAGAGAGAGAGAGACTGTATCAGCTGGGATTGTTCCTGTGGAACGTGAGAGGTTGAGGGGTGACCTCAGAGAGGGGCATGGATAAGTTAAATAGACAAGGTCTATTCCCCCATGGTGGGGTAGTCCAAAACTAGAGAGCAGAGGTTGAAAGTGAGCGGAGAAGACTTAAAAGGGAGCAACTTTTTCATGAAGAGGGTGGAGCGTGTATGGAATGAGCTGCCAGAGGAAGTGGTGCAAGCATGTAGAATTAAAAAGGCATCTGGTTGTGTATATGAATAGTAAGGGTTTGGAGGGATATGGTTCAAGTGCTAACAAATAGGACTGGGTTAGTTTGGGATATCTGGTCGGCATGGACAAGTTGATCCAAAGGGCCTGTTTCCATGCTGTATATTTCTATGACCCTATGAATTTGTGATCCTTGAGAGCAACCTGAGACATTCAGAGGATTTGATGATTTGTCCAAAAATACGGTGCTGGTACAGTGACATGGGGGAGTCCACCGAAGGCTGACATTGTATACTTTAAAGACAAGAGACACAGACAGAGAGACAGAATTGGAGACTTTTATTCATCACGTTTTAATTTATTAAAGTGTGTCTCATTAAAGACAAGGCTGTTCACACAGACACACACAGGCACACACACACAAAACCACACACCCACACACAGATATATACCGATGTTTTTTAATCATTGCAGTTGTACCAGCCTCTACCACTTTCTCTGGCAGCTCATTCCAGACACGCACTACCCACCTGCAATGAAACATTGCCCCTTCCGTCCCATTTTTTTGTCTTTCCTCTCCCTCACTTTAAAACTTATGTCCTCGAGTTTTTGACTGCCCCCTCCCCGGGGAAATTATCTTGTCTCTTCACAATATCCATGCCCCTCATGATTTTATAGACCTCTAAAAGGGTACACCTCAGCCTCTGAAACTCCAGGGGAAAAAAAAAACAGCCCGAGCCTACACTCCTTACAGCTCAATCTCTCGCATCCGGCAAAATGTTGATAAACATTATTTAATCGCTGTAATTTATTTAGTTCAACTTCATTTTCTAAAACGTTTATTATTAGCCATTTGTCTATGTGCGTTCTCTCATGCAGAAAGAGCTTAAATTAAATGGAAATGTGTTGAAATAAAGTATACCTGATCAGTCAGAATTCTGTCGACCGAAACAGTTAACGTTTCAAGTCCATCAACTGAATTATTTTCATAACTGGATATTTCACGGCGTCCTTCAACTGGTCTCTGAAATTTCTCTGCGTCACCACGTAAATGAATGCGTTTGTGCAGCAATTTAAGTCGCGCAGCATATATCCGACTTGTTGAAAGAGAGAAGCAGCAGAAGAATCCAAGGAATAAGAAACATTAAAGAAACTTAAGACAAAAACCAACCAGAGAAGTATGAAGCTGGCACATATGGCAAAGAGTAAAACCACAGAGTTCTGTCTGCTCTCTATCTCTGGATCATTGTCTAGTTTCCCCTGACCCCTCAGGCCTTTACGCACATTAATGGCATCGAAGATGTGTCTAACAGTCAGAATATTAATAAAGAGAATAAAAGTGAATGGGAGAAATGGTGTTAAAAACTGTTCAAAATATTGAAAACTTTTCCACCGTGGGTCATTATAATAACGGGATGTGGTATAACAGTACCATGGAACATTGTTGCTGATCCTTCCAGGTTTAAATCGAAGGTAGTTGGGAATGTTTTTTAAAGCAAAGAAAACACAGATTGTTGCTAGAACACTTGTTGCAGTTTTCTCTGTGCAATACTGAGATTTCATCTGATGAAAACAAATGGCAACAAATCGATCAAAAGAAAAGGCAACAGTGAACCAGACAGAGCAATCAATGGTCAAGCAGCTCAGGGCATAGATTAGGCTACAAACAGGAGTAATGTCCAGGAAACATTGTGTATAATAATAACGTGGAAATTTGAAGAATACAACATAAAAAACAATGAACAGCAGATCAGACGCTGCCATGGTCACCAGATAGTGAGTGCTGCATTTAGAAAGACCACACTTGCCCCGAGCCAGGAACACAATTAGCATTAGAGTAACTGAAAGAGAATTAAAGGGAAAAAGAAGTTACTGATCAAAAGTTATCTGTGGCTGAAACTAGACTGTACATAATGACAGAAAGGAAATGTCCATGTTCCATGTCATACAAAGTTTAAAGAATCTGTACCACACTAGCAAATACTCTCCAGATGAATCACTTGCAGGTTTTAAGATATGAAGGGAAGTACGTGCGTAGCTGGTGGCTGACAGAAACATGGTAATTTCCTCAACATTGTTTTGGGCTCGCCAGTGGTTGATTTCATCTGCTTTATAAGTTACTCAGACTGACTGGAGTTTCCCGGAAGACAGAATATCATGCACCGGTAACTGGGATCAGTAAAATGAAGAAGGGTGGACACCAAACACAGACATTAATTAGAACATTTCAGTATTCATTTTCAGGGTCTCCACAGCTCAGATTGCTTCCAGAACTGTAATATCACGCTGTATGAACTATATCACAGGGTACTGAATAACTCCACCGTTTCCAGGAATTGGTTCTCGCCAAAATATGCAATGAACAAATGATCAAGCATTGAATACCTGCCTCGTGTACAGTATTGAACATTCTGACAATCCGATCTACGAAGTCATTCAGCAGTGAATCCAGCCATCATGCCCCAGGTTGGATATTAATCGCCATGAGATGAATGTCAACATTTGGGATCTGTCCCAATATTTTATAACAATGCCTTCACCAAAATAAAATCTGTACCCATGCAGCATCGGTCATTGCAAATTTGCGTTCACGTAATCAGACACTTTATGTGAGGTTAAGCAAACGTTCCGATCTGTGTCTGGGCTCAGGCACAACGATTCTCTCCTACGCTCTCTCCTTGGTAATAGAGATCGCCTTCTCAGACTTGGAGCACACAGTGGAGCTTGAAAACCTCGTGGTTTTTAACATCATTCTCCATTGAGATCAGCAGAATGGTGCAGAGCGGAGGAAGTCCATGTGGCCCATTGAGTCTGTCCCGGTCCTTCGAGGAGCATGCCACCAATACCACCCCCCCACCCTCATGGACGTGTTTCTTCTTAATCATGGCAGGTCAGGGAATAGGGGCAAATTACACACAGATAGTCACCTAAGACTGATATTAAACTCAGGTCTTTGTTGCTGCGAGTCAGGAATGGTCACCACTCTATCACGGTGCCACCTTTATACCTATAGCTTCTAGCCAATGCTAAAGATTATGGTAAACAATGGATAAATGGCCTTCTCATGACACTGTTTACCCAGAAAGTGAGATAATGTTATGGGAAACTGAGGTCGATATTCACCATGGCAGATGTTGGAATTTCATTTAAAATAGAAATCTGGACTTAAGATTCTAATGATGACGATGAAATGGTTATCAACTGTCAGGGGCAAATAGCCATCGCGATCAGTGATATCCTTGAGGGAAGGTATTCTGTCATCCTTACCTGGTCTGACCTACGTGTGACTCTTGACTCAGAACAATCTGTTAGACTCTTACCTGCCCTCTGCAAAATTAGGGAAGGATGGTAAGTGTTGACCAGGTCAGTGACACCCACATCCCTTCAAAGAAAATGGAGTTCCCCACGCACAGCCAACTCCTCGGTGCACATGACTGCTCCCTTTTTAAACCATTCCCGGGGATTAGCTAGCCCCACACTGAACACGTTGTCGCAAATATGTAATGGTCTAATCCAGATTCGATCGACGTTCGAAATAAGGCGTCCTTATAACGAAATAACGCACTGACCAGTACCCTGCACAGACAACTGAGGCAAATTGAGCTGTCTCCTACCTTTGAGACCAGCAGGAGTTGGAAAATTCATTTGTCTCAGCAAACTAAACTATACGACATATTACCTGCTGGGATAGCGGATGCCCAGAATTCAGCAGAATCTCAGCAGCAAGCATTCAGCCTTTTGCCTTGAACATTTCCCCTGCTCTCTGCGATGTGAACACGAACCACCGCTTGGGTTCAGAGATACCCTCTTGCAGATTTGGGAATCGTGTTTATTTTTAAATGTGCGCATGGAATGTGAGCTTTTGTGGCTCAGGCAATGTACATCGCCCAGCTCTATGTGCTCTTCATTATACTGTTGGAGATCTTCCTTTGAGAACATCTACCTTCTTTGGGGTGGAGCAAAACTCACATTTCTGAGGGGCAGATTGGCAATAATTGACCAGCGAGATCTTGAACTGCATTGATGTATCTACAGCAACTCACATTATAACTTTTGGAATTCATATATCGATATGAATCTGTCTCTGCGGTCTGAATCACTGATTGGACAGACACAGTGTGTAACAATCAGTGCAATGATGCTCCACACCAGGAGGCAAAGAGCATCATGAAAGTCAGGGGCGACAGATTATTCATATCCCTTTTGCAAAGTGGTGCTGATGGACTCTGAATCAACTGACGACCCTGACATAGTTTCCAACTCACCAACTCCCAACATCAGATCAAACGGAGGTCACAACAGCAGAGCAGACTTTGACTCAGTTCTTGACCATGATTGGAACCTCGTAGCGACGCAACAATGTCAAATATCTTTAATCACACATCAGTCAGCAAAACCAACTTGCCTTTCATTAACAAAAAATCCTGTTGTACCAGCCAACCTCCACCGTTCTAAGCCCTCTGGAACAGGTACTAGAACAGAGATTGCACAAAGTTGATGGAGTACGCTTTCTATATTCAATCATTCACTGGTCAGGCAGCATATGTTGCTCAGAGGGCAGGTTACAGTAAATCATATTGTTGTTGGGCGAGAGTCACAAGTCAACCAGACCAGATAATAATTGGCAGTTTCCTTTCCTAAAGGACCTTAGTGCCCAAATGGGATTCTTTGACCAGCAAGACATAGTCATCGTCAGTCTCTTAATTACAGATATATGTTGAATTTAAATTCCACATTCTCCCATGGTGGTGTATGTATGTGTGGGCGGCGAGGGTGTTTTGAACTCGGGTCCGCAGAACATTATCTGGGTCTCTGCCTTAATAATCTAATGATAATGTGACTAGGCCATCATCCCGCAGCTCATGTGTATTACCATGACCTCACAGTAAATCAGTCTGAAACTATATACAGGTTTTTCCTTACTGAAATGTTAGTGCCAACAAAACAACCATAATAATATTAATATTAATAATACTAACAATAACGTGTCCAAAATAATGACCAAAGACGAAGCACCAATCCCAAATGAATGCACATGGGAGCACCTTCCCATAGACCATTATTGTTTGGGGAACATCAAAGGATAATAACAACCAAAGGCAAGGTGGGAAACATCCAGTTGGACAAAGCTGTTTGTTGTCTGTGCGAGAGCTGGTAACCACAACACTCCAGATTTGAGCATTTGTCCGATTCAAATCTGCAGCACAGTACTGTGCATCTTTTTTTTACAATTGGCACAGCTCTCACGTCTTTTTGACAATCAAATAATTCAACGACATACATCATACTTCCAACTCCATGATCAACACGTTTCTGTTGACCCTCGCTTACCACGCCATAATGACCTACTGAATCCACCCCGTGCCCACGTTGTATCTGGGCTCCCAGTTGGAGCAAGCTGCCAAAAAATATCTTAACACTAAGACCTGGGAAGAGCCTGATGTCATTGAGAGGTGGATTGTTACAAAACTTATCTGAACCATCGCAGGCTTTTACCTACCACGGAGACAGAAAATGATAGTTCTCAACGTTTTGTGGGACAAGCCAGAGCCGGTGATCAGTCAAAAAACAATCCATTCATCGTCACTGAAAAACCATTCTGCCCAGAATTGATAAACAGACAATGCTACACAATACTGAGTAGACTCCTAATTGACAAACTGCTCTCTTTTAATTCAGTAAGTGACCACACTGTCGCCTGGCATTGGCATTTGCCTTGCTAAATGAAACTAATATTATTAATAGTCACAAAGTTGAAATAAGTATGATTTAATTCAGATATCTATATAACATAGCGTTTTAAAATACTTACCAGGAATACCAACACTGGCAAGGACAGTGTCGTACAGTTTTTCCACCGTTTGTCTTGGAAGATGCATTTTGCTGTTTATGAAACTGCCTCTCCCTTCCTGCTGCTTTCAACCTGTCCGAGTTGGAGAATTCTCTCTTAATTGGAGCTAACATATTTCCACAAACCTATTTTATATGATGTGACATCTCCACTGGGAAACTTTGACGATACTTTTAACTGGTTTCTGAACAAACCGACTACAGCTTTATTTTAATGATGTGATCTCATTGAGATTTGAGTCTGTAATTGAATACCCCAAAGACTGGATTAATCTGATCCCGTCACATCTCAATGTCAATTCCAACCTGCCTTCAAGTAGCAATATGATTTCACTCATTATCAGTCCCACCAATATAGAACTATCTGTTGATAATACTTTCAGTGATGATCTACAATTAGCTGACGCTATTCAGACTTTCAATGCCTCATGTTGTAGAGCTCCTTGCGAGCTTTTTTACTGCACACTATATCCCACTGTTGCTCTTACTGATACAGTTTTACAACTCATTTGTGAAACTCTATCTGTGTCTGAGCACTTCAAGAGAGAACTTGAAGAGAGATAACAATAGTAACTGAAACTTACACTGATTTATGTTTTCTCGATAAAAATGTAAAACAAACTGGAAACTAATCCAGAAGCTTAACTTTAGGATTCTAGTATGACACAATCTTATGGAACAGAAGAGTCTCTTCAGCTCATCGTACTTGTGTCACCAGAATTAAAATATTTCTGTATCAGTCCCATTCTCCATTATTTGGCCCATAATCTTGAATGTTATGACATTTCAAATTCTCATCCAAGTACTTTTAAAGTTTGTGAGGTCACCGACCATCCCACACAGAAAAGTGCAGCCCCCCTCCATGATATCAGTGAGAACGTTTTTCCTCATGTTCCCTTTAACTGTCTAGCCTTTCAGCTTAAAATTATGCCTCGTTGTTATTGGCCCTGTGACTAACAGGACCAACTGTTTCCTCTTCACCCTGTCCAGCATCTCGTAGTCCTACATCCCCTGATCTCTGCTCTACAGAAAGCAGCCTGAGCGGATCAAGCATCCTTCCTCATGGGCAAAGTGCTACACACGTAGCAACAATCTGGGAAATCTCCTTTGCTCTCCCTCCAATACCAACACGTCCTCATATGGTGCAGTGACCAGAACTGGGTTAAATGTGGCCTAACCAAAGTTCTGCGGACCTTCAACAGGACTTTCTTGCTCGTAGAATCTATGCCTTGATGATAAAGTTATGCTTCCCGCCTGCCTCCTAAACTAACCTGTTAATATGTCATGCCACCTTCATGGATCAGCTGACAATCACCTCAAGATCTTTCTGTTCCTCTGGCCTTGTGAGTGTCCCAACATTTACTGAGTACTCCCTTGTCTTCGGACTTCTACCAAAGTTCATCACCTCACATTTGTCAGAGTTAAATTTCACCTGCTACTGACTTGCCCATCTGACCAATCTTTCTATAACTATCTAACCAGAGACTATTTTCCTCATGTCAAAACCACTTGGTCAATATTTGCATCATTCGCAAACCGACATATCATCCTCCGCCTTACCTCTGCACTTTCCTCACCTGACATATTGTTTATGGAATGAGTTTGGTGGTGAAGGTGCAAAGTAACAAGGAGGAAATATGGGGGATGGCAAAGTCAGGCGGCGTGCTATTGACTCTAGCTCAGTTTTAAAATTTCAGTACAGCATTACAATAATTTGATGCTTTTTTTTAACCTATCCTCCACCAATCCCTGATAAGAACTACACACACACACAAACACACACACACACGCGCACACACACTATTTTTCATCCTGTTGAATGCCACAGCATGTAAAATTGTTAATATTCTAGGAAAACATCAACATTTGACAGAAGGCAAACCAGCACATACGCAATTAATGGTAGAGCCCTCGATCAGAGAGACCAAGGGTTTCAATAACCTGTTTCATTGAAAGTAGCGTCACAGGTCGACTGTATGGTATACTGGAGTCGGAACATCATATTATGGCTGTAGAAGTCATTTGTGAGACCACTATTGGAAACCATAGCATTCTGGTTTGCTCTGTCTCACATTCTCACGGTTGTGTTCATCCTTTCTATCAGTCTCACGAAGTCTCTTGCTGTCTGACTGTCTCTCACCCTCTCTCTACCTCTTCCCTTCGCTGTCTCTATCGTTACACACTCTCTCGCTATCTTTGTCTCTTTCACAACCTCTTGTTCTCTCTTTGTCTCTATCTTTGTATCTCTGTCTCAACCTCCCTCTCTGTCAGTTTCTCACTCACCCTCTCTTGTCTCTGTTAACTTTTCGCTTTCAGCCTCTCACTGTCCTCCTCTCTCGCTCTCTCAGCCTCTGACTGCCTTTCTCATCTCTAGCTCTGTCAGTCTCTCACTGCCCCTCTCCTTTCTTGCTCTCTCTCGCAGCCTCTTGCTCTCTCTGTCTCTCACTCTCCACCTCTCTTAGCCTCTCACTCTCCCCTCTCTATCAGCCCCTCACTGTCCTTCACCTCTCCCCCTCCCTCTTTGTCAGCCTCTTGGAGCCCCTCTCCTATATTTCTGTCTCTCTCACAGCCTCTTTCTCTCTCCGTCTTCGTCTTGCCCTGTCTCACCCTATCACTGTCCTACTCCTCACCACCCCCCTCTCTATTGTCCGATCCCTCAATCCCATCAATTTCCCCAGCATGATTTCTCCAACGCAAATTCTCCACTAATGCAAATTTTCTTCAGTTCCTCCCTCTCATTCTGTTCCCCAACATTTCTGGTATGTTGTTCATGTCATCCATTCTGAAGACAGAAGCAAACTATGAAATTCGTTTGTCAGCCAATGGTTTGTTCTTCATTTTGCCTCTTACTGAAATGGTTTTATGGTAGTTTTCAAAAAAAAATTTCTTCTTTATGCACCGAAAGAAACTTTTGCAGTCAGTTTATATTTAACCCGTGAGGTTCCTCTCATGCTATTTTACTTTTTAATCACACTCAGGCTCGCACACACTTTCACAATACACAATCCCCTCTGCCTGACTCTATGTATTCAATTTTTCATCATTGCCAATGATCCTCTGCTAGATTCTATTTCTATCTGTGCTCATGTTTTCACCATTACTAATGGCCCTATTGTGGACTCTGCCTGCGTCTCTCTTTGGGGTGATACGATGGCTCAGTGGCGAGAAATGCTACCACACAACACCAGGGATCTGGATTCCATTCCAGTCTCGGATAACCGTCAGTGTGCCACTTGCCTTTCCTCTGTGTGTGTATATGCCAGTTTCACCCAGATGGTCTGGTTTCCTCCGGCATTCCAAGATATGAAGGTTAGATGGATTGGTCATGGGAAATTACGCATCATGTCCAAGGGTGTGCAGGCCAGGTGGGTTAGCCAGGAAATGGTGGGCTACAGTGATAGTGGTAAAGGGTGTGGAAGGTTGGGTTCAGGTGGGTTGCTCTTTGGAGGGTCGTTGTGGACATGATGGGCTGAATGGCCCGCTTCGGCATTGCCGGGTGCCTATGATCAGCACACTGTATCTGTATCTCTCTCACACGTGAACACAATCGTTCACCATTAATAACCTCCCTGAGCTGTGACCACATTGGTTGGCAGAGAGTCTCGATGGGGTGAATGGCTTACTTTGTCTCCAATATGTTGTGATTCCAGAGACTGAACTTGCTGGGAACGAGAATGCAGAATGTAAGAGATTCTATGAGCATGTAAACAAAAAATCCTCAGTGACGACAATGTGTGTTCTTTCTGATCCAGAAGTGGATCATACAATAATTGAAATGGCAGTGAAATTAAATAATTTATTTAGCACTCTCTTTACACAAGACAATGCAAATAATCGCCAGTGAACCGAAGGATGCCAATGTCTGTTGCGAGATGACAATCGAAGACAATTCGCATTAGTTCAGCATAGTTCTGGAGAACTTCATTCAAACTAATTCAGGGGCAAGGACATTAATCAAAATCCCATGTGACTGAAGTGTGTGTGTGTGCGTGTGTGTGTGTGAGTGTCAGTGTCTGTGTGTGTGTGTGTCTGTGTGTGTCCGTGTTTATCTGTGTTTGTGTGTCTGTGTGTGTCTGTGTGCGTCTGCGTGTCTGTGTTTGTCTGTGTGTGTCTCCTTGTGTGTCGCTGTGTGTCTGTGTGTGTGTGTCTGTGTGAGTGTCCGTGTGTTTCTCTGTCTGTGTGTCTGTGTGTGTGTGTCTGTATGTCTCTGTGTGTCTGCATGTGTGCATCTGTGTGTGTGTCTGTGTGTCTGTGAGTCTGTCTGTGTGTGTGTCTGTGTGTGTTGGTGTGTCTCTGTGTGTGCGTGTCTGTGTGTGCGCGTATGTGTGTCTGTGTGTGCCTGTGTGTGTCTATGTTTGTCTGTGAGTGTCCCCGTATGTGTGTGCGTGTCCGTGTGTGTGTCCGTATGTGTGTGCGTGTGTCTGTGTGTGCCTGTGTGTGTGTGTATATGCATCTGTGTGTGTCTGTGTGTGTATCTATGTGTGTCTGTGTGTCTGTGTCTGTGTGTGTGCATGTGTGTCTATGTGTGTGTGTCTGTGTGTGTCTGTGTGTGTGTCTGTGTGTGTGTCTGTGTGTGCGTGTCTGTGTGTCTCTGTGTGTCTGTGTGTGTCTCTGTATGTGTCTGTGTGTCTCTGTGTGTGTCTGTATGTCCGTGTTTGTCTGTGTTTGTCTGTGTGTCTATGTGTGCCTGTGCGCGTTGCGTGTCTGTGTTTGTCTGTGAGTCTGTCTGTGTGTGTGTCTGTGTGTGTCTGTGTGTCTGTGTGTCTCTGTGTGCGCGTGTCTGTGTGCGCCTGCGTGTGCCTATGTGTGCCTGTGTGCGTCTATGTTTGTCTGTGTGTGTGTCTGTGTGTGTGCTTATGTCTGTGTGTGTTTGTGTGTCTGTGTGTTTCTGTGTGTTCCGTATGTGTGTGTGTCTGTGTGTGTCTGTGTGTCTGTGCGTCTGTGTGTGTGTCTGTGTGTGTATCTGTGTGTGCGTGTCTTTGTGTGTCTGTGTGTCTCTGTATGTGTCTGTGTGTGTCTGTTTGTCTGTGTTTGTCTGTGTGTCTGTGTGTGTCTATGTGTGTCCGTGTGTTTCTCTGTGTGTGTGTCTGTCTGTATGTCTGTGTGTGTGCATCTGTGTGTGTGTCTGTGTGTGTCTGTGAGTCTGTGTGTGTGTCTGTGTGTGCCTGTGCATCTCTGTGTGCGCGTATCTGTGTGCGCCTGCGTGTGTCTATGTGTGCCTGTGTGTGTCTATGTTTGTCTGTGTGTGTGTCTGTGTGTGTGCTTGTGTCTGTGTGTGTTTGTGTGTCTGTGTGTTTCTGTGTGTTCCGTATGTGTGTGCGTGCCTGTGTGTGTCTGTGTGTCTGTGCGTCTGTGTGTGTGCCTGTGTGTGTCTGTGTGTGTATCTGTGTGTGCGTGTCTGTGTGTGTCTGTGTGTCTCTGTATGTGTTTGTGTGTCTCTGTGTGTGTCTGTTTGTCTGTGTTTGTCTGTGTGTCTGTGTGTGTATGTGTGTGTCTATGTGTGTCCGTGTGTTTCTCTGTGTGTGTCTGTCTGTGTGTCTGTTTGTCTGTGTTTGTCTGTGTGTCTGTGTGTGTGTCTATGTGTGTCCGTGTGTTTCTCTGTGTGTGTGTCTGCCTGTATGTCTGTGTGTGTCTGTGTGTGTGCATCTGTGTGTGTGTCTGTGTGTGTGTCTGTGTGTGTCTATGTGCCTGTGCGTCTCTGTGTGTGCGCGTCTGTGTGTGTCTGTGTGTGCGCCTGCGTGTGTCTGTGTGTGCCTGTGTGTGTTTCCATGTTTGGCTATGTGTGTGTGTCTGTGTGTGTGTCCCCGTATGTATGTGCTTGTGTCTGTGTGTCTGTGTGTGTCCGTATTGGTGTGTGTGTGTGTATGTGCGTCTGTGTGTGCATCTGTGTGTGTATCGGTGTGTGAGTCTATGTGTCTGTGTGTTTGTATGTGTGTCTGTGTGTGTGCGTGTGTGTCTACGTGTATGTGTCTATCTCTGTGTGTGTGTGTATCTGTGTGTGCCTGTGTGTCTGTGTGTGTCTGTGTGTCTGTGTGCGTGTCTGTGTGTATCTGTGTGTATCTGTGTGTCTATCTGTGTGTGTCTGTGTGTGTGTATGTGTGTGTCTCTGTGTGTCTGTGTGTATGTGTCTGTGTGTGTGTATGTGTGTGTGTGCGTGTGTGTCAGTATCTTGTGCGTGCACCTGTAAGTGACTGACAGCGTGTGAGTGTATGATTGAGTGTGATTGTGTCTGTTGTTATAATCTTATCTGTTGTTTCTAACTTTTTCTTCTGTTACTACTTTCGAATGTTAAGGTTGTTGATTCATTCCGGAACTCACCCTGGCTGGAGAATCGACCCTGTGTGCGTGCAGGATTTGGCGCCCTATGCTGCAGAATGTCAAAGATTCGAAGGAATTTAACCAAAACATCGCAATTCAGTAACATACAGACCAGACGTAGGTATTGTTAACATAAAGTCTGATATTAGCTGAATAGCAGGCTTTTATTTGTTTAATTCTATTCCTTCATAAATGAACTGAACTGATGAATTACCACTCCCATTGTTTTGCAAAGTTGCATTGCTACTTTAAATGACTTCCAAATCTGTTTCTCTGACCCCCTTTTGCAGATCTACTGAATTCACATCCTTACTTTCTGAGGAGTACAGGCAGTCTCCCGGTTAAGAATTTGTACTATTTTTCTGTACATTCACAAGTTGATTAGTGTAAAAATTGGAAAACAATACCGGACAATATGTATTGTTTTAAAGACAAGCTTCCACTTATTCAATGCAACAGCAGTAACTGTTTAAAGCTAAATCTAAAAATGAAAGGAAAAAAAATTAGAAACCTTGGTATGAGACAGCTGGCCACGCCCAGTCAGGCTACTTCTCTTGTTCCAAACGTTAAAAGAAACCAAGACCTCACAAACTGTTTGATTTATTGACTCTCCGAGTGGACAGCTCTTCACCACTCTCTTAAACCCACTCTTTAGAGACAAAAAAAGGCCAAAATAAACTCTCAAACCAACAGCATCACCACAATGCACAGGAAATGAATTCCAAGATCGTGACCCAAAGGTGCTAAAGCAAATCTGATATAATTCCAAGCCAGGATGCGGAATGGCTTGGAGGAGAACTTGCAAGGGGTGGTGTTTTCATGTATCTACTATCTTTGTCCTTTTAGATGAATCTCTGTTGAATTTCTACAAAGCATCTTATAGGTAGCGTGCATGTCTGCTACTGAGCCTTAGTGGTGGAGGGAGTGGATGCTTGTGGATATGATGTCAATCAGAAGGGAGCTGCTTTGTTCTGGATGGTGTCAAGCCTTTTGAGTGTTGTTGGAACTTCACCCATCCAGGCATGCGGGGAATATTCCATCATACGCCCGATTTGTGCTTTGTAGATGGTGGGAAGTCTCATTATGATTGGGGGCCGGGTTGGGGAATGTGTATTCAGGAGTTGAGTTTCTCAGTGCAGGACTCCTAATCTCTGACCTGTTCTTATTTCTCCAGACCCCAAATACTTCAAATTTGCAGGCTTGGATTTCACCACCCCAACTGTGGGACTCAAGATTGAAAGCTGGATCCGATTACTCTGAGAAGCCAAACTGTGACAAATTTCGGTATGTCCAATGATGCCACCATTCTTGGAAGGGATCCGATACCTGGTGGTTTACAACTTCACCTACAGACTGGAGCAATTCCTCTGGTGCTTCAGATCTCGCCTTTTAATAATGGCACCATCTCCATCCTGCTTCTAATTCCAGCTTTCAAATACCGAACTCAAACGTAAGGAGATATAATCCGTGGGTGCATGCGTTGACCCTCTGCACGAGTTATATGATCTGTGTTTTGGATATGTTCAAAGTCAAGCCATGGATCGGGAAAGGCGATGAGTTCAGGACGTGTTGTGGTGCATGGATCGAGGAGTAGAACTGAGAAAATCAATTAATCACAAATACATATCTCTGTATAAGTCGTGGATTCTGGTGGGGGGGGGGGGGAATACTCTGCACACTTAATCCTGTGAATTATTTACTAAACAGGCATGCAAATTATGAGGCTCTTCAAATTGGCAGCTCATCCCCGAGTTGTCATCCCAATTCTTGTTGTCATTCCGTAAAAGATGGTGAGGGTCTCAGCGTACCACATTGGGTCAGGTTGAAATTTTCCAACCTCTTGTCAACCGCAACCAGTGTACCAAGTCCTTCTTGAGTCGGACAGGCGATAGATCAGTAAACTTGCAGGCTCTGTTCCTTTCTCTGTTTTTGAAGATAATTTAGGGTGGTTGTCATTCTGATCAAGAGAAAATGTGTCCTCACTCCTTGCACAACTCGCGACCTGTTGGTCATGATGATATCTGACCCAATGACCATTATCACTGATGTGAAATTGTGTGGGGTATATTATTATTATTTTCTGGAATCTCTCCTGAATATCATACCTGTGTACAGTGTCATCACAGTTCTGCTGGATGGTGTATGAGACTGTTCATTCTGGTTCACTGTCACTTTCTCTCGTAATCGACTTGCAGCTACTTTTTTCGCGAGAAGCTGAAGGAACTGCACCGAGAGAACTGCAACTTGAGTATCAGCAACAACCTGCACTCGGATTTGGTTAAAAACATCTCCCCACACCACTTCACTTCGGAACCTGGTTTGATCATGGGAATGACATGCAAAACCAAACTATTACGCGGATTCTGCATGGGTTGGATTTTCCTGGCTTAGCAAGATTTTAACAATTTTGATTCCATTTGCTTTAATCCTGCAGCGCAACACTCTGAAAGTTGTTGTGAGTGATGAATAAATATGTCCCTCTGAGACAGGCAAGAAGGGGTTAGATAAAGGGACCCTGGATGATGAGAGCGGTGGAGCTTCTCGTCAAAAGGAAGAAGGTAGCTTACATAAGGTGGGGGAAGCTAAGGTCAAGCTCAGCTCTAGAGGGTTACAGGCAGGCGAGGAAGGAGCTCAAAAATGGTCTGAGGAGAGCCAGGAGGGAGCACGAGAAAGGCTTGGCAGAACAGATTAGGGAGAACACAAAGGCATTTTACACTTATGTGAGGAATACGAGAAGGGTCAAAGAAAGAGTAGGGCCGATCAGGGACAGCATAGGGAATTGGTGTGTGGAGTCTGAGGAGGTAGTGGAAGCCCTAAATGAGTTTTTTGCTTCTGTCTTTATGAAAGAAACGAACTTTGTAGTGAATGAAACCGTTGAAGAGCAGGTGTGCTTGCTGGAATGGATAGAGATAGAGAAAGCTGATGGGCTGAAAGTGTTGTCAAACATTAAGATTGACAAGTCGCCAGGCCCGGACCAGATTTGTCCTCGGCTGCTTTGGGAAGCGAGAAATACAATTGCTTCACCACTTGTGAAGATCTTTGCATCCTCGCTCTCCACTGGAGTCGTACCTGAGGACTGGAGAGAGGCAAATGTAGTTCCTCTCTTCAAGAAAGGTAATAGGGAGATCCCAGGCAATTACAGACCAGTAAGTCTCACATCTGTCGTCTGCAAGGTGTTAGAAAGGATTCTGAGGGATAGGATAGGAATTATGACCATCTGGAAGAGCATGGCTTGATTAAATGCAGTCAACACGGCTTTGTGAGGGGCATGTCATGCCTCACAAACCTTATCGAGTTCTTTGAGGATGTGACTAGAAAGGTTGATGAGGGTCGAGCTGTGGATGTGGTGTATATGGACTTCAGCAAGGCATTTGATAAGGTTCCCCATGGTAGGCTCATTCAGAAGGTCAGGAGGAATGGGATACAGGGGAACTTAGCTGTCTGGATACGGAATTGGCTGGCCAACAGAAGACAGCGAGTGGTTGTAGAAGGAAAATATTCTGCCTGGAAGCTTGTGGTGAGTGGTGTTCCACAGGGCTCTGTCCTTGGGCCTCAGTTTGTAATTTTTATAAATGACTTGGATGAGGGGATTGAAGGATGGGTCAGCAAGTTTGCAGACGACACAAAGGTTGGAGGTGTCGTTGACAGTATAGAGGGCTGTTGTAGGCTGCAGCGTGACATTGACAGGATGCAGAGATGGGCTGAGAGGTGGCAGATGGAGTTCAACCTGGATAAATGTGAGGTGATGCATTTTGGAAGGTCGAATTTGAAAGCTGAGTACAGGATTAAGGATAGGATTCTTGGTAGTGTGGAGAAACAGAGGGATCTTGGTGAGCAGGTACATAAAATGGCCACCCAAGTGGACAGGGTTGTTAAGAAAGCATATGGTGTTTTGGCTTTCATTAACAGGGGGATTAATTTTAAGAGTCGTGAGATCTTGTTGCAGCTCTATAAAACTTTGGTTAGACCACACTTGGAATACTGTGTCCAGTTCTGTTCGCCCTATTATAGGAAAGATGTGAATGCTTTGGAGAGGGTTCAGGGCAGGTTTACCAGGATGCTGCCTGGACTGGAGGGCTTATCTTATGAAGAAAGGTTTACCGAGCTCGGACTTATTTCGTTGGAGAAGAGGAGGAGGAGAGTGGACCTAATTGAGGTGTACAAGATAATGATAGGCACAGATAGAGTCGATAGCCAGAGACTATTTCCCAGGGCAGAAATGGCTAACAAGAGGGGTCTTAGTTTTAAGCTGGTTGGAGGAACGTATAGAGGGGATGTCAGAGGCGGGTACTTTACACAGAGAGTTGTGAGAGCATGGAATGTGCTGCCAGGAGCAGTTGTGGAAGCGAGGTCATTGGGGACATTTAAGAGACTGCTGGACATATATATGGTCACAGAAATTTGAGCGTGCATACATGAGGATCAATGGTCGGCACAATATCGTGGGCTGAAGGGCCTGTTCTGTGCTGTACTGTTCTATGTTCTATGAGAGGCAGACACAGTTTAGTGGCCAATGGAGTCTACAATGGACTGAAGGATCAGAGCAAAGGAGAGTCCTAATGAGCCTGAGATGGAGAACAGGAGGTGGTCTCTGAATTTACTCTTCGCCAGATCTGGCAAATTCTTACGTCTGTGGCTGGTGCATGTTACAAAATTCATTAATTACAGTCTGAGAAGAACAGATGACACAGAACCAGAGTATGTATTTCATCAAGTCAGATGGCTGCTGACAAGTTTAATTTGCTGCACAAACGTATTTACTTATTAATTGACTCCGTCTAAGTTCAGATAGTAGTTCATGAGTGTGGTGAAATGTAAATTCACATTAACTGTTCATTTCAGTTCTGAATAAAGTCACTGATAGTAGCTGAGAGCTAGTATTATTGGTAATATTATATTACTATTCACTCCCTTCATAAAGAACACCCAGTGGTAGCAGTGGGTGCTATCGTCAGGAATCACTGCAGTAATTTATCAAGGCTCCTTAGACAGCACTTTCCAAACCTGTAAACCCGATCATGGTGAACGACAAGGGCATCAGATTCATGGAACTATCTGCAAGAATCCCTCCAAGTGGTACACCATGAAGACGTGGATTGAGATTGCTGTCCCTTCACTATTATTCAGTCAAGTTAGTGGTTGGCGATCAGGAGCGGTCCCCATCAGCAGCTGCTTTCTTTAGAGGCTGAGAAGATGGACAAACTCCAAGAAGAAGAGTTACCCAACACGTGAACAGAAGACTGTTGCCACAAATTACACAGATCAATGTGCCTGTATGTTCTCTGACAGCAGTAAACTACACTCAACTGGCACAGATCACACATTTTCCCTCTACACATCATAACTAAACAGTATCTTTGTTACAAACAGAAAAAACTAACTTAAAATAACTTACCAGTTCTCAGTCGTTTGCTCTGTGACTCCGAAACTTTCCTTTCACACACCACTCTCACTCCTACTCATTTACTCCCACATGCACCCAATCTCTATCCCGATCAAGGTGCGCCCCTTCTCTCCAGTGACTCAGGAAGACCACACAACCATATCGACAGCAGTCCTTCGAAGGCCAAGCGCCTGTATGTGGAGAGTTAAACTCAACCGCTCACTGCCTCACAGCCTCCCCTTGCTCGCTAAATCCCAGGCCCCAGCCCACAGCTCTGCCAGGTTTTTACCATTCTGGCATACCTCCCCCTCACTGAGGATGACCCATTAGCTCTCAGTAAAGGTCTCATATTCATCCCACTACATTCCCGTGCAAAGAAATTCCATATGGAATGCGATATCTAACTTTTCTTCCATCACCTCCATGCTTACGTTTTCACCGTGACTCCCACCCACTCTCTGAGGACGCCATCCACTGAGACACCTCGTCCTGGTCTGTTACCCACCCCCTCAACCTCTATCTCCAACTGCTGCTGTGACATTGACCGCCTCAACCTGTCCAACACCCCCCAACCACTCCAACGTCTCACCCTCCCAATGCGCCGCCCTCCACTACAACTCTAACTGCACCATCAAACCAGGGGACAGGGCAGAGGGGGCACATTGGTAGTTTCGCACATAGACCTCTATACCACTGAATCCAACTCATGGATACCTCCTCTTACTGCACCCTCGACAATGACCTCATGCCCATCACCAAAACATTATCTCCAAGACCATCCACAACCTCATCACCTGAGGGGATCTTCCACACACAGCCTCCAACCTCATAGTCAGGGAACCCCGCACCTGGTTCCACCTCCTACCCAAGGTCCACAAGCCTGACTGTCCCAGTCTACCCCTCATCTCCACCTGCTCCTGACCCACCAAACATGTCTCCTCACATCTCAACACCGTCCTGTGCTCCTTCTTCTAGGAAGTCCCCACCTACATTTGGGATATCACCCACACCGTCCATCTCCTCCATGACATTTGTTATCCTGGCCGCTATTGCTTCATCTTCACCATGGACATAAAGTCCTTGTACACGTTCATCCACCTTGGAGACCTTGTACACATTCCCCCACCATGGAGAACTTGTACACGTTCACCTACCATGGGGACCTTGTACACGTTCACCCACCATGGAGAACTTGTACACGTTCACCCACCATGGGGACCTTGTACACGTTCATCCACCATGGAGACCCTGTATACGTTCACCCACCATGGAGACCTTGTGCACGTTCCTCTACTATGGAGACCTTGTACACATGGAGAAGGCCTCCAAGCCTTCCGTTTCTTCCTCTCTTCCCTACCCAACCCACACCCCTCCACCAACACACTCGTTCAATTGTTGTAACTGGTCCTCACCTCCAACAACTTCTCCTTGGAATCCTCCCACTTCCTTCACACCATGGGCACCCACATGGGCCGCAGCTGGGATTGAGATGAAGCAAAGACAATTTTCTCAAAGAATCTCCAAGTCACAGATATTTTCTATTGCTGAGGGTTGTGGATGCTGCCTCACGGAGTACATTTCAAATTGGAGTACACAGATTGCTGGTATCTCAGGGAATCACAGGGCATGGGGAGGGGGCAGGATTTGAAGTCGAAAATCAGCCACTATCATACGACTGATCTCCTCCTGCTCCAATTTTCTGGGTCCTTGTGTTCATCAATGAACCAATGACCAATCCGTTTGGATTTGGTTCCATGAAACCTTTCGTCATTTCATCTCTGCAGCCTCCATCAACCCCAGATTATCCCATTCAAACTTCAGCACTTGATGCAAAAATATATACTTTTCTAACGTCTGTCAGTTCTGCTGAAGTCGCCCATAACCCAAACATTAACCTCTCCCATCACACTATTCCCTTCTCTCTCTCTGGATGCTGCCTAATCTTGTCAGTTTCTCAACATGATCTGCTTTATTTCAGAGGCCAAGAGTCTACATTTCCCGCTTTCTGTGACAGGATACATTCTCCAGTCCAACTCATTAATATTCTTTTTAATCACAGAACGAAGTTCCACCATAAAGGGACATCAGTGACTTCCTAATCACGGGGCCTTATACAATACATCAGAGCAGGCTGTGTACGGACTGTGAAATTCCACCATCAGTTACAAACAAAGCTAATACTTCTTGAGGAGGATGCATGGTTAATCCAACTACTACGGTAAATTCAGCCTGGTCACCCCACCTAATCCGCACATCTTTGGACTGACCCTGATTACTGTCCAGTCATCCCATGGGTTAGAGATAGGGGATGAACCAGGATTCCTGCTCCTGATTACTTTCCAGAGATTCCTGTGTTAGAGGCAGAGTGGAAATCAGTCAGCACTCCTGATCACTGTCCAGTGATCCCCTGGTTTAGAGAGAGAGCTGGGGCAATTCAGTCAGCGTTCCTGCTCCGAAGCACCTGATTTGGGATTGAGATGAAGTGAAGACAATTTTCTCAAAGAGTCTAGAATTCTTTGATATTTTCTATGCCTGAGGTTTGTGAATGCTACCTCACTGAGTACATTTCAGATTGGAAAATGCAGTGTCTTCCTGCTGGAACTGAATTTGAAAGCTCGCAGGGTGAAGGACATCCTGGTTAAATATCAGTGACAGGCTTCACTTCAACGATCAGCAACTTTGACCTGGTGAATCCAATGTGCAATGCTGGCGAGTATGAAGCCATGACTCTGTGTCTCTTTGTGCTCGGGATAATATATGAATTGTCCTGTGACAAATAAAGTGTCAAACTCTGTTGTGTGGTATATTTAGTTTCTGACAGCAGCACTTTATACTACGTCACGTACAGCACCCAGTTAGACACAGAGTAGAGCTTCATATACATTACCGTGACGTAATATCCCCCAATTCTCCCTCGTGTCAGCATCAAGTGCTCCCAAGACAGGTACAGCACTCAGAATCAGTGTTGAGCTTCCTCTACGTTGTTCTGACAGTATGTCCTCGCTCGAATTTTACAGAAGTGAAGCAGAAGCTTAGGCCCAACTCGTCCATGCTGACCAGATACCTGAACCTGATTGAGTCCCATTTGCCAGCATTGGGCCCAAATCCCTCAAAACCCTTCCTGTTCATATCCCAATCCGGTGGCCTTTTGCATGTTGTAATTGTACCAGCCCCCACCACTTGCTCTGGAAGCTCGTTCTAAACAGTACAACCCTCTGCATGAAACCGTTTCACCTGAACTCCCGTTGCAATCTTTTCCCTGTCACCTCAAGCCAACGTCCCCTCCAGTTTTGTGCTCCCCTACCCTGAGGTGAAGACCTTGGCTATTCCCCCTCCCCATGCCCGCCATGCTTTTATAAACTTCCATAAAGTCACCCTTCAGCCTCCGATGCTCCAGGGAAAAAGGCCCCAGCTATTCAACCTCTCCCACTTTATACCCAATGCCAGCATTGTGCGCTCCCAAGATAGGTACAGCACAGGGTTAGACAAAGTGTCGAGCTCCCTGTACATGACCCTGACTGTGTGTCCTACATGTTACTGGCCAGTTTCAGTCTCGAGCTCTTCCCCAGGACAGGGAAAGCACAGGGTTAGATACAGTGTAGATCTCCGTCCACCTGGTCCTGACCATGTGACCATGCGGAGGTTGTTGCACTGGCCTTTGAAGGAAGAACCTTCTGTGTGGAAACTGGGTTTGGGTCCCACCAAAGCAGACGATGGGATTAACGTGTGGAGCTGCCTCATGCCCTGATCACTTTCAACCCTGTCTCATGGTTGGTTGAGCCATAGGTTTCATGCCATCGGGAATTTGGTGACACTGGGATCACTGATTGGCAATCCAATTCTCTTGTACCACAGGCTCATGCAGAGTCAGAGAGTCATGGAAGTGGATAGCATGGAAACAGGCCCTTTGGCCCAACCTCTAAATGCCCTCTTGTCTTAGACTTTTCTACCCTGGGGAAAAGCTGTGGGGTATCAACGTTATCCATGCCTTTCATGATTTTACTGGAGTAATACTTTGAATGAGTGATTTGTGCTTCGGGGATAGGTGGACAGACTGGACTTGTTTCTGCTGGAGTTTAGATGAGTAAAGGATGACTCTATCAAAGTGTATAAGGTCTCTCATGGATCTTGACATGGTGGGTGGGCAATGGATGTTTCTCCTTGTGGGTGAGTTCAGACTGGGCACATGGTGTTAAAATTACTTGGGGTCACCATTTTTGGACATAGATGAGAATTTTGTTTTTAGGCCTGTGTAACTTTGGAACTGGCTGTCCCAGAAAGTGATAAGGGTGAGGACAATGAATCTATTTATTCCCTTGCATAACAAGAATCTGAGGTTACTCTGGGACGATGGGGATAGTGAATTCTGAAATGGTAGAGTAGGTTCCAACGAGCAAGTGACCTACTTCAGTTCCAGTTTCATGTGTTTCTGTGTGATAACGTCATATCTGAATATTTATTATTATGATTAGTACTGTTAATATTGAACCCTCATGCTTTGCGCTTGTGTGTGTGTGAGAGAGAGTGAGAGAGAGAGTGTTTCGAATGGTGTTCCTGAGTATGTTGATATGAGACTGTGCCTATCTGCCTGCCAAGTCTGAGAGTCAATAATCCCCTGGTGTAACTATCTATAAATCCCAACCTGTCCCTGTCCCAGTAATAATTCACAAAACATATAGTCCCCTATACACTTGCACGCACTCTCACAATCTCTCACACTCGATACCACTGCTCTCACTGTATCACACACAGTCACTAACTCTGACACACCCACATACTCTCTCAAGCTCCATTTCCCGCACTCAGTTTCTCAAACGTTGCAGCAAACACCCTCACAGTCACACCCCCTTACTCTTTTCAGTCACTCCCATTAAGTCACACTGAAACACTGCAGCCCCCACAACACACACACACACCATGCACATTCATGTCATCGCACACTCATCCACTCACACTGATGTAGTCACATGCTCTTACACAATGTCCCACACCCTTGTCCATAGACACACTGTCACACATTCACACAATTTCATCTGTTCTACCATTTGGTCAAATATCTTGACTGAAGGGTCAATAACAAGGGGCACACTTTTAAAGTGAAAGACAGCAGTTTAAAAAATGAATTTGAGGATTAGTTTCCCACCAGACAGTGGTGGCAACCTGGAATTCACCGTGCGAGAGGGTAATTGAGATGGAAAATATCCCAACTTCTAGACCCGGATGAGCACATGGTATATTCAAGGCACTTGGCCCAGTGGGATTAGTCATTAGATTAGATTACTTACAGTGTGGAAACAGGCCCTTCGGCCCAACAAGTCCACACCGACCCACCGAAGCGCAACCCACCCAAACCCATTCCCCTACATATACCTCTTCACCGAACACTATGGGCAATTTTAGCGTGGCCAATCCACCTAACCTGCACATTTTTGGATTGTGGGAGGAAACCGGAGCACCCGGAGGAAACCCATGCAGTCACGGGGAGAATGTGCAAACTCCACACAGAGAGTCGCCTGAGGCCGGGTCTCTGGCGCTGTGAGGCAGCAGTGCTAACCACTATGCCACCGTGTCGCCCAGTGTAGGGGTGAGTATGGTTTTGGTGGCAGAGACTTGATGGGTAGAATGACCTCTTCTGTACTGCATTATTTGATGATTCTGTGATATCACCTTCCCAACATTCCCAACTGGATGGAAGCATTCTAGATATTCACTGCAAAATTTCCTTGTTTGATTGTCTCCAATCTGCTTCGACGATTCCTGGTTTGAAACACGTGTATGAACAGTTTCCATTATCTGGGAGGGCCTGAGGCCAGCTGGGTGAATTTCCTGTGTTAATCTGGCACACAGCGGTTTCAGAAATCCAAATAATCTTTTGCATTCAATGTTCCTGAGAAACTGTATGTGTGCGTACATGTGCACAAGCCTGTGTGTACTCGTGTGTGTCCATGCGAGTGTAGGCATGTGTGTGCACCACCACGCTTCTGCATTCATGAGGACAATTTATCCTTCACACCATATTAGAGTATTACCTGTGCTCTGTTAGAGTTGACGTTAATGCTAGATTTCATGCAACGCCAGGAATATTAGCAGGTACCAACCACGAGTTATCTTTGATAACAGTTCCCATCACTGCTAATGATATTACACACCGCATTGTACTGTGAGAAACAATCTTCGAGGAGAAAGTGAGGTCTGCAGATGCTGGAGATCAAAGTTGAAACTTTATTGCTGGAACAGCACAGCAGGTCAGGCAGCATCCAGGGAACAGGAGATTCGACGTTTCGGGCACAGGCCCTTCTTCAGGAATGAGCAGAGAGTGTTCAGCAGGAGAAGATAAAAGGTAGGGAGGAGGGACTTGGAGGAGGGGCGTTGGAAATGTGATAGGTGGAAAGAGGTCAAGGTGAGGGTGATAGGTCGGAGTAGGATGGAGGCGGACAGGCAGACCTGCTGTGCTGTTCCAGCAATAAAGTTTCAACTGTGAGAAACAAAGCAACATCAATACCATTATATTACATTGTCATTCTTCGAACTAAACAATATTACAAAAGAACAATTTCTTGAAGATTTTGTTTAATTAGCATGATTCCAAAACAGCAATGACCTATCCAGCCTTCACAAAATATTCCCTATACTTTGGGTTCATCCTCCCTTCTCCAGGTTTAATGTTTGGGAATTCATGGCCTGAGCTTTGGAATTATCCCCCGATGATCCAGCCGCACTGAGGTAGAAAGCCATCCCTTGTTTGTTAAAGGCCTACCAGTAACTGTTATGACACAGCTATTGTATGGTCTCATTTACTCTCAGGGAGATGGCTTGATCTATAAATGAGGTGAAATTAAGAATCTAAGATGGATATCACAAGGAGCCAGAGAACGTGAGGGAATTTTCCAATTCTTCACAAAAAAAAACTATCTTTCGGCATTCTTGGTAAGGCAATGGTATTTTTCTTTGTGGACAGTGAAGGTCATGGTGTTTATATAACAGATTTCAGGAATACTCCTCATTGCAGAGTCGCTTATCCATCAGAAGAAACTGGGGAAGACAGACTCGGTGATGCACATTTACTGAGCAGCTCCTCCAGAATGGGTTTCAGTGAAGAAAATCATGTCTTGGACTTTAATGCAATGTTTGTGTCCAAATGGGATGTTTTGTTGGAATCAAGAAATGTTTAGCAATTATCTAGAAATGATTTAGACACTGCTATCAATGAAATATAAATTTTCTCGGAAGAGCACAGACATTACATTTTCAATGTTGTTTTGTCCTCAAATTGTCAGTCCGTCCGTCTACTTTATAAATTCAAATCTTTGGGAAACTTGATGTAAAATCACCTCTGACTATGAGGTGATTTCCTGTGGTATTTCTTTATGGAAGTCCCACTTCTAATCACTTCTTGCTCCCTCTTACAGCAAACCTACTGACTATCGTCATTCTCTCCAGTGGAAATTATGGACAGTCTAAATGTATCTTTTCTTACACGATTGCCATGGCAACTGCAGATTTTCTGGTGATATTTTTCAATGTCATTGTGTATCACGTTTTGAGTTATCACTTGCCACATTCATTTCTATCCTACACTGCTGTTTGTAAGTTCATTTTCTGTGTTAATCCTGACACAATGGATATGTCTGTGTGATTCACTGTCTTCTTTACCATTGACCAGTGTGTAACGATCTGTTGTCAGAAGTTTAAATCAAACTACTGCACAACCAGAACTGTCACTGTGATTTGAATCAGGGCTGTCTGCCCTGATTTCTTTGGAGAACATACCCTTCTGGTTTGCCTATGACCCCAGCCGAATAATTTCCAGCGCTGCCTGGGACTGTCGCTCCAATATGGCCTTTTAGACATCGCCTGCAGGTAAGGCCTACTCTTGGCTGAAAAATATTTTAGCTGCATGGCTTCCTTTTTGTTTGATTTTACTGTTTAACTCTTTGACAGTCCAGCGTACTTTAAGGGCGAGCAAAGTCCGCAGGAGACTGCGGGGTCTCAGCAATGAGAATAGCCCCGACCCAGAGATGAAAAGCAGGAGGAAATCCATCATGTTACTGTTCAGTGTATCAGGCACTTTTGCCCTATTGTGGCTAACAGCAGTCATTAACTTTTTAACCAGCAAACTCACCACAAAAGCGTATGACCGAGGGGATCACCCAATCTATATTGCCACTCAGTCTGGTTACATTCTCATGTATTTGAGCTCCTGTACTAACCCATGTATATGTGTAGCTACACAAACCAAACCACAAACCAGGAACTGGCAAGTGATCATATTTGGCAACAAGCTTTTCTACATTGTCAAGAAGTCAAGAAAGACAACTGTATCAATGAGGCACAAAACTCAAACATGGATCATGCTGTAAGGTTGAGTGAAATAGGAGTTGATGGGAAGGGTGAGGGCAGTAACAAATTAAAAATACTATACAGGAATGCACGAAGCATTAGAAATAAGATGGATGAGCTTGAGGCTCTTTTGGAAATTGGCAGCTACGATATTGTGGGGATAACTGAGACGTGGCTTCAAGTGGACAGGCCCTGGGAAATGAATATTCAAGGCTACACGTGCTATCGCAAGGACAGACTGATGGGCAGAGGGGGTGGGGTGGCCATGTTGGTAAGGGAAACTATTCTATTCCTTGCGCGGGGGGACCGAGAATCAGGGGATGTAGAGTCAGTGTGGATGGAGCTGATAAATTCTAAGGGTAAAAATAACCTCTTGGGAGTTATCTACAGGCCTCCAAACAGTAGTCGTGATGTCGGATGTAAGTTGAATCAGGAGCTGAAATTTGCCTGTCGCAAAGATGTTACTACAGTTGTTATGGGGGATTTCAACATGCAGGTAGACTCGGAGAATCAGGATGGTATTGGACCTCAAGAAAGAGACTTTGTGGAGTGCCTCCGAGATGGATTCTTAGAACAGCTGGTGCTGGAGCCTACCAGGAAGGAGGCAATTCTGGATCTGATAATGTGCAACAAACCAGAATTGGTCAGGGACCTCGAAGTGAAGGAGCCATTGGGAAGTAGTGACCATAATACAATAAGCTTCGATCTGCAATTTGAGAGGGAGAAGGTACAATCGGAAGTGACAATATTTCTGTTGAATAAAGGGAACTATGGAGCTATGAGGGAGGAGCTGGTCAAAGTTCAATGGTGCAATACCTTAGCAGAGGTGGCAGCGGAGGAACAAAGGCAGATATTTCTGTGTATAATGCAGAAGATACAGGATCAGTTCGTTCCATAAAGGAACAAAGATCCCAGGAGGAGGCATGGGCGGCCGTGGCTGACGAGGGAAGTTAAGAAACATATAAAGTTAAAAGAGAAAAAGTATAACATAGCAAAGATAAGTGGGAAAACGGAGGACTGGGAAGCTTTTAAAGAATAACAGAGGGTTACTAAGAAGGAAATACGCAGAGAAAAAAATGAGGTACGAAGGTAAACTGGCCAAAAATATACAGGAGGATAGTAAAAGCTTTTTTAGGTATGTGAAAGACAAAAAAATGGTTAAGACTAAAATTGGGCCCTTGAAGACAGAAACAGGGGAATATATTACAGGGAACAAAGAAATGGCAGAAGAATAGAATTGGTACTTCAGATCTGTGTTCACTGGGGAAGACACAAGCAATCTCCCTGAGGTAACAGTGGCTGAAGGACCTGAACTGAAGGGAATTTATATTTGCCAGGAATTGATTTGGAGAGAATGTTAGGTCTGAAGTTTGATAAGTCCCCGGCACCTGATGGTCTACATCCCCGGGTACTGAAGGAGGTGGCTCGAGAAATCGTGGATGCGTTGGTGATTATTTTCCAGAGTTCGATAGATTCGGGATCAGTTCCTGCAGATTGGAGGGTGGCTAATGCTGTACCACTTTTTAAGAAAGGTGGGAGAGAGAAAGCGGGAAATTATAGACCAGTTAGTCTGACCTCAGCGGTGGGAAAGATGCTGGAGTCTATTATAAAGGATGAAATTACGACACATCTGGATAGTAGTAACAGTATAGGTCAGAGTCAGCATGGATTTATGAAGGGGAAATAATGCTTGACTAATCTTCTGGAATTTTTTGAGGATGTAACTCTGAAGATGGACGAGGGAGATCCAGCAGATGTAGTGTACCTGGACTTTCAGAAAGCTTTTGATAAAGTCCCACATAGGAGGTTAGTGAGCAAAATTAGGGTGCATGGTATTGGGGGCAAAGTACTAACTTGGATTGAAAGTTGGGTGGCTGACAGGAAACAAAGAATAGTGATAAACGGCTCAATTTCAGAATGGCAGGCATTGACCAGTGGGGTACCGCAGGGATCACTGCTGGGACTGCAGCTTTTTACAATATATGGTAATGATATAGAAGAGGGTATTAGTAATAACATTAGCAAGTTTGCTGATGATACTAAGCTGGGTGGCAGGGTGGAATGTGAGGAGGATGTTAGGAGATTACAGGGTGACCTCGACAGGTGAGGTGAGTGGTCAGATGCATGGCAGATGCAGTTTAATGTGGATAAATGTATGGTTATCCACTTTGGTGGCAAGAACAGGAAGGTAGATTACGACCTAAATAGAATCAATTTAGGTAAAGGGGCAGTAAAAAAGAGATCTGGGTTTCCTTGTGCACCAGTCAATGAAGGTAAGCATGCAGGTACAGCAGGTCGTGAAGAAGGCTAATAGCATGCTGGCCTTCATAACAAGAGGGATTGAGTATAGAAGCAAAGAGGTTCTTCTGCAGCTGTACAGGGCCCTGGTGAGACCACACCTGGAATATTGTGTGCAGTTCTGGTCTCCAAATTTGAGGAAAGACATTCCGGCTATTGAGGGAGTGCAGCGTAGGTTCACGAATTCAATTCCTGGAATGGCGGGACTACCTTACGCTGAAAGACTGGTGCGACTGGGCTTGTATACCCTTGAGTTGAGAAGACTGAGAGGGGATCTGATTGAGACATATAAGTTTATTAAAGGATTGTACACTCTGGAGGCAGGAAACATGTTTCCGCTGATGGGCGAGTGCTGAACCAGAGGACACAGCTAAAAAATACGGGGTAGACCATTTAGGACAGAGATGAGGAGAAACCTCTTCACCCAGAGAGTGGTGGCTGTGTGGAATGCTCTGCCCCAAAGGGCAGTGGAGGCTCAGTGTCTGGATTAATTTAAGAAAGAGTTGGATAGAGCTCTCAAGGATTGTGGAATCAAGGGTTAAGGAGATCAGGCAGGAACAGGATACTGATTAAGGATGATCAGCCATGATCATATTGAATGGTGGTGCAGGCTCGAAGAGCAGAATGGCCTACTCCTGCACCTATTGTCTATTGTCTATTGTTCTGCAGGCAGATGTGGCATTGTGATAGTAGGGCTTGGGCAGCAGCAGCGAATCCCGGTGCATACCAGCTCTGATTGACAGTGTGCATCATGACTCTCCTCCTGGTCTGGCCAATGCCGTGGGCTGCTAGGGCCAGTGTGTGCTCGCGGGACGGGGAGGGCGAGATGGAGGTCCGCGAGTGCAGCATATGCTGATGCTGGTTCCGACGTTCCGGAAGCTGTACTGTGGACCTGACAGACAAAGCTGCCTGTCAGTGTCACCCAGCGAAGGAAAGATAAAGTGGGGGATTAAGAGGCCGTTATAACAGGGAAAGGAGGGGGTCGAGAAGAGCGTGGGCAGGAGTGATGGGACAGGCACAGCAGGAGCTTGTCTGCTGAGGGGATTCCAGGCTGCGGGTGATGGCAGCCTGCTATATGGAATAGTGGGAGGCCGGAATTTCCAGTGTGAGGCCCTCTGGGGAACAGTGAATGCTGGCATTTAGTTTTCTGTTGGCCAAGGAGGGCAATTGGGCAGGTAGCGGCAATGATGGACACATCAGGGACAGTGGCTGGTCCGATACTAAAATTCACAGTTTGGGAGACTGGCTCTGTCATGGACACTCCTGAAACCCCGACTGTACGGACACTATTGGAACTCGGGGATAGTTCCACAGAGGGAGGCGCAGACGGGTGGGTGGCCCCGGAATCCACCAGGAAGGCAATGAGTCGCCACCCCACCCCCCCCCCCCCACCCCACTTCCACATCCATCATCGGGTTTTCCGATGGGGAGTTGGACAGGTGTATGGAGACCGCCTGCAGATCCTCCCTCTCCTGACAGCCCGAGTTTGCTTCATGGGCAAGGGGGCAGGGATCAGCCACAGAGCAGGCAGCTTGGCGAAGCTGCCACTGTGGGGTGGTGGGCTGTGCCTGTGGGGAATGGGGGGGGGGGGATGGAGGGGCCTGGCCGTCTCTGCTTGGGTGGTAACCAATAGCGTTTAGCTAAGTGTCCTGGTTTGCCACAGTTCCAGCATGGTCCTTTAAAGAACCCCATAGGTCTGTATACTAGTCTGGCTGTGTCCCTCGGGCGGTCCGATTGTACAATTCGGGGGGATGCCCCCATCTGTCTTGGTGTGGTGAGCAGTCCATTCCCATCCAGGTTAGTGAGTGTGGTTAGAGTGTCCCCCCCAGGACGTTGTTTGCCGGGTTAATTTGTGTACTTTGTGTATCCATGGGCATATGTAGGGAACATGGATTTGACGACAGTCTGTGCAGCCAGCTTCCAATTCTCTGTTCAGGGGATGCCTGCTGAAAAGCTCCAGGTCTCCCTAAAGTGGGCAAGGAAGTCTGGCAGGGACACTTCTGTTTTCTGCAGACACCAGGTAACAGCACGAAAGTCTGCATGCTGCCTTGCACTCGTTTTTATCGCCTCCTTCACAGTGCTGTCCAGCCATCTGTCCCGATCTGCAGCAGTGTCCCAGGGTTGGGTGGGGGAGTTAATGGTAGAGCGAATGGCCACCCAGTGGGTACCATAGGAAGATTGTAACAGGGTCTGCACATCGTGCGGCAGACAGATCTAAATGGTGGACATTTGGAACAGCCAATTATAAAATGCGAGTGGTCTTTTAAATGGGTTTGGGGCATCCTTCCACATGGCCCGGACCTCTGCTGGGTCCAGGGCTTATCAAGGGGAGTAAATCCAATCCTAATTCGTGGAAGCTCGCATTCAGTGCCCTGATTTTTCTGGGCAGCTGCCGTGCTTCGTATGAGCCTGGGGTTATTAACTGAGTGGGGCAGCGGTAGTGAGTCAGAATGCTCAGCGGCTGCGGTGTCCTGCTGCTGGCTTCTTGTGGGCTGCGTGGTAACAAAGGCGGCCACTTCAATTAGCAGCAGGTCTGGCTCTGGGGCTGGAAGGAGATGTTTAGGGTATTGTGGGGCGTAGGGTGGCAGGGCTGTGCCCGGGGTGGGGGGTTGGGGGGCAAGTGAAGGGTATCCGCAGTCGGTGTTTTATTGCTGCAGTCTTTAACTTGAGGTGGCTGGAGGTGTTTGGCAATGTCCCAGAATTTTGCGAGACACTGCAAGATGTAGACAGTGTCCCATGAGGGATTCCCGTGCCCCTCTGTAATAGCCGCAGTCAATTTTACAAACACAAATACAAACAGGACAAACTCACGAGAGGAATACAGGACAAACACGACACAGACAAACAAGACAGTAGGGACCCTGTCAATGAGCCACGATCTTTAGATGTCTTAGTATCAAAGCGAAAATTTAATCGAAGATCTCTCCATCTATCTTGCTGGACTTTCTCTGCCGATATTCCCCAGAAAATTAAGGTAGATAAAGATTAACTCTTTCCTTCGGTTTGTGATTTTCGAATGAGGAGGCAGAATCTGTCAATTAGGACGAAACCGATCCAGCAAGGCATGAAGAAGCACTTTGACACGCACTGGATCATGTCCATGGCACAAGTCCTGGCTCAAAGCGGATCACGCCTCTGCCAAATTAGTTACACTTTAAGTTGGTTGGTTCAGGAGCCTACCCGACTCCCTCCCCAGGCCAAGGCTGTGTTGGCTCAACACCGAATTGCCGCTGTTGCTAGATTAGAATTGTGGCCACCATTTGCAGTCATTTAGCCTCTCTCTGGTCTGACCCGCTGGGGCAGGGTTGGCCGCCAGGTCTGAATTGGGCTAAATTTAAAATATCAAGTTCGCTGACTCTGTTGAGAGACAAAATATAAAAGGGGGGGGGGGGGGGGGGGCGGGGCTGCCAACTAACGCCAAACCGATGGTGAAATTAGCTCAGTAAAGCAGGGACCACACAAACCAGATTGGGTGAAACTGACAAGCTGTTTATTACTAGCGATATCGCTGGAAGAGAAGCTGACTCGGCTGACACAGAACTGACAGTCTGTTACAGGGAGATCAAGGGTTCTCTTCCCTGAGCAGAGAATCATGCCAGTTTTTTTACAGGAGTATTGTACAGTGATGCTAATTGAAAATAGGGAAAATACAGTGGTCTTGATAATTAAGTAATCCAGTTCCCATGGTGATAATCACAAAGCAGTTATCAGAAGAATCTACTGGTTTTAGATACGATGACGCATCATGGCAGCATCAATCAATTCTTAATGGGATCAGGAGATTCCAGCTCTCTTCGAGGGTCAGTGAAAATCTCCTGTGAGCGAGGTATTCTGGTGCCTCTCTCTCTGATCTGTCCTTTCTGTGGCTTTCATATCATTGGGTTACAACACTGCTCTTAGGGCTTTGGGACAGCAGTGTTGATCGAGACCAGGAAGCTTATTGTGAGTTGCTCTTGGGAAGTGTATTCCCTGGTCTGCGAGTGACTATGGTCATGTCTGGTTTCTCTTGACAGCTTGTTTGATCAATACTGATGCATTCTGGGTGTTCCTTGTCCGGTTTGGACAGGCTTGATTTTCTGTGTTCTGTGTGGCCATGCTGTGGGTAGGCGGGGGGGGGGGGGGGGGGGGGGGGGCAGATGTTTTCCCACAGTGACAAACAGTCAACTCCTTATGCATCACCATTCAAACTAGCAACCGTTTCCATCTAAAAAGGAAGCGTGTGTGTGTGTGTATGTATGTGTGTGTGTGTATATATCTACATAGATCATGGATCATAGAACACTACAGCATAGAACAGACCCTTCGGCCCTCGATGTTGGACCGACCTATGAACTATTCTAAGCTCATCCCCCTACGCTATTCCATCATCATCCATGTGCTTATCCAAGGACTGTTTAAATACCCTTAATGTGGCTGAGGTAACTACATTGGCAGGTAGGGCATTCCGTGCCTTACCACTCTCTGATTGAAGAACCTGCCTCTGACATTAGTCTTAAATCTATCACCCCTCAATTTGTAGTTCACTGTCTCTCTCTAACTAATCCTCTGATCATCTTGCATGTCTCTGTCAAATCCCCTCTTCGCCTTCTTCTTTCCAATGAGAACAGACCCAAATCTCTCAGTCTTTCCTCATAAGATCTTCCCACCAGACCATGCGACATCCTGGTAAATCTCGTCTGCACCTTTTCCAATGCTTCCACAGCCTTCCTGTAATGGGGTGATCAGAACTGTACACAATATTCCAAGTGTGGCCAATTTAGCGTTTTGTACAGTTGCAGCATGACATTGTGGCTCCGGAACTCAATCCCTCTACCTATGAAACCTAACACACCGTATGCCTTCTTAACAGTACTATCAACCTGCGTAAAAAAACTTTCAGGGACCTATGTACATGGACTCCAAGATCCCTCTGCACATCCACACTACCAAGAATCTTTCCATTGATCCAGTATTCTGCCTTCCTGTTATTCTTCCCAAAGTGAATCCCAACACATTTAGCTGCATTGAACTCCATTTGCCACCTCTCAGCCCAATACTGCAGTTTATCCAACTCCCCCGCAGCCTGCAACATTCTTCCACACTGTACACTACTCCACCGACTTTAGTGTTATCTGCAGATTTACTAACCTATCCACCTAGGCCTGTGTCCAAGTCATTTATGAAAATGACAAACAGCAGTGGTCCAAAAACAAATACCAAAACACAACACAGGTAGCCGGATTCCAGGCTGAATATTTTTCATTAACCACCACTCGCTGCCTGCTTCCTTTCAGAAAGCCAGTTTCTAATTCAAACTGCTAAATCACCCTCAATCCCATGCCTCTGCATTTTCTCCATGTATGTGTGTCGGTGAGTGTGTGTGCGTGTGTGTAAATGTTTATTATTCTCCCTCTCTGTTTCTAGCTCTTGTATGAGGATCCCTCATAGTAAAGCAATTTGATTCTCTCCATCTCTGCATCGTTCAGGTTTCAGTTCCCAAATCTAGTGCTGAACCAGGCATGATGCTGTTGAACTGCAGATCAGGCTCGAGGGGCTGAATGGCCTCTTCCTATTCCTAGTTCGGATGGTCTTGTGCTCTTAATGCTATCTCCCAGCTCTTGGCCCATGTCCTGGAGGCTATGACTACACAAGGGACGGATCTGAAGCTTTCTCCGGTCTTCCAAGGGTCTCTGAGTGAACCGGCCTTTCTGGGTTGGAATTCCAGACTCTGAGTGAGAAATGAAATCTTCTCAAGGCTCCTCTTAGTCTTTGACTGCAAGGTAGATCAGGCCAGCCACGGGTAAGTGAAAAGCAGGTCTGATGTGCTCACTTCCCTAATTCGGAATGACGTGCGGGAGTACATTGTATCCTTCATCAGACGATTGTGCTATCCCACCTGGCTGCTATCAAGGTGCAGGCTGCCTATGATATGGGTTATACAGCGTTTGCCCCTGCTCTGATTGGTTAGCTCAGCTGGCTAGGCAGTCGTTTATAATGCAGAATAAAGACAACAGCGTGGGTTCAATTCCCACACTGAATGAGGTTACCATGAAGGTCTGTCCTTCTCAATCATCGCCTGAGGATCGGTGGCTCTCCCTGCCCCCCACTGCTTAAAGCACCACCAGTCATCTCTCTCTAATAAGAGGTGCCCTATTGTCTATTAAGTCTACAGTGACATTGCATGCTGAGCTCTGTACGCAGGTCTGGTAACCATACTGGCAGAGTGATGTTAATGTGTTGGAACCATAGAAATGGTTTCTGGACTAAGATCCCCTGGAATCAGTAAAGTTTATGATGAGGAAAGGGCCCTTATGTGATCATTATCAAGAAAATGGTGGGCGGCACAGTGGCACAGTGGTTAGCACTGCTGCATCACAGCGTCAGAGACCCGGGTTCAATTCCCGCCTCAGGCGACTGACTGTGTGGAGTTTGCACGTTCTCCCCGTGCCTGCGTGGGTTTCCTCCGGGTGCTCCGGTTTCCTCCCACCATCCAAAGATGTGCAGGGTCAGGTGGATTGGCCATACTAAATTGCCTGTAGTGTTAGGTAAGGGGTAAATGTAGGGGTATGGGTGGGTTTCGCTTCGGCGGGTCGGTGTGGACTTGTTGGGCTGAAGGGCCTGTTTCCACACTGTAATCTAATCTAATCTAAAAAAAAGTGAGGGTATATAAAGACAAACTGTTTTCACTGGGTGGGAATTCCGAAACGAAGGAGCAGAGTTTGAGAATTCAGACCATAGTGTTCAGGCAGTGCATTCCACGCCCCTACCTCTCTTTGAGTGAACAAACTACCTCTGACAGCTGTCCAATATCTATCACCCCTCAATTTGAAGCCATGCCGCCGCATGCTAACCATCACCATCCGAGAAAAAGGCTCTCACTGTCCACCCTATCTAACCCTCTGATTATTTTATATGTCTCAATTACATCACCTCTCAGACTTCTTCTCTCATATGAAAACAGCCTCAAGTCCCTCACGCTTTCCTCTTAAGACCTTCCCTCCATACCAGGCAGCATCCTCATAAACCTCCTCTGAACCCTTTCCAAAGCTTCCACATCCTTCCTATAATGCGGTGACCAGAACTGAATACAATACTCCAGGTGCAGCTGCACCAGAGTTTTGTACAGCTGCAGCATAACCTCATGGCTCTCATACTCAATCTCTCTACCAATAAAAGCTGACACATTGTATGCCTTCCTCACAACCCTATCAACCTGTGTGGCAACTTTCATGGACCTGTGTACCTGGACACCGAGCTCTCTCTGCCCATCCACAGTACCAAGAATCTTACCATTAGCCCAGCACACTTTATTCCTGTTACTTCTTCCGAACTGAATCATCCCGCACTTTTCCACATTCAACTCCATTTTCCAAAGCTCAGCCCACCTCTGCAGCTTATTTTTGTCTCTCTATAACTTACAACATCCTACGGCACTATCCACAACTCTACCGAACTAAGTGTCATCTGTAGATTTACTAACACAGCCTTCTATGTCCTCTTCCAGGTAATTGATGTAAATGACAAACAGCAGTGGCCCCAGAACAGATCCTTGTGGTATACCGTTTGTAAGTGAAGTCCAGGATTAATATTTCCCATCCACTACCACCCTCTGTCTTTTTTCAGTTAGTCAACTTATGATACAAACCGCTAAATCACCCTCAATCCCATGCCTCTGTATTTTGTGCAATAGCCTACCATGGGGAACCTGACCCAACCAATGATGGTCACATCCCATGAGTGCATATTTTTAAAACATCGTTTCATGGTCTGGAAACAATAGGCCCCTCCTGTTTTGTTAACTGTGGAGTGTTCTTTATTTATAACACAAGAAATTCATGTAACCAGGTATTTTACTGCGTTACTAATCTTCGCTCTGAATGCAGACAATGTTGCTGCATAAATAAATGTGTTTATGCAACAACTTAGGTTCCGCAGCATGTGACCAACTTTCCTGAAGTGATACTGAAAATCCGAGTAATTATCAGAATTGTTTCCTTGAATGGCATAATGTAAGAAATTTACAACACTGATGAACCACAGGAGGATGAAGCTCCCAGAGATGGAGAGCAGCAAAATCACAGCCTTTCTTCTGCTCTCCATCTCTGGGTCTCTGTGATTCTCGCCTTTGCTCTCACCCTTCAGCCTCTTCCGGACTTGGCTGGTCACTAAAGTGTGTCTGACTGTCAGAGCATTGAGCGACAGAATTAAAGCGAATGGTATTAAAGGTCTTAAAACTGTATCAAGCCAATCTAAAGCCACCCACCAAGTTTCAGTAAAGTAGCTTGACTTTGTTATATAGCGGAATGGCACATTGTTGACTATCGTCCGAGGCTCATATTGAAAATAGAAGGGAATGTTTTTCAAACAGAACAGGGTGCAGGTTGTTGCGAGAACCACAGTCGCAGTTTTCTCAGTGTAGTATTTTGCTTTCAGTGCCTGACAACAAATGATCACAAACCGGTCAAAAGAGAAAGTGACGGTGAACCAGACAGAGCAGTCCCTGGCTGAACGTAACAGCATCCCAGTAACACTACACACAGAAGTGATGTCCAGGAAACACCGTGGGTAATAATAAGAGCGAATTTTTTTCACTATAATGCCAAAGATAATGACCAGAAGATCAGCATCTGCCATAACTAGCAGGTAGCGAGAAGTACACGGCGAAATACCGCACCTTCCCCGTGAAAGGATAGCAATCGACAGCAAATTAACTGTGGAAGAAAAATGGGAAAGATGTGGTGAATTACGAACAATCCCCCTGCCTATTCCAGAGAGCAACAGTATGACCTTACCACCAAAATCCAGCACACTGTGTGAGTAGAAGTGGTCAGGTTGAGTGAATTTAAACACTTTCACACCCACCTGAGATTGATCTTCCAACCTAGTGACTACAGAGATTATGGAGTTTGGACAGAGACTGAGCTCATGGCCCATCCTAGGAGAGCAGAGGGAAGTCTGTGATTTTGTTTGATTTGTATGGGCACTATCTGAATGTGTGTATTGGATTCTTCCAGTTCTCAGCTCCAACTCTGGCAGGTGCAGAATCCCATCAGAAACCTCACCCCCAACACATTCACAGGACTGGAGAATGGACTGTCAATAAATCAATCTCACCCTTCCTCCTTGGATCAGGTCATGCCCTACTCTTTGTATCGGACCAAATCCTGATTGGAGCCACAACAGGATCAGCAATTAGGTCATCTGCTTGAGAACTTGGAGTGCAAGCTCGTAGTTCCGTGAAAGTAGGGGTGCAGGTAGATAAGATAGTGAAGAAGGTATGCTTTCCTTTATTGATCAGAACACTGAGCATAGGACTTGCGAGGTCACGTTATGGTTGTACAGGATATTGGTTAGACCACTTCTCGAATATTGTATTCTGTACTGGTTACCCTGCTGTCGGAAGGATGAAGTGAAACTTGAAAAGTTTCAGAAAAGATTTACAAGGATTTTGCCATATTTGTCAGGTTTGAGCCAACAGGAAGATACTGAAAGGCCTGTGGCTGTTTGCCTGGAGCATCGGAGGATGAGGGGTGACCTTATAGAAATTAAAAGAATCAGAGGGGCATGGATAGGAAAAATAGTCAAGGTCTTTTTCCTGTGGTGGGCAAGTCCAGAACTAGGGGGCATAGTTTCAGGATGAGAAGTGAAAGATTTAAAAGGAACCTGAGGGGCAACTTTTTCACACAGAGGGTGGTGCGTGTATGGAATGAGCTACCAGAGGAAGTGATGGAGGCTGGTACACCTACAACATTTAAGTCTTATATGAGTATATGAATAGAGAGGGATTAGAGGAATATGGTCCAAGAGCTGGCAAATGGGACTCGCTTAATTTAGGATATCTGGTCTGCATGGCTGAGTTGAAATGAAAGATATATTTCGTTGCTGTGTGACTCTACGACTCTATCAGAACCTGCAAAAAATTTGAAACAAAACTACTCAATTTGTCTTCCACAGGTGCAGCAGAACAGAACATGCAGGGCTCCCTTAGTGGCAATATTGAGTTTTAGGACAGTTGTGATATTTACACTGTAAATCAACACATCCATGCATCACAAATGTCTGGGTGTGCAGGGATCCGGAGGGGAATCTGTCAAGCTTGGTGAGGAGAAGAGAATTTCCAGATGGGATGGCAGTTAGATAAAGCTTTCTAAATCAAAACGGAGCACATATCCCACAATTCCTTTGCATCACAAAAAAAAAACAATCAGAGTTTTAAATTTCACAACTGATCCAGCATCCACTGCCATTTGTGGAAGAGAATTCCAAACATCTCCCATCCTGAGTGTATCGAAATGCTTCTTCATGTCTTGCTGGATCGGTCTCGTCCTAATTGACAGATTCTGCCTCCTCATTCGAGAATCACAAACCACTGGAAAGAGTTAAATCTTTATCTTCCTTAATTTTCTAGGGAATATCGTGTAGGACTTCACTCAGATCACACCTTTTTATTTCGAGAGAAAACTGGCCTGATTTTTGAAATAAAGCATAAATTACTCAAAGTTTGTGCGAAGATTTGTAGCTCGGGTGCTCGTTGCTGTGGTTCTGTTCGCCGAGCTGGAAGTTTTTGTTGCACACGTTTCGTCCCCTGGCTAGGCGACACCATCAGTGCTTGGGAGCCTCCTGCGAAGCGCTTCTTTGGTGTTTCCTCCGGTGTTTATAGTGGTCTGTCCCTGCCGCTTCCGGTTGTCAGTTTCAGCTGTCCGCTGTAGTGGTTGGTATGTTGGGTCCAGGTCGATGTGTTTGTTGATGGAGTTTGTGGATGAATGCCATGCCTCTAGGAATTCCCTGGCTGTTCTCTGTCTGGCTTGCCCTATGATAGTAGTTTATCCCAGTCGAATTCATGTTGCTTGTTGTCTGCATAAATTACTGAATAAACTGAGGAGGATGGGCAAGAAATGTGGGTGAGAAATCAGAGTAAATGCTTTCGGTCCAGTGATCCTTCGTCTGAACTCATATCACGTGCCCTCACACCGAATTGAATCAGAAGAGATGACAGAACACTGAGATCAGAGATTGTTGCAGCCGCAGTGAGGTTAGGAGTCTGTGTCAGTGGAGAATTCTACCGAGAATGCTGCTTCAGTGAATTGCTGTGACTTTTCTGATGCCTGGATAAGGCTGACCACTCAGTGAGCTGGAGACATTATCGTTCAAAAGATAAAACCAGAGAGCAGATCAGCAGCAGATTAAAACTAGTTCAATTCTCATAAAGCCTTACCAGGAACGCCAATAATAGCAAGAATGGTGTAGAATGCCTTCTCCACTTGTTAAATTGGTCGGTGCATTTTTTCTGGGCGAGGTGACCTGTCCCTTCAGGCAGCTGACAATCTCCTTGTTTGAAACTCTGAGCTGATGCATTCCCAGAGACGCTGCCTTATACAGTGTGGAAGCTCCTTGGAGAGATCGAGGTGAACAGCATTACTCAACTTTGTTGCTGTGTTTCAAATTTCTGTCAACGTCCAAACTAATTACAATAACAAGTTTAATCCCAATAATGAAGGAGTGTTGCTGCTCAGTGCATCGTAACACAATAGCAAGAACATAATCTGGAATCTGCCAGCAATAACACTGTCCACTCAAACACCATGAGCCTCACCCCAAGGTCACAAAATATTTCAATCGATGCTGCATTGAGACAGTTTTCTCCAAGTGTGAAAATATGTCTCAGAGCTGCCGTTCTACCATCTAAGCAAGGAGGTGTCCTCTTTAAACAAGAGCATTTCACTCACTTGATTGAAAAGTGAATCTTCTCACACACTGAATGTGTGTGTTGCTGCTGAGGTCAGCATTTATTCCCTATTCCCTATTGCCCAGGATCCAGAGTCACGTGAAGGAACAAGGGAGGAGAACACACCGCCTTTCCTGAGGGAAGGGGACTCAGTGAATAAGATGGGCTTCACTTCAATGAAGATATCACTGACCACACTCTTAATATTACTGTCCATCAGAAACATCACTGACCACAGTATTAATTTCACTCCCTATTCAGAGACCTCACCTAACTCCCTTTTCTTGTCAGTTTCCATCCAAATACATAACTGAACACCAGAGGCCCACATCATCCCATTCTGGGCAGAGACCTGGTTCCCTAGGGATTGTATGTGGTCTTGGCCCTTCTTACTCGGGCCTGATGTACATTGCTGAGTGTTGTAGGCAGACAGGACCCGTTCAAATGCTTGGAGCTGCCTACATCCTCCTTCCAGCTTGTCACGGTATACTGAGGCTGCTTCCCGGTCTCCAGTGTCCCTCCTCTCACTGGGATGGGCTCTTTCCAATTGGAACAGGAGCTGTCCGTGTGGGGGAGGTTTTCCTGCAACGTTCTGTCCTGTTTCTTGTGTAAGAGCTCTCGCCCTGTCACAGTCTGCAGTTTTCTATGGAGTGACCGGATGTCAGCTGCCTTCTGCGATCGGGGTCCTCCAGGCGACAGACAGCAGCAGCAGGGTACGATGTTCTTCAGGAAGAATTGATAAAGAGGCCTTAATTTAAATGGGAAGATGTAGTAGGAGTTTTGGAGTGATTGTGTGTAACATTTACAGTCCCCTGTCACTGTGTATGTGTGTGTGAGACAGTCACAGAGTTTCAGCGGGATATTGCTGTTGGTGTGCGCAGGAACTCACACTGTCCTGGGTGGAAACATCTTTTACACAATTTTTGTCAAGCATCTTCTTCCTAGCATTGACAGATAAACTATTCATGAGAAAGCAGTACAGTCTGGAAATTTCCCTGACACGTTGCTAGGAATAAAGTACATTAGTTTCATCATCTTACATTGAATTCTATCACACACTTCTGTTCTGTTAAAAACAAAGACGTCATTTGTATAATAATCTTGTGTGAAATTGTGAATTGAGTCATAGAGTTATAGAGATGTACAGCTCGGAAACAGACCGTTCAGTCCATCTCGTCCGTGCTGACCAGATATCCCAACTCATTATGGTCCTCTTTGTCAGCACAGATTGAGAGGATTCTGTAACCTTTTTACCTGCTGCTGTGGGCCTATGCGAATAAACTTTACCATTGCGGGTATAAGGTTTCAGTAGATCTGTCACTTCCTCCTTAACCAACCTCCCACCAGCTTATACATTCTGGTACAGCTTTCTGGCCTCCACTGTTATTTCCATTAACACTCCAACAAAATTCACTGGCTTATCCTGTTTTCCTACATTTGGTTTCCCAGTGCTTTCCCTAACCCACCAGCACTGTGATTTCATGTGGCCTAATTTATTGCAATGAAAACACCGGGGCTTTTTAACTTCTCTGTCCCCTTGAAGGGTTTCCTTTTTATTCTGTGGTATGTTATCCCTACAATCTTCACCAAGATCTACCTTTCCTTTCCGCATCAGGATTTCTCTTCTCCACATTTTCTGTCGCTCATGGACTGAAACTGATATTGGAAGCCAATCTTTGATATCTGGACAAACGCATGTTCATCATTTTGCCATTTTCACTCTCAGCTCTTCCTCTTGAGATCTCACTCCTTCAGGAAGAGAATTTTTGAACCCCTCCAAAATAATTGTATCTCTAAGAACATCGTAGGTTTGCTCTACTTTTTTAAATATCCTTATCCACCCGCAAAAATTATTTTGTTTGATCCTTTCAAACTCAGTGTAGGTTTGACCGGGGTCCCTCCTTAGATTCCTGGAACGTTGCCTGTAGGCTTCTGGCACAAGCTCCTATGCACTTAAGCTGGCTTTATTCACCTCCTCGTACTCCCCAGACACCTCCTCTGACAGCTCACTCGCTCTCCCTACATGTTTTGTTTGGATCAACAAAATCCACATGGTCACGGATCACTACATTTGTTTCGCTACCTTTTCAAGTGAGATGGAAAAGGCTTCCACATCCTTCTCATTGAATTTAGACAATAATTGAATATATTTAAACCGTTTCTCAACCGGCCTTTGTTTACCATGGGTTTGCGCATTTTCACTAAGTTTACCTTCCGCCTTCATCTCCATCCTTTTAAGCTGACTTTCCTGTCTCAGTGTCACTTTCTGAAGTTTAACCTCCCTCTCTTGCTTCCCTTCCTTTCCTCTCTCGCCTTTCCTTCCTCTTTCTCTCTCTTGCCTCTCTCTTTCTCTGTTTTTCCCTTCTTGTTCTGCTGAAGCGGTTCGTTCTTTTTCTCTTTCCTCTGTTTAAGTTATAATTCAAACTGTTTCATTTCTGCTGCCCTTGACTTGTCTCTTGCCTCTCACTCAAGCTGCTACATTTTCAATTGAACATTAGCCATCTCTAAAGATTCTGATGGCGTTTCCAGTGAATGTAAACGCTGAGCTACTGCTGTCCTTTCCTCACGGAAGGAGGCAGCTCCAACCCCATCCTGCCATAATTCTATCAGTTTGGTCTTAATTACTTATTGCAAAGCCCCAAGGTCATCTCTTCCACCTGCAGAGAACCTTTGGTGACTGAAAAAGCCATTGTTATCCCAAGCACAGTTTAAGCCAACTGAGTTCAACCCCCAGAACAAAAGATAGTAACACCCACCACCTGCTGCCTTTGAGACCAACAACCCTGATCTCAAATCAAAACAATGGAACAAATTCCAGATGAGACCCCAATCTGTAATGTACCAGGCCAGAGCCCTCCAAACATTTCAAGAAGGTAGCCCAGACTCTCACTGTGTTAGTTGTTTTTAGCAGGTGTACAGCGGATATTCCAGGAGAGATGCAGTTGACCTCACCACTTAGTTTGAAACAAAATAGAATTTATTTAAAATATGTCCAAATGAAGCAGACACAAAAGAGAACAGAATACAGAATAACTTAACCTCTCTGAAAACCCAACAGATTATCCCAACTTAATGATGCTGTCCCAATACTTGCAGCAACTCCCACAACCACTCCTTGGTACAAAGGAGAAAATCAAACCCAGGGTGTTACAGGAGTGAAGGTAGATACAGGATCAGTCAGGACCTGCTTCTGTGGGTCCAGCAGCTTCAAATGAAGACTGCTAAAACCCAAACCAAACCAGAGCTCGGAGAACGGGTCACTCCCCCTTCATTGGACAACGGTTTTATTTTGAAAACCTCGAAAACCTGTTGGCTGAGAGAAATCCAAGTTAATGTTTCATTGCCAGTGTTTTTCTCAGAACTGGATCAGAAAGAATAGCTGATTTTTCATCACAGATGGTGCCAGACCTGATGAGATTTTACAGCAATTTGATTTGAATTGATTTATTGTTGGCACATGTACCTAAGTGCAGTGAAAAGTTTTGTTTTGTGTTCGGTACAAGCAGATATACCATACAAGGATGTACAGATGCCAGGGTGATTGAATAGAGGGAGGCAGACAAAGTTACGTTAACACGGGAGGATACAACAGAAAGACCAACATCAGATTTAAAATTTGAGAATTCCGTTCACAGTCTAAAAAGAACAGGGAAGATGCTGGTCTTGAACCTGTTTGTAAGTGTGATTAAGCTTTTTGCATATTCTGTCTGGTGCAAGAGTTTGGAAGCGATTATATCCAGGCTGGGAGCGATATTTTATGATATTGGCAGCGTTTCCAGGAACGGAAAGGGCAGATGCAGTCAACGGACAGGAGGTTGGCTTGTGTGATGGTTTGGGTCTTGTTCACAATTTCCTTACGGTCCAGGGTGGAGAAGTTTCTGGACTAAGTCGTGATGCTCCCAGATGGAATGTTTCCTAAGGTGAATTTAAAATGGTTGGTGAGACTCCGAATGGGCATGCCGAATTTCCCAAGCATCCTGAGGAATCAGGGGTATTATTGTGGCTCCTTGACCCTCACATCTCCGTGGGTGGTCCAGGACAGATTGTTGGTTATCGTCACTCCAAGCAAAGTGACACTGTCGATCATAACCACCTCAGCTTCTGTTTCGGTTTTTGATTTCAAGCTCCCGCAGTTCTTTTACGAAGTATTACTTTCCCAGTTTCACAATGGAGTCCTCAGATACCTGTCATTATGAAAAATAGGGAACAATTTGAGTGAGGTATTTTTCATAGAATGGCATACTCATGTATTAACAGGACAAGTTAACAACCCATGACTATCCTTTCAGCTTGGGGTTTTTCTGGTCATAGAGTCATAGACGAATACAGCATGGAAACAGGCCTTTCAGCCGAAACTGCTCCATGCTGACCACGTGCTCATTCCAATTGCCTGTATTTGGTCCATATCCTTCTACACCCATCCCATCCCTGTACCTTTTTAAATGAATTTTAAATGTTGCTGTTGTCGCTCCCTCAACCACTTTCTCTGCCAACTCATTCCATTCACTCTCCGCATGAAGACGTTGCCCCTCAGGTCCTTCCTTAAACCTTCCGCGTCAACTTCAACTTACACCCTCTAGTTTTCAATTCTCCAACCCTGGGAAAAAGGCAATAAGCTTTCATCCTATCTCTGCCGCTCACGATTTCACACACATCATTCTCCTGCATTCCAAGAAATAAAGTGCTATCCTGGGTAACCTTTGCATAAAGCTCAGGCCTATTAATCCTGGTAATATCTTCATTAATCTTCTTTACACTCCTTCCTTTATTAATTATGTATTTCTGATAACAGGGTAACCAAAACTGATGTAGGCCAGCATGGTAAATGCCTTCTTCACCACCCTGTCTACCTGTGGCAGCATGTTCCAAGGACTATGTACTTGTACTCATGTGTCTCTCTGTTCCACAACACTCCTCAGGACCTTAGTATTTATGGTGTAAGTCCTAACTTGGTTTGACTTTCCCAAGTGCAACACTTCACATTTATCTGTATTGAATTGCATTTGCCAATCCTCAGCCCACTTCCCTCTAATGCTTGGCAACATTTGTTGCTATCAATGATACCTCAGAATTTGGTATCATCTGCAAACTTACTCATCCTGCCTTGTACATTCATTTCCCGATCATTTATAACAAATACCGAAGGTCCCAGCAACGACCCCTGTGGTTCACCACTAGCTACAGGACACCAGTCTGAGAAACGACATTCAACAATTACACTCTGCTTGCTCCCATTGAGTAAATTTTGAATCTAGTTAGCTCGCTCTCCCTGTATGCCATGTGACTGACATTCACGATTAACCTGCCAGGCGGGGACCTTAACAAAGGCCTGAAGGTCAAATTGCTGACATGAACAATAACAACTGTCTTCCTTCTTGCTAGTTATTGCTGCCACCAGCAGAGAGTTTTGTCTGGATTCTCGTTGAGTGTGGTTTTTGCTTGGCCTCCTACTGTCACACTTGGTCAAATGGTGCCTTGATGTTGATGGGAGCTCCTCTCCCTTCTCCTCTGGAGTTCAACTTCTCTGAACCAAGGCTGTAATCAATGGCCCTTGGAGCACCCAAACTGGCATCAGTGAGCAGGTTGTTGCTGACCAGGTATTGCTTGTTAGACCTGTTAATGATACCTTCCTTCCCAATTCCATGTTAGAGAATGGACAGATGAGGCATTAATTGACAACATCAGATTGACTTCATTTTTCTGTGTAAAACATGCCTGAGTGATTTTTCACACTCTCGGTCCATGCCAGTGCTGTTGCTGCATGAGGACACTTTCGCTCGGCAGGCGGCAACTTTTCGATGTTTAAGTTATCAGGCCCGATGACCTTTTCAGTATCCAGTGCCTCCTGTCATGCTGTAACATCAGGGAGAGTGAATTGAATTGGCTGGAGACTGTGATCTGTGGACATGGGGACCTCAGGTCGAGGCTGAAATGGATCTACGTCTTGGTCTTTTAGGTTGTAGGTTGTTGCAAATGTTTCAGCTTTATCTTTTGCACTGATGTCCTGGACTCCCCATAACTGAGGGCTTAATTGGTGGAGAGAAGCTTTCTCACCCAGTGGTTTAATTGTCCACCATCTTTTATGACTAAATGTGCCAGAGCGTGGATCTGCTGAACTCAGATGTGATGCAAAAACAGAAATTACTGGTGGAACACAGCAGGTCTGGCAGCATCAGTGGGGAGAAAGCAGAGTTTCATTGGTTGTGTGATCACTCAGCTCTGTCTGTAACTTGTTCCATACAAAAGTCGTTCTGTTTTGTACCTTCACCAGGTTGGAACCTTACATATTGATTTTCAGTGCTGCTGTTTGTATGTGCTGTTGTACTCATCATTGAACCAGTCTAAAGACTTTCTATTCAAATACTCACCCAGATGCCTTTCAATGCTGTAATTGTGCCAGCTTCCACCATAGAGCCATAGGGTCATAAAGCATGGAGACAGACCCTTCGAAGCATGCAGTCCAAGCTGAACATACTCCCAATTTAAACTGGTCCCACTCACCTGCTCCTGACTCATATCCCGCCAATCCCTGCCTATTCACGTATCCATCCAAATGACTTGGTTCCACACGTACATCACGCTCTGCAGGCTGGGAATGCCCCTCCGGTCGCTTTGAAATGTTTCCCCTCTCAGTTTAAACCCATGCCCTCTAGTCATGGACTCTGTTATCCTGGGGGAGACCTTCGCTTTTCACCCTATCCACGCCCCTCATGATTTTATGAACCTCTACAAATTCTTCCTCAGCCACTGACACTCCAGTGAAAGAAAAACCAGGCTATCCAATCTCTCCCTGTAACTCAAACCCTCCAGTCAGATATGTCGGGCAGATCGTCGGTGATTGTCTGTGCAAGGTATAATTCTGATGCTGGAAATGACGCACTGAACTTTATGGACACCTCGTCATGAGTTGGTCGATCTGTTTGAAGCCTGGCCCATTTCACACAGATACAGAGCCACACCACATGATGCAGTGCCCATTAAATGTGTGGCAGGCAGATTGGTGACAATTCCTTTTGTACTGTCCCAGTTCATTCAGCAGGTGGTGCTGCTGAGCCTGTTTGGTGATGGACACTGAAGCCTCCCATACAGAGTCCATTCTCTGTCCTTTCCACCTGCAATGGTATGTTCGAACAGGGAAATTCGAGGGATGAGGTAATTGATAATCAGAAGAATGTTGCTGTGTCTGTGTTTAACCGGATGCCATGAGGCTTCATGAGGTCAGGCATCAATGATGAGCACTTCCTAGTACCCCCACCCCCCCCTGACTGTATCCCACTGGGCGGCTCCCTCTGCTGGCTCTGTCCTACTAGTGGGAAAGGACCTGCCCTGAGACGCTCATAGTATTGGCTGGGACATTGTCTGGAATGTGGGTTTCCGTGAGCGTGACGATGTTCAATTGTTGCTGGATTAGTCTGTGAGAAATATAAGGTCAGGTTTAAGTTCTATACAGTAAAGAGTTAACCTCTCTTTATTTCTTTGAATCTTAAAATCAAACCAAACTAAATTATTTTTTCAGTTGAAGATTATTCATTTGAATAATCAGAATGCGCACCTAATTATTGCTAACTTTAGTGACAGTAGTCACCAATGCATTATTGCTCAGTTCAATAACCGCAGAAAGGAGCTGATTCATGTTTAGATGTGTCAGCACATGATCTTTGCACTACCATATACGTCAAAAATATGATTGAAAAGCCCTGAATCTATATATATAATATTGCTGGACCACACTGGCATTTCCAATAAAGAGTGATCGGCTCCTAAATATCTCCAAATAGCTCCCAAACTGGATCTGGCCAGATTTCAAACATTTCTTTACAACAGACAATTTGGACTCGTGCTTGAATAAGGGGAAATGCATGGACCAGATTGGCCAATGGGCTAGCACAAGACTCAGTGCAATTTTCACCATTAATGCAAATGAGCTGCCAATAACCGTGATTTGTAAGTTTGTCCATGATGATGACATTGAGTGTGCCACATAAGCATCATAATTCTCCTGTTTGGAGCAGATCATTATTGAAGGTGTTAGAAAAGTGATGGATTACATTGCACCTTGCATTGAATCACTCATCAACAAGATCCCACGCATGTCAGCTCCACAATCCCAGTGTCCAAATAGAATTGTGCATCCACATGGTGGTGGCATGGTAGCACAGTGGTTAGCACTGCTGCCTCACAGCGCCAGAGACCCGGGTTCAATTCCCGCCTCAGGCGACTGACTGTGTGGAGTTCGCACGTTCTCCCCGTGTCTGCGTGGGTTTCCTTCGGGTGCTCCGATTTCCTCCCACAGTCAAAAGATGTGCAAGGCTAGGTGAATTGACCATGCTAAATTGTCCGTAGTGAGAGGTAAGGGGTAAATGTAGGGGTATGGGTGGGTTGCGCTTCGACGGGTCGGTGTGAACTTATTGGGCCGAAAGGCCTGTTTCCACACTGTAATATAATCTAATCTACATTGCTGGCCAGCATGATCCCAACTAGCATTATTGTGTGTGAGTCAAACTTGAAATTTTTATGAAGATGTTTTCAATATTATATTTATCATTAATAGCAAAGTGTAATCATTGAAGATCATAAATGCTTTGAATAGCCACTTGATTGTGCCATAAACACATCCAACCATTTGTTGAGTTCAATTTTTAGAGGGAAATCTAATGAAAACATAGTGCTCAAATGGTGCGTCTGGTTAGCGCACCCAGGATCAAATTATTATTTAGCTTAAGAACTCTGAAAATATCCAATTATTTTTCCTTTGAATACAAATATTCCACACCTAATTGTCTTCATGACAATAATTTAACTATGTTTCCAAATATTCCAGATACGAGGTCACATTAAATTGGTTCGATCTGGCTCACATGTGAGTAATCTGGGATAAGAATCTCAGTGCGCGTGTGATGCTACGTAGGCCTTGCCTCTGAAAGACTGACAGATTGTTCCAACAGCATATCCCTTCAGCTCTTCACAACAAGCAAGTTGCTGCCTGCACCCAACCAGTTTATACTCACAAAACCTTAAACCCACAGTCCAGCAGGTCTGAAGACCTCCTCGTGGGTCTGCTCCTGGGCCTGGCCAAACTGGCCATTAACAGGTCCAGGCAGCGGGCCGTGGAGGGGGTCGTTAGGGCCGACTGCCTGCCCCTCTTCCACGGTTATGTTAGAGCACGGGTGTCCTTGGAGAAGGAGCACGCGGTGTCGACCAACACCCTGGAGTTGTTCAGGGAGAGGTGGGCGCCGCAGGGAGTGGAGTGCATCATTTCTCCCTCCAATTCTATTTTGATTTAGTCCCTACCCTCCCCTTCACTGTTTTGATCACACAGCACTGCCCTTTGATGTTAAGGGCAGTGTTTGTCACTGGCCACCCGGGTGTTTTCCTATCTTCCTGGTGGTGGAAATTGAATAAAGATTGGTGCACTTTGTGCCTTCCACTGTGTCTCACACCTGCACACACACACCATGGGTTCTGGGGATAAAATAAGCACTAAAAAAAAAGAATAAAGAGAAAAAGAAAAAAAAAACACAGTCCACTATTAGTCATGATTGGACAACATTTTTAATTAATCCTAATCCATTCATGGGCATCACTGCCTGGGCCAGCATTTATTGCTCATTTCTTGTGGCTGTTCAGAAGGTGTTGCTGAGCTGCTTTCTTGAACTGTTGTTGTCTGTGTGCTGCACACAGAATTACAACACTGTTATGAATGGCTGAGAAGCAGAATGGTGATATATTTCCAAATCATGATGATGATTGACTTTTAAGGGAATTTGTAGTGCATGATAATTCCATGCATCTGCTGCTCATGTCCTTCTAGATTATTGTGGGTTTGGAATGGTTTGTTTGAGGAACTTTGCATGCAATTCTGGTCTCCTTCCTATCGGAAAAATGTTGTGAAACTTGAAAGGGTTCAGAAAAGATTTACAAGGATGTTGCCAGGGTTGGAGGATTTGAGCTATCGGGAGAGGCTGAACAAGCTGGAGCTCTTTCCCTGGAGCATCAGAGGCTGAGGGGTGACGTCATGGAGGTTTATAAAATTATGAGGAGTATAGATAGGGTAAATAGGCAAAGTCTTTTCCCTGGGGTCAGGGAGTCCAGAACTAGGTTAGGTTTAGGTTGAGAGGGGAAAGATACAAAAAAGAACTAAAGGGCATTTTTTTCACACAGAGGGTGGTACGTGTATAGAATGAGCTGCCAGAGGAAGTGGCAGAGGCTGGTGCAATTTCAACATTTAAGAGGTATTTGGATGGGTGTATGAATAGGAAGGGTTTGGAGGGATATGGTCCGGGTACAGGCAGGTGGTACCAGAATAGGTTGGGATGTCTGGTCAGCATGGACAGTTTGGACCGAATGGCCTGTTTCCATGCTGTCCATCTCTATGACTCTATGACTTTGGTGAATTTCTGCAATGCATCGAGTAGTTGGTACATTTAGCTGCTACTGAGAGTCAGTGGTGGAAATAAAATGGCTATGTTGACCATCAAGTGAACTGTTTTATCCCGGAGAGTGTCGAGCTTCTTGAATGCTGTTGCAGCTTCACTCATCGTGGCAAATGGGGAATGTTCCACCACATTCCTGACTTGGACCTTGCAAATGGTGGACAGATGGAAGTCAGGAAGTGAGTTATTGCCTGCAGTATTCCTAGCTTCTGCCCTGCCTTGTCACCACTATATTTAAATGGATGGTCCAGTTCAGTTACTGGTTAATGGCCATCTCAAGATGGTGATAGTTGAGGAATCAGCAACGGTAACCCCATTGAATATCAAAGGATGATTGTTTGACTCGTGTTGTTAGAGTTCATCTTTGTCTGGCATTTATGTGTCATGTATGCTATTTGCCACTTTTCATCCCAAGCCTGCATATCGTCCAGGTATCAAGGCATTTGGGTATGGAGTGCTTCAGTATCTGAGTAGTCACAAATGCTGCTGAACACAGTGTAATTATTAGCTAATATCCCCATGACTGACCCTCTGATGCAGGGAAGTCCACTGATGAAATTACTGAAGGTGGTCAGGCCTAAGACACTCCTTTCAGGAACTCCTGCAGAGATTCCCTGCAGCTGTGATGACTGACCTCAAAGAACCAGAACTTTCTTCTTTTCTGCTGGGGATGACTCCACCCAGTGAAGAGCTTCCCCTGATTTCTATTGCCTCCAGTTTTGCTCAGGTTCCTTGAAGCCATACCAGGGCAAACACAGCCTTGATGTTAATTACAGTCAGCCTCACCCCACCTCTGGAATTCAGCTCTTTCTGTCCATGTTTGGTCTAAGGCTGGAATGAGGTCAGGAGCTGAGTGGTTACACTGAGCAGGTTGTTGGTGTGTCGGCACGGCTTCATAGCCATGTTGATGAAGCTTTCATTCACATTTTCATGATCGATATCATATTGGTGGGGTGCGAATTCGCCGGGTTGGCTTTGCCCTGTTATTTTTGCACAACACATACCTGAGCACATTTCCACTCTCTCAGGAAGATGTCAGTGCTGTAGCTCAGCAGGAACTGCTTTCCCAGTGATGCAGCATGTTCGGGAGCACATGTCATCTGTCCCATTGCTGGAATCTTGTCAAGGCCCCAGCCTTTACTCACAAGAGGAGGTCAAGATGGATCAACCCATCAGAATTTCGGTCTGAAGACTTTTTCAAATGGGTTTAGCCTTATATTTGCATTGATTTATTGGGCTCTCCCATTGTTGATTATTGCAGATATATGTAGAGCCTCCTCTCAATGACTTGTTTAATTGTTCACGATCATTCAAGACTGGATGCGACTGGACTGCAGGGCTTTGTTCTAATATGTTGATTGTCGAATTTCTTAGTTGTGTCTGACACATCAGGGTCATGCATGTGGCGAATGTGTTGGTGAAGACCACAGTTTGGAAATCGTTGTGAAGCAGGTGGAAAATGGTGACTTAATTCTGTAAGCGTCCACATTTTAGGAAGTTATCCCATAATCCCTAACAGTGCACAGAGTTAAAGACTTGAAGATCGAAGAAGGCCATGTACAGAGATTACTGCTGTTCTCTGCACTCTGCTTGAATTTGTCACACTGAAAATCCTGGCCATTCAGTCTCTTGATGGGCTGAAGCTGCCCTGAGACTCGGAAGGAGATCTTCAGCCACTGGGAGGAGGGACTGAGGAGGATTCTCACAATGACCTTTTTCATAGCGGACAGTGAGAAATTTCTCTGTACGGTTGCACCTGTCTCCTTTCTTGAAGATGGTCACAGTAGTGGCGTCTCTGAGATTTCTGAGCATGCTCCCTTCATTCCGGTAAACGATGGTGAGGTGGATTCATGACAAGAATGACTCTCCGCCATATTTTAGTCCTTCACTGGGGATTCGATCTGTGCTGGTAGCCTTGTTGCTGTTCTGTTTGCTGGAGGTGTTTTTGTCCTCAGGGTGGGTTGGAGGATTGCTTAGATGGCAGTGGGTAGAGTGTGTCAGGAACACTTGCGCCGAAGGCTGTGAATTGATGGAGGAGGCCCTCGAAGTGGTCTCTCCAGCGAGTGCTGAGTGCCTCTTGGTCTTTGGTGAGGGACTCTCTGTGCTTGGCTCTCAGTGGGGTCACTCCCTGTGTACTCGGGCTGTAGGTGGATTTCATTGAGCTGAAGAAGCCGTACACATTGTGGCTGTCAATGAGTCACGGACTCTCCTGCTGACTTTCTCTACCCACCAACTATTCTTTAGGTCACGGCTTCTTAGTTTCACCTCGGCCTTCAGTTGCGTCTCTGCTTGTTTCCATTTGCTGGAGTTATGGTCGAGCTGCCATTTCAGGACTACCTCACCTTTGCAGTCTTGGAGATCTTGGATCTCCCGCTTATTCTCAATGAGCCAGTCCTGGGGTTTCCTGGTCGAGAGGTCAAGGGTCTCCACACAGTTGCTGACTGGGAAGGGGTTTATGGTGGACCAGATGTTGTGGGCACTCTGTGACTCAGGTATCTTGGTCACCATCAGGCCGGCTGTGAGGCCCGGCCTGAGAAACACTTCCTTCAGCAGGATAGCGAGTTTGAGGCTGGTGTGGAATGAGTCTTCTGTCTCATGCATTGTGTCTAGATTCAGGGCAGAGGCACTGACAGCTGTGAGATGCTGCTTCTGGCACAGGATGTGTCAGAGGATCATGAGGAGCTCATTTACCCCAGAGGGGATTTGTTGGAATGTCTGACTAGTTACTTTGTTATGGTGAAGCCGGTCCCATGAAGATCTGTGTTTGCGTTTCACGAAGAAAGTGGATCTGCCACCTTGTTCTTGAAGTGACCTTTCTCCTGCCAGTCATATCCCACTCACAGCGACGATGTCAGTGTTGTGATGCTGGGAAATGGCAGCAGTGAATTATTCAGGTCTATTGGTGTTGATGTTATCCATCAGGTTCCGAATTTTCCAGCTCGCAGAATGATTTGCGCGTGGGGCAGCGTTGAGATGGAAGCTGCCTGTTTGTGGATCCCTTTAATTTGGAGTGTTCCCTGCACACCAACCACCACATGGTCCCAATGGAATGAGGTCTGGAGCCAATGGCAGGGAAAGTCCGAGAGAACTGAAGACCAGGCTCTGCTTCAGGACGCTGCTGGGTTTCTTTGAACAGAGATGAGATAGACAGTGTTTCTGTTATCTGAAATTTATTTGGGGGAACAAGCAACTAAAGATGAAGCTGACCAGCTAATTGTTCCTTCTGGTTGAAATGCTGTCTTCTGAGTTCAAAGAGTCTTTAATTGTCTTTATCAAGGAATGTTTGATAAATCTTCTCAACACTCTAATTTCTGTGCATGTTGAGTCTGCCAAGACCATGCAAGTATCTCTGTGTGTCATGGACATTGCCTATAAGGTACAAAACACAAAATTCGAGTTGACATCAATAGTCCATGTGTGTATCTTTTATTTTACACACCAAGATAAAAGAAATCCATTGGACAATATTACTGTTTTTATTTCAGAAAGACACCAAGTGCTGAATTTTGTTATTATGCGTGTGTGTATGTGTCTGTGATCATGTAAAGAGATGACTACTTATGCTACTTTATTACTGATGTCTGGTTTATATATCTTTCTTATTTCAGCCTGACACAGACAGATGTTTAATTCACCAAATGTACAGTTTCCCAGTTTTGCACACCTGCCATGGCCCTTATCTAATGGTCCTTCCTTGTGCTTCTTCATCACCCTGAATTACATCCACCTACAGTTCCGCCATTTACACCTACCCAATATCAAAGTCACTGAATCTCCATCCATGCTTCTCCCCTTTTGAGAGTTCCAGTAGACTAGAGGTGGACAAATACATAAAAGAATCTGCCCAGAATATTGCTCCAAAGCAAAGTGAGAACCTGCAGGAGATGTCACATTGCACATTGAACAGAAGAGATGTAAAGAATTAATGTTTGTGGTTGTGGTGGCAATCAAGGAACTCTCCTGCTGACTTTCTCTACCCACCATCTACTCTTTCGGTCACAGCTACTTTGTTTCACCTCGGCCTTCAGTTGCGTCTCTGCTTGTTTCCATTTGCTGGAGTTATGGTGGAGCTGCCGTTTCAGGACTACCTCACCTTTGCAGTCTTGGAGATCTTGGATCTCCTGATTATCCTCACTGAGCCAATCTTGGGGTTTCCTGGTCAAGAGGCCAAGGGTCTCCACATAGTTGCTGACTGGGAAGGGGTTTAGGGTGGATCAGATGTTGTGGGCACTCTGTGACTCAGGTATCTTGGTCACCATCATGTCGCCTGAGAAACACTTCCTTCAGCGGGATAGTGATAGTTTGAGGATGGTGTGGAATGAGTCTTCTGTCTCCTGCATTGTGTCCAGAAGTGGCCTTTCTCCTGCCAGTCATATCCCACTCACAGCGACGATGTCAGTGTTGTGATGCTGGGCAATGGCAGCAGTGAATTATTCAGGTCTATTGGTGTTAATGTTATCCATCAGGTTCCGAATTTTCCAGCTCGCAGATTGATTTGCGCGTGGGGCAGCGTTGAGATGGAAGCTGCCTGTTTGTGGATCCCTTTAATTTGGAGTGTTCCCTGCACACCAACCACCACATGGTCCCAATGGAATGAGGTCTGGAGCCAATGGCAGGGAAAGTCCGAGAGAACTGAAGACCAGGCTCTGCTTTAGGACGCTGCTGGGTTTCTTTGAACAGGGACGAGATAGACAGTGTTTCTGTTATCTGAAATTTATTTGGGGGAACAAGCAACTAAAGATGAAGCTGACTAGCTAATTGTTCCTTCTGGTTGAAATGCTGTGTTCTGAGTTCAAAGAGTCTTTAATTTTCTTTATTAAGGAATGTTTGATAAATCTTCTCAACACTCTAATGTCTGTGCATGTTGAGTCTGCCAAGACCATGCAAGTATCTCTGTGTGTCATGGACATTGCCTATAAGGTACAAAACACAGAATTCGAGTTGACATCAATAGTCCATGTGTGTATCTTTTATTTTTCACACCAAGAAAAAAGAAATCCATTGGACAATATTACTGTTTTTATTTCAGAAAGACATCAAGTGCTGAATTTTGTTATTATGCGTGTGTGTATGTGTCTGTGATCATGTAAAGAGATGACTACTTATACTTCTTTATTACTGATGTCTGGTTTATATATCTTTCTTATTTCAGCCTGACACAGACAGATGTTTAATTCACCAAATGTACACTTTCCCAGTTTTGCACACCTGCCATGGCCCTTATCTAATGGTCCTTCCTTGTGCTTCTTCATCACCCTGAATTACATCCACCGACAGTTCCGCCATTTACACCTACCCAATATCAAAGTCACTGAATCTCCATCCATGCTTCTCCCCGTTGGAGAGTTCCAGTAGACTAGAGGTGGACAAATACATAAAAGAATCTGCCCAGAATATTGCTCCAAAGCAAAGTGAGAACCTGCAGGAGATGTCACATTGCACATTGAACAGAAGAGATATAAAGAATTAATGTTTGTGGTTGTGGTGGCAATCAAGGAACTGCTTTGTTCTGGAGAATGTCAGTCCTCTTGAGTGTTGTTGGAGGTGCACTCATTCCAAGCAAATGGAGAGTGATCCATCATGCTCCCACCTTGGAGATGATGGCCAGGCTCTGGCAGATAGGGGTGTCAGGAGGTGAGTTACTCTCTGCAGGATTCCGAGCACCTGAACTGCTCTTGGAGCAACATTAATTGTATCAATGCACCTGTTCAGTTTCTAGTCAATGGTAACTGTCAGGTTGTTGATAATAAAGAATTTAATAGCGACAATGCTATTGAAGCACAGTGATCAAGAGGTGGATTCTCTCCTGACTGTACTCGTGTGGTGTGAACATTATTTGCCATTTATCAGCCCAAGCTTGCATATTGTCCTGGTCTTGCACCATTTGGACATGGACTGCGTCAGGAATTGAACAGTCCTTGAAAGTAGACTCGCAGGTAGATAGGAAGGTAAAGAAGGCGTTTGGTGTGTTTTCCTTTATTGGTCAATGCACTGAATATGGGGGTTGGGGGGTCATGTTGAGCTGTATATGACATTAGTTAGGCTACTTTTAGAATTTTGCATACAATTCGGAAGTATTTTGTGAAACTTGAAAGGGTTCAGAAAAGATTTACAAGGATGTTGCCAGGATTGGAGGACTTGAGCAATAGGGAGAGGCTGAATAGGCTGGGGCTGCTTTGGCTGATGCATCAGAAACTGAGGGGTGACATTATAGAAGTTTATAACATCATGAGGGGCTTGGATAAGCTAAACAGACAGGATCTTTTCCCTGGAGTGCGGGAGTGCAGAACTAGAGGATACAGGGGTTAGGACGAGAGGGGAAAGATACAAAGGGGACCTAAGGAACAAATATTTCATGAAAAGAGTGGTGCATCTATGGAATAAGCTGTCACAGGATGTGGGGGGACTGTTACCATTGCAGCATTTAAAATAAATCTGGATGGGTATATGAATAGGATGGGTTGAAGAGATATGGGCCAAGTGCTGGCAAATGGAACTAGATTATGTTAAGCTATCTGGTCGGCATGGACGAGTTTCACGAAATGATATGCTTCCGTGCTGGAAGTCTCTATACTCTATCACTCACAATTGTGCTGTATGTTTTACAATCATTAGTGAGTGTCCGACTTGATGGAACAAAGGTGATTCATGAAGCAACTGAAGATGGTTGGGCCAATGACACTACCTTGATGAAGGGTAAGACTCCTTGATGCCATATTCAGTCAAATGTTACCCTTGTGTCAAGTTTAGTCACTCTCACCTCACCTCTGGAATCCCTCTCTTTTACTATGCCTGCACCAAACGTTTTTATGAGGTCAGGAGGCAAGTGACCCTTGGTTGAAACCATACTAACCGCCTTTGAACATGTCCTAACTTTGGAATTATCGCTTAATAGCGAACCTTTCCATCACTTTGGTAACCCTGGAGAGTCGACAAATAAGGTGGCAAATGGTTAGGTTGAGGATTTCCTGCTAATGATACTTAGAGTCTAAGAGATGTACAGCACAGAAGCAGACCCTGCAGTCCAAGTCGTCCATGTTGCCGTCCAGATATCCCAACGTAATCTAGTCCCATTTGCCTGCACTTGTCCAGCATATACCTCCAAAACCTTCCTCTTCATATATCCATTCAGATGTCTTTTGAATACTGTACGTGTACCAGAATTGTATGAAATATTCCAATAGTGGCTAAACCAATGTCCCGCACAGCCACAACATGACCTCACCACTTTTATACACAAGGCTCCGAACAATAAAAGAAAGCATAACAATCGCCTTCTTTACTATCCTATCCTATCCATTTGTGACTCTATTTTCCAGGAACTATGAACCTGCACTCCAAGGTCTTTTTGTTCACCAACACTCCATAAGACATAACCATTAAGAGTATAAGTCCTGCTATGATTTCTTTTCCAAAATCCAGCACCCCATATCTATCTAAATTAAACTCAAACTGCCACTCCTCAGCCCGTTGTCCCGTGCATTCAAGATCCATTTGTACACTGAGGTAATCATCTTCGCTGTCCACTACACCTCCAACTTTGGTGCCATCTGCAAACTTACTAAATATACCCCCTACGTTCACATCCATATCATTTATATAAATGATGAAAAGTAGTGGAATGAGTATCGATCTCTGTGGCACACCGCTGGTCACAGGCCTCTAGTCTGAAAAGCAGCACTGTCCCAACACCATCTATCTTCTGCCTTCAAGTCAGCTCTGTAACCAAATGGCGAGTTCTCCTTGTATTCCATGTGACCCAACCTGGCTGACAAGTCTACCACGGGGAACCTTGTAAAATGTCTTACTGAAGTCCTTATAGATCACATCCACTGCTTTGCACTCATCAGTCCTCTTTGTGATTTCTTCAGAAAACTCAATCAAGTTTGTGAGACATGATTTCCCACTCATCAAGCCATGCTAACTATCTTGCCTTTCCAAATACATGTAAATCCTATCCCTCAGGATTCCCTCCAACAACTCGCCCATCTTGGGAAATTTTCCCCATTGCCAGATAAAAACCAGTGCTCTAGGTATCCTGGAACAGCTTGGTTCTGAGCAGCATTGTGGAAGAGAGATGCAAAAATGCAATATGTATCATTGACTCCTGCCCCAATAAAGTTTCATTGCATCAAATCAAACATGGGCCAGGGCACCTCCTATCGATTCTAATGACCTTCACCCACAACTTGCCTCCCTGATGACACATCTTTAAGTGGAAACACTTCGAGGAAGCACTGAGAGAGAAACGACAAAGACAGCGCAAAGGAATCTCTCTTTCTATCTCTCACACGATCTCTCTCTCTCAGAAGTCCTCCTGACTCTTCTGCTGAGAAAACATCAGGAAGACAGTGGAGCACTTTCATCCTCCGACTACCTGCAAACAGTTCCTGTCTGTATCCTCCTAAAGTCTGCTTTGATTGTCTTCCCTGTTCACTGCCTCCCTGTTCAATTTGCATGTCATCTGCAAAATTGGAAGTTATGTCTTAAGAACCCACGTGTCGTGGTTATACTGAGGTCAGGCAGGTGGACCTCAGAGAATATAAGTCCCATGATTGGGGTTGTTAATCTGGTACAAGCAGGGAGCCCTAGCTGACAGATAAAAGAAAACGAGTGTCAGGTGTCCTGAAGCTCTGAGACCTGGTTCTGAGGGAAAAGGAGCAGTGTCACCTACTTGCCCCATGTAAATAAAAGGTGGCGTGATGATGGGATATCAGTCTGTGTGGAGTTATTTTACAAAGTCCTGTAAAATTATGAATATAAGCTGCCACCAGTAAGTCTCAGCTGCCAGGAGCACATGTTGGGATATTGTGTCTGTGATGATTGTGAAGTTATTTTAAAGGATCGATCCTGCGATGCCAGTGCCACTAACCTTAACCTTGTATTATAATTTATCACAGAGCTCCGCAGGAATAAGGGAAAGAATATGATAGACCTTTCAAATATAGAGAAAGTCTAATTTGAAGACGCTGAACCTTTCTTATATAATGTCCATAATTCTCAAGAATCAGCAGAAGCATTGTTCTCCAATCTCTGTTCAGATCAGTTTTTCCCATCTAGATGTTGAACTTGGAATGGTTTGAACCATATAATCTCCACTGCTCCCATTTCCTGTACTTTTTTTTATTTCTTGTATCTCAATCTTCATGAAATCTCCACTGAAATATGCTCTGGTGAATATTTCTAGGATGTGAACAGAGGGACACAGAAGGAAACACCCTAGTTCCAGAGAGCTTTTCAATGATAGAGAGAGGGGAGAGAGAGAGAGAGAGGGAGAGGGAGAGGGAGAGAGAGAGGGACACGGCTGGTGGCAAGTTGAACCCAACGATCGCCTTGCTTCTCGACATCTCACATCAGTCGTACAACCAATTGTGTTAACGGATTATGACTTATGACATTATGATTGAGGGGGTGGCAGTTATACAGTTACAAATCACCGTTAGGCCTCAGACATAGTCTTGAGGGACTCCAGCAGTGACGTTCTGGAGATTAAATGGCTGTCCTCCAACAAACACACCAGTCACATGTCGCCCAGACCAGGTACAGACAGTCAATTTCTTTCCGTAAAGGACATTAGGGAAACAATGGGTTTTTAAAACAATTTACAATGGTTTCATGGTCTGTATTAGAGACATAATTCCAATTATTTATTCAACTGAAGTTCCGGAATCCATCATGATAAGACTTGTCAGAGGTGGTACTGCAGATGTTGGAGATTAGAGTCAAGATTAGAGTGGGTCATCAGGACGAAGGGCTTTTGCCAGGATCTTCGATTTTCCTGCTCCTCGGATGCTGCCTGACCTGCTGTGTTCTTCCAGCACCACTCTAATCATGATAAGATGACCTGAGCCCATCATAATACTTTGGAAGTATCTGAATATTTAGAACCCAAACGTGATACTTTTGTTCCAATAACCAAAATAAGTGTTTTCTGTTTTGTTATTTAACATTGAATGTAATATTAATTTGTCATTATTTGGTTTCTGGAAAATGGGAACGTAGACATAATGGGGCTGAAAATTGCATTTAATTGGATTGACTGTGAACAATTGTGAGACCATTTCGGTTACCTCTGATTGAGATGGGTTCGTGTATTTGTTCAGTGGGAAGCCTGAAGGAATCATGGATGTGCCGAGTGAACTGTTTTCCTGTGCAAAGGAATGTATTAAGTAGAAAGGTAGAAGAATAATTTACATGTGTTATGTGTGTGCTTGAATATGTGTGTGTGAAATGCCTCATTCTTCCACATTATGAGTGTTCTATGAAGAATTCTTCCTCTCACTTAGCCTTAAAGGACGTTGGAATGTTTTGATCCTCCAGTGCTCTGGTTTCCTGCCAAAATCCAAAGATGTGCAGGTTAGGTAAATTGACCAAGCTAAATTGCCCATAGTGTTCAAGTATGAGTAAGTTGGGACATTCGTTGGGGCTAGGTGTAGAGCAATGGGGTGAAGGAGTGGGCCTAGGTGGGTTGGCCTTCGGAGGGTCGTTGTGGACTTATTGGGCAGAAAGGCCTGTTTCCACATTGTCAGGGATTCTATTCTCTCCTGTAGTTTTGGCGAGTGTAAAAGTGGACAAGTCCTGAGGTCTGCAGGAGCCGTAACGAACGAGATGACGATGGAAATTATAAGTACTGTGATCAAATGTTTAATTCCTCTTCAGCTACCCGATTAGTCAGAGGACTTCAGCACAGCTGATGTGTTTCCACTTTTCAAGAAGGGTGGTGGAGATTCACTGCGAATTACACGTCAGTGATTCCCAGTGCACGGGAAACTATTAGAGAAAATTCTGAAGGAGAGAATTGATCTCCATTTTGAGAGGCAAGGCTAGATCAGTCACTGTGGCTTTGTTACAGGGATGAAATGGCTTACAAATCTGGTGGAGTTTTTCGAGTAGTTGACCGTGTCTGGAGATGAGGGTAGGGCAACTGGTGAGGGTAGGGTATATGGTTTTCAGCAAGGTATTTGACAAGGCAGCACATGGGAGATTAATAACTAAGGTAAAAGCACATGGCATACAAAATTAATTAATTAGCAAATTGGTTCCAAAAGTGGCTCTGTCAGAGGAGGCAGAGGGTGTTGATCGAAGGCTGGATGTGTAATTGGAGACTGGTGTTCAGTGCAGTGGTATACCACTGGGATGGATGTTGTGTCCCTTACTGTTGGTGATATTCATAAATAATAATGAAGAGTGCGTGTTTGTGCATGTACATGCGCCCATGTGTATGTGTGTCTGTTGTGTCTGTATCTGAGTCAGTATGTGTGTTTGTGTGTGTGTGTCGCAGTGTGTTGTGTGTGTGTGCGAATGTGTGTGCTGTAGGGAATGAGGGTGGGTGGGGATGATAAATAAGTTTGCGATGACAAAAATATTGATCGGATGTTTGACAGTGAGGAAAATATTCTTAGGTGACAAACAGAAATAGTTAGGTTGGTCACATGGGCAGATCAATGGCAGGTGGAATTTAACCCTGATAAACCTGTAGGTGATACACGTTGTCACAAGTTTCAAGACAAGGCAGTACTCAATGAATGGTATGACATTAGAAAGGGCAAAGGAACCAAAATATCTTGTGGAGCTTGTTAACAGATCTCTAAAGGTAGTAGGACAGGTCAGTAGGGTAGTTCAGAAGTCGTATATGATATGTGCCTTTACCATTCCAGACATCAGAGCAGGGAGGTCCTGTTGGAGTGAAACTTTATATCCTGTTGCAGGCCCTCTTGGTCCTGGGACTCGACAAAAGAATGACTAGGAGTACAATCTGTTTAAAGCAAGTTTACCAGTTTAATAAATTAATAAATAGAAGTAGCCTGGGGTACATTTGCCAGGCAACATGGAGGTTAAAAGTTTCTGTGTTCCGTAGAGAAATGGTGCAAATACATTTACGTTTTTTTTTAATAGATAGTACAGCCTTAATTACAAGAAAAGACCAATCATATCTAATAAGGTGAAATGATTGACAACAGGCTAATCCAATGATATTTCAAGGGAAACAGATTGTTATGTGCATGTTTACTAGTTCAAGGTTACCTCAAAGACGAAATCACTGTCTTATAATTCATATTATGAAAATCCATTATAATCTCTTATCTTCTATTTAGCTTAACTCAACAAAACAGCAGCACAAGTTCACAGAGTCAAGTTCATACTTTCAGACATTATGTTGTGTTATTTTAAATTGAAAAGCCATTTCGTGGTTAATAAAAATCTACGTATCCTTGTTGCAACTGATAACAGCCTAAATTCAAATTATAGATCCTCATTCCCTGCGTTGGTCATTCTATGACCACACCATAAAGGCATGGACCAAATTAATCCAATTCGGTGGCAGTGAAAGACTGCAATCCTTTCTCTTCCTCTGAAGAGGAATCAAGGACAGGCGATGATGCTTCCTCATCATCATAAAAGTGAGAAGACGCATTTTCTGGGTGCAACCAATGTTGTCAATAGAAATTAATATTTTAGCAATAATACACTTATCAATAGCAATGCTAACAAAATGAGCAAATGAACAATAGCAGCATACATAGCCATATTGATAAACCATAAACCAAAACCCCAATCTCCCCACCCTGCATCTTCATTCATTTGGTTGACAGAAATGCGGATGATATCTGTATGTCCAATAATGTTTTCGATAAAGTTAGTGACCCCCATGATGCACTTCCCTTTGACTATGACACAAACGCCACCTTCCTTCACAATAATGTAATCGAGAGCATAGCAGGTTTTGTTGGGTAAATAGGCACAATTCTGAAAGTAAGACCCTTATTTCTATTAGGCAGCAGTTGTCTCATTTCATGAAATTGTGGGTCCACAAATATTTTGATGATTAATAACTCCTGAAGTCCCTCTAACGGAAAGAACACGAAGTGCTGCATATGTTAATGAGTGAGTTTTACTATTTGATAGAAGCTTTGGATCCTTCCATTCTGCTCAAAAGTCAGAAGAAACTGAAAGTTTGACACGGGAATTTGAATCTCGGTGCCAGGTAATTGGACAGGGAACAGGAGTTGGAAATGATGCTTCTACAGATACAACACGTGGAGTACTTGCTATATTCAGGACAAGATACCTTCCTATAACTGAATAATAATATCCAGGTTAAGTATAGATAATGGAGGGATCTTCCCAATAAAAAGCGGGCCTATCTTTGTGACTTCCTGAGGTACCTGGGTAATCCTTGATTACATAGTTTGGTCCAAACATAAAGGCTGGAAATTATTCAGTCTAATGAGGTGGGTCTCTTGATAAGAATCGTGGTCGACCTCGCAGAATGGTTCTACCCATCCAATAACTGGGAAGATATTAGTGCAATTAGGTGTATCGTAATGAAGTTGGTTGTGGCAAACCACCCAACAAAGGGTTTGAATGCCAGAGGTAAAAGAGACACATTCCCTCCTTCAGGGAAATAGTGACAACTGATAAATATAGGCATAGCACAGGGGATACTTTTAGGGAATTTTACACTCCAATCCGTGCACACCCATCCCTTACTGTTGTAGCAATTTGAATAGGATATAGCGGATTTATTGGAGGATGTCCATAATCCTGTAAATACTTTAGAATTATTCGTACCCCCATGTTAGGATTTGGAAGGATAAATGAGGTCAGGGAGTGTATTGCTGAAGTAAAGGCGTAACTTCAACCTCTCCAAATATGTTATTATGAGTTTCGATGAACAAATTGTTAGTGAAGGATAGCATCCCACCTTTCCTCTTTTACTACATGATCTATCTGAAAGGGGCATGGCTCAGTAGAGATGCCCATTGTACAAATGAAATTAAACTGACGTACAACATCTTTAGACGATAAAGACCATTTAGATTTGTTCTGTAAATGAACTGGTCAACCTTTTTGATGCAGTTGACCACTGCATTAGTCATTCTTGGTAACATTCAGTCTCTTGGCACACAAGGACATCTTCCTGGCAGAGATGGTACACAGTCTCTGGTTGCTCAGGATCGCACTGGTAAACTGTCCCTTCTTGTGCTCCAAATCTGGCAATGGCAAGTCCATGCAGCCGAGCAAGTGCGATCTATAATATCTCTCCCCTTCCACCCCCATTTGCAAGTGGCTTGTCGAATGAGCTTGCAATGTGGGAGATGAACTCAGGCAGAACGTTCGGTGACCGAAGCAACAGTTGGGGTGGTGAGGAGGACCTAGAAGGTCCTTCCCATTAGCGTAGGAGGCCGTGGAGTGTCCATTGTAATAAAGTATAAACCATTCCCTCCTTGTATATAAGTGTATACAATATACACATCCTCAATTAAAATATGTAGCAGCAAAGCAGTAACACAAACTAATGTAGTAGGACTCACCTATATTCTGGTTTGAATATCGCGGGAGTCCCCTATTTGAGGCCATAATTTGCCCCCTTCAGCAGGCTAGAAGTCCTAAGAGCAATTTTGAAATAAATAATTCTCAAACTAATCAAACTCATGTAGCCCGCTTGAGTAAATATATAGCCCACACTGGCAAAAAGCTCATTCTTTCTAAACTTTGCACTCGAGATTCCCTTCCTACCCATTATTTTCTTACTTTATATGGAGGAGCCCTGGCATGGGCGAATTAAACAATCTTATTTTTATAAAGCCAGCTTTGCTAAGAGGTAATAGTCTTCGAAGTTTTGCTGCGAAAAACATTAACATTACCTAAAATTTTGATTAGTTCCGCAATATATTGTATTCTCTTTAAAAAACATACGTCAACTTCGTGCCCAATCGAATGGCCCGACCTACAGCTGTAGTTAACAGTATTTAGAATTAAGTGTAGCAACCAGATGGTCATTTTGAACAGAAAAGTTGGCGATGAGTAGCTGGTTGGCAATGATGTCCCCAAATTATAGTAACATGACACAAAGCTTTCAAACCACACTGACATTTTCTAATATTGAGCTAACCTTGAATTTGGACATTGGCACAGTCTTAAAATTATAAACCATTACTGTTCACTATCAAATGTCTAATTGAAGGTAATAGTTCAGCCGGACATTCCTCCTTACATCTAACAGCCCCGTCCAAAGATAAATCAAATCAACTAGTGCACATTCAGATAAGCTGCATACGCAAAGCAAAGACATTTAGTCTTAGTGTCTATGTATGAACTCAAATCACTTGATAATTCAGTCAGTAGTATATTTTAATATAAAGTGCCTGTATCATTTCAGAAATGGTCATTTGAAAATTACTTCCAAATTTCTAAACAATATGGAAAATGATTCAAACAGTAAACCTGCTTACAGTGAGTAAGCAATAGATAAATCAACCTTTACATTGTGAATTGGCACTGAACAGATAGTCTCATTCCCCGGTGATATCTGTACCTTACCCAGAGCTGGCATACCCGTCCTTATTCTGTGTCTAACCGGGTTTTGCTGGGGACCCAATGGGATCAGAAGTTTGCGGTGAAAGCCGGCCTACTTGGCAGCTGCATATACTTACCCACTACTTTAGAAATAGTATCAGCTTTATTGGCATGAGCTAATCATCCTGAAAAGTGTCAGATTGATTGGACAAAATAGCAGTACTATAACACTGCCCCCTTGGGGGGTTACAAATCTTCAATGTTCCCACAAAACTCCAACATCGTGGATCGTTTTAAAAGCACAATGAAGAGTCAGTGTATATTTGTAGATTTTCCTTTTGATAGGATGAAAGCATGCCGATTCCCAACATCAGTTCCGAGCTACCATTAAAAACTTATTACTCCGCCTTGGTCACATTTCAACAGTTAAAGCAAGAGTCAGGCGGATGTCCCTGGGAGATTTTGCTTTCTTGTTCCTAGTCTCAAAGGTGAAGTTCTGGGAATTGCCTGTCGCCATTTTCGGGAAAAAGTTGTCCAGCAGTGGTCGTCGGGTACGTACATGAGGTAGGTTCCGCCCCCAGTGGTTATCCTGGTTCCTATCAACCATATCAGGACTGGAATATGGCTTTTGGGATCGTCAGGGCGCTGGATACAATTTGGTTTACCTGTAACTTGCATCATGGTTCAATCCCCCAATCACATGCAGAATGTCTTCAACTGGACAATATTCCATTATTTAATTAAGACTAAATTGATGCAGCCATGTCTAAAGTTAGCCATGAGGCAATAGACAGGTCACTGACAATGTGCAATGGAGTTAAAACAAGCGGCCCTGCCCATGAAATTTGATTGGGGCGAATACAACTGATTATTATAAATATTATCAAGTATTATAATAAAGTAATGAATAAATGAATCATTATCTGCAATTCAGTGTAGGAACCTAACTAAAACATTTTTAAAAACTGTATTCTATTCTTTATCCTTGTTATTGCATCATTCTCTTCCCTTATGCAGTTGATCTCCTCGCCTCTATTTTAATTTTAATCTTATTTAACCAATTTAACAATTTATGTTTGTCTAACTTTAAAGCCTGTTGCTAAGTATACATTTTGGAATCTTGATTGTCATAATCTGAAAGCTACTCTTCAGACTTGAATTTTCAGCGAATCAAAAATTGCAAGAGGAGAATAACTAAATAGGTGATTTGTCTCTTTCAATAGTCCTGGTCACTGTATCACATGGCTGTGACATTATGGAGCCTGCTAACTCCATGGCAATGGAGCAGTGATGCTACAAAAGAAATAGCGATTGATTTACCACCTATTCCTTTAAGTATTTGTCTGTCCCTATTGTCCAAAGGGTGGAATTCTGGGTGACAGCGGTGACTGCTGAAGTCAGGCAGTAGTCCTTTTTCATTTGTTCGGGACGGCTAATGATGTGGATAGAATTTAGTGTGGATATTGAGTGGAGTGCTACCACGCATACTTTGTCCATTATTGAGTGGGGATCCAGCTGAAGAAGAGTCTGGAAAACAAGTTTTCATTTATTTATGTGGACATTGGAGGATCAAGAGTGGTTTGTTCTCTTTTCTTGTTTTGAGAACAGATCTCCTCTGTGGTAATATACCTCTGGTCATTATTTTTACAATATATATCTGAGTAACATGCAGCATGTTATTTTCTTTCAGTCATCAATATAAATTGTAAATTCATTTGTTCAGCATTTAATATTTAAAACGTAAAATGTACACGGTTCTCAACATTGAAATCCACTATAATTACCCAAAAAGTCCAAGATTGGTCCTGGCCAGTCATTGCACATTTACAATGATAAAGGTCGTGAAATAACAGAAGCTGCCTCAAAAGGTTTTGTCTATTCATATGAAAAAGCAAACTTCTAATGCATGAATAATGGCTGAATCCAAAGACACAGATATTAACCATCGGGTTGTAATTTTGTTAGATGATTTATCACAATCTAATATTGAACTGAAACTTCAATAGTCATTGAGGGAGGGGATTCCCTCAGTAAGACTACAACTGTCCTAACCAATGATCACCAATAAAACACAGCAGACTGAAAATTAAGTGGAAACAAGCGAGTCTGAAATAAAGAAAAGGTTATAATGTTGTCTTGCTGCTTATTAAGCTGATTTGAAATCGAATAAGGTTGACTTTCTCGGAATAATAAAAGGTATTAGTTCGAAACTGACAGTAGGGCAGTCATGGTAAAAACAAGCGCTGCAGATGCTGGAAACCAGAGTCTAGATTAAAGCACAGCAGGTCAGGCAGCACCAAGGAGCAGGAAAATCATTGTTTAGGTCAAAAGCCCTTCCTCAGGAATAGAGGCAGGGTGCTTGCATGGTGGAGAGATAAATGAGAGGAGGTGGGGGTGGGGAGAAAGTAGGATAGAGGGCTTCCGGTGATTGGGGGTGGGGATGGAAGCTGGTGAATGGGGGTGGAGATGGTCAGAATGGAGGGTGGAAAAAGGTAGCAAAGAGTACAATGAGTGAATGGGAGTGGGGATGAAGGTTATAGGTCAGAGAGGAGGGTGGAGTTGATAGGTGGAATGGAAGATCGGCAGGTACGATAGGTCATGAGAGCGGTGCTAAGATGGAAGCTGGAGCTGGGGTGACGTGCAGCAAGGACAGTCATGACCTGTAAACTGAAGAGGAGATGATATTTTATTTCATAATCACTGAAGGATCCTTAACATTAAAATAAATCATGCTAAATTTTCAAAATGCAAATCAGATTCAAAACAGTCATGGATCTCGAGCTTTTTCACATAATGTCACTAACGTTGAGGATGGATCATCTGTTCTGTCTATGCAATTACCCATTTTAAAATTACTTCAGTTTTATAGCAACTGATTAAAAAATAACTCACCAATCAGAATTCCACAAACGTTAATTTATTTCACAAACTCTTTTTAAAAACCAAATTAACCTTTATTTATAAAATACCGCATTATTTTATTTTATTAATCAACATAAGTATTGATTTTTTAAGGTATTATTATTAGTTATTAACTTATTATTAAGTTCCAGGCCTCCTTTCTATCGATTATAAGCAGATAAATCTTAGTCAATATACTTTAAATTAACATCAACCACCTGTGTTAAATATCGGGATCAACTGCCCCAGTAATAGCCACAAACATCGGGGGGGGGGGCCCTCCTGCCTCTGTAATAGTTAACTGCCTGTATTAAAACTGTTGAGGCCACCAGCCTCGAAAAACTGCTGAAGATCCAAAGATTGGAGCTTCTTTTTAAACCAGGAAATGAACGAAGTTCGGGAGATTCAGAGTTCAACACTCTCCTCGCAGTTCAGCAATTTTCGGAAACCACTGTCCTGAGTGCAAAAGCAACGCTAACCTCAGTCAATGTCTCCCCACCATCACCCACGAACCCCATAGTCCCCCAGAAACAACCCTTGTTAACAGCGATGCTTTTGAGCTGGACTGGAACATAAACAGCGAGGGGTCATGTCAGACACTACTTGAATGAGAGGAAAACCAAGCGCTCTTAAAATGTTCGCATCTGGCCGGCCGAATTCCTCAACACTCAATAGTGAAAGACATTTAACTCTTACACCGCTGTTAACGACCTGTCTAAGCTGAAATGAAACATGGCACAAAAATGAAGATCCAGACACCTCAAGAGAGGCCTCTTGTTTTGTAATCGGTCAAAATATTCAATGGGATGCAGTTTGGAAAACGGCAAGCGTCATTAGTTTATTGAATTAAGGCACCTTGATGCAATTCTGTTCAGCAACACAAAGGCTAAAGCTTTGGTGTTCTGTGGTGAAGTTGTGCAATTACCTTGGAATCTTAGAGATTCTTTGTCTGTTTTTAAGAGGTCGTGCAACCTTAATTACAAGAAAAGACCAATCACATTGAATAAGATGACATGATTTCCAGCAGATTAATCCAGTGATATTTCCTGGGAAATGGTTCTTATTTCCAAGAAAAGTCCAATTAACTGTAATAAGGTGACATGATTGACAACAGGTTAATCCAACGGTATTCCCTGGGAAAGGGGTCTTAATTTATGTAAATATCCACGTCATAGTTGCAGTTCAATGTTAGTTCGATTACACATCACTGTCTTATGAAAATCCATTGTTCTCTTTTACCTCTGAATACAACCAAATTAGCAAAGCATCAGTTCAGGTTCACAGAGTCAAATTATTGCTTGCAGCCATTTTGTTGTGTTATTTTAAATTGAAAAATCAATTTGTGTTGAATAAAAATCTGCAGATACATGTTGCTTCTGACAACAGCCTAAATTCAAGTTTTAGATCCTCTGCTGGGGTGTTAAAGTGGCAGGCAACTGGGAGCTCAGGGTCTTTTTGGGGGATAGGACGTCGATGTCCCGCGAAGTACCATTCCGTCTCCGCTCTGTTTTTCCAAGTGTATGGGAGACTGACATAGTGAGCAGCGAATACAACTGACTGAATTGTGAAAAGTGATGATAAATCGTTGCTTCACCTGAAAGGCATGTTTGGGCCCTTGGATACTGAGTGGGGAAGAGGTAAATTGGCAGATTGTACCTTAGGGGGTTGCAAGGGAAGGTGCCAGACAAGTGTTGGGGCTCTGAGGAGTGAAGCAAGAGTGGACCAGGGTGTCCCACAGGGAATGATCCCTGCGGAAGTTGGAATATGTGTCTGGTGGTCGCATCTCACTGGAGGTGTTATAAATGGGATCTGATGTTTTTCTGGATGTGGATGCTGGTGGTGGTATGGTAGGTAAGGACAAGGAGAAATCGATCTCTGTTGCAAGAGGGGTAAGGGGTTGATGGTGAACGTATGGAACATGGGTCAGGCACAGGTAAGAGGGCTCTGTTGATAATGGTTCTATGAAGTTGGATAGTTATGAACTGACAGTGGTGACCATATTTCTACCATTTCTGATCATCAACCCCTCCCCCATCCCGCGTCCTTACCCCCACACCAAAGACAAAACCAGACACACCGGTCACGGTCTGAAATCAGACACGGGCTACGGGATGCGAGTAACACAGTGAACACCTTTAATCACGACACAGAAGCAGTAGCTTAGGGCCCATGGGGACACATCCAATCACAAAGGCTACTGCAGTTAGCTTCAGGCACAAGCTCAGATTAACCTTGCGGTCCATTGATATTCATGCAGCAAATGTAATTTTGTCTGCAACCGTGATCAAACACGAATTCATCATCGAGACATTTTTCAAATCTGCACACCCCTCCCTCAAATGTACATTTCCGGGATCGAGCTGGAAAGCAAAGACGAAAAGTTCATTAATTCCTGCAGTCAGGGGCCAAGATTTCACCTCAGCCCGTGAGACCACGGAACCTTAAAGACATATTTCTTGCTGTCACTGATGAGAAATCTGTCCATAATGAACACAGTCCAATCCAAGGGAGGGGCACCTGTCGATTGCAGCAATGCCGTGACATCCATTGACATGGAATGGCCTTAAAGGTTATAGCCTGCTGCTTATTTATTCCAAACGTGAAATAAACATGAAGTGTTTCAGAACTGAAGTGGATTGTTCACTCATGGGAACTGTCTGCCATAATTCACCAACTGCACAAGGAATTCATGGTAGACTGGTGGGACTATCACTGGACGGACATCAAAGACCATCGAGCTCATGTCCTGAAGAGCTGTCTATGAATCTCATCGAGGAAGATGACTAAATATGAATTATATCCAAATAATCTGATGTCAAGTATGAAAACGCTGTTGATTATCCGGGGAAGGGATTCAAGGTGAAACAAGGGAATAGCTACTTCATTAATGTTCTTAAGAGAAGAAAACCTATTGTCATTACCTGCTCTGATTTACACGTGACTCCAGATTCATTCCCAAATGCCTTCTGGGCAATAAGGAATGGACAATAAATCTTGGCTTAGCATTCCACGAATACTTATCGGACATATTAACTGATTGATTTTAGTCTCCAGTCAGCTAAAGCTAAAGTCTCTTGTCAGCTTAAGGGTTACAACTTAGTCTTCAGAGAGATGAGTGACTTCAGTCTGCCCTTCTGAATGTTTGTGAACATTGAGGATAAATGGACTCACGGTTAAAGGAAATATGTTGTTTCATGACTTCATCAGCAGTGCCCGGCTGCACCATCACCAAGGCCACAAGAATAAAGAACAGGACAGTTCTCATCTTCCCCTGACTTCCTGCTGCACTATGAGCTGCCCGGAGGGTGGAAGCTTCATATATGTTACACAGGCTGTCCCACCGTTAATAATTGCAAAACCACAACACAGACAGAATCTGTGATGCACACGTGAAGGCGTCATTTCAATTATGAGTCAAACAATATCACACACAGACACACAAATGTGTACTTAAACAACCAGACACAGGCACAAAACAATATATACATACATACATAATCATAGATACACACACACATAAAATAATATATTCACATATACACATTCGCAGATGCACCTACACACCCACATATACACAAATGCACAAACTTACATATTCAAACTCACAGACACAGACACACACATACACACACACATAGACACACACAGATGGACACAAATACGCATACACACACAGACACACGCACATGCACAGACACACTAACTCACACAAACACAAACGCATACGCAGACACACACATACACACAGGTGGACACACTCACCCATACAAACACACACAGACACACACACGCACATACACAGACAGAAAAACACATACATATACACACTGACACACACACGCACACTCACACACACACACACACACACAGACACTATCTGAACGAATACAATGGTATGGGATAACTGATATTTGGGCAAACAGCAGTATTCAGCTGCTGGATTGTCGACAGCAAAACAAGGTCGACTGTGTGGGGTGGCTGAAATTTGAATACTCAGCAGTGTGCAATGTGTGTGTTCTCTGTCGTCAGACGCCATCGTCAGTAATACAATACCTACAGTGCGAGATAACTAACATATGACACTCCGCAGTGTCTACCGTGTGTACTGCCCACAGTGATGCAACATCTACACTGTGGAACAACTGCGATTTGAACAGTTAGCAGTGTGAATTCTGTACATTGTCTGTAGAAATGCAATGTGTGTGGAAAACCGATATTTGAGCATTTGCTGTGGGCAGTCTGTGTATTGAACTGACAAGTGCAGGGTGACATGCTGGACCCATTCCAGTCTTTACTGTTTGACAATGCAGCTATGGATGAACTCTGAGAGACGGAATGGAGCCTTGTAGCCGGTGAGATCCGCGTTAGAGTCAAATATTTAACAGACTGCCCCTCTGTGTGAGCTTTCTGTGTAATGTGCACAAGTTCCACCAAGTGCCTTTTTGTTGCAGCTTTCTCAATTTAAAGACGATAAACTTCACTTCTTATCACATTATACTCCAATTCAGATTATTTAACATCTGTCTAAACTATGAATATTTCTCCACAAACTGTTTGTATCCCTCTTATGACCTGCATTTCCAGCCACTGTGATATCGTTTGCTATTTTGGAAACAGGATTTTCACTTCCTTGCTCCAACTCATGAAGCCCCTGCAGGTCCCACCTTCTCAGTCTCTCCCCTCGCCTGGGGTGGGGTGACCCCTCTAGTTAAACCACCACCAGCTGTCACCCAATGGTTACATATTTCTTAGGAGCTGCTGTTGTTTTCTTCAATATTTACCTCTGAAGCGGAACCAGTCGCCATCCTGTCTGACTCTCTTTCTCAAGCTGTTTGGAATCTTGCCCTCGCTCTGAACAAACAGTTTACTCCCAGGCTGACTCACAGCAAGAAAGGAGGAAGGCAGATGGTATGTTGGCCTTCATTGTAAGAGGATTGGAGTTCAGATTCGGGATGCTCACTGACGTTATACAGGGACTTGGTGAGGTCACTCCTGCATTATTGTGTCTGGTGTTGGTCTCCCTACCTCAAAGATGATATTCTCACAATAGACAGAGTGCCCATGAGACTGCTCCACCACGCAATGAGATCATCGCTGAAATGATCATCATCAAACCCACTTCCCTGCCTTTTCCCATTTCCCTCCATTTACTTCCTGGATAAAAACCTCTCTATCACAACACATAAACACGTAGTGAGTTGATGGATGCAGACGATGAGCAGGCAGATGAGATTAGAGGAGAATGGCATCATGGTCTGCACAGAAATGTTGGGTTAAATGGCCTGATGTTCTATTGCACTCTTCGGAATTCCCAATGTGCTCGTATAATGTTAAAGCATGCAAGGCTGTGGGCCAAGTGCTGGAAAATGGGACTAGAATAGGATGTGATTACCAGGGTGCTGATGGCCAAGTGGTATTATTGTTGTTCCGTTAGTCTCTAGTCCCAGATAGCGTTTTGAGGATGATGTTCAAACAAGGCTTGGACAGATGGTGTTTGAACTTAACTGATGAGTCAGAGTCTGGACTCAATGTCACAGGCTTCCCAGGCCAAGCTACAGCTGTGTCTGTCCCCTCAGGTAGTCGTGTATGGTCCATGGGATCCTGCAGGAGGACAGAAATTCCTGGCCAGAATTCAGAGGTTACATTCCCATCTCGGCAAACACCAGCCAGTGATATGTCCCACGACCTCCACGAACAGCTCGATGGAATATTGTAACGAGCCTGTGCAATCCACCCCCTCTCATTTCCAATGGGCACAGTCAATGGTCTGGCCCTTTAGCACGTTGAAGATGAGGCTGTGATAATTAACTAATGAACCGTTTATTTGTTCATATAATATGCTACGGTGCTCCTGCACCTCACACTGTGGCTGGGCAGTGATCACCAGAGGATGGTTAAAGCATTGAATTAGCTGATTCTGTCCCTGATAGTGGCCAAGCCTATCGCTGAAGATGGAGACAGGGAATCCTGGCTGTTGGTGCGAGGTGAGGATGTCTTTCAAAGGGAATGTGAGCAAGGAGAATGCTGGAGAAATCCCAAGCCTGTCTGGCAGCGTCCGAGGAGTGAAAGAAACACTGCTCACATTTCCAGTCCCATTCTTGACGACATTCTGATGAAGAGTGAGAACAGACTGGAAACGTGAACTCTGTTTCTCTCTCTGTCTCTGCACAGATGCTGCCAGGCCTGCTGAGTCTCTCCATCAGTGTTTGCTTCAGATTGTCAGCACCAAAGGATTTAGCCTTTAGTCTGTTGAGGTAAGCAAGGTATTGGTGGGGGGAGGAGGTAGACTGGGCAAAAGAATAAAGCCATTCAACCTTCTCACCTCTGAAAACTGCTATTCCACCTGTGTTTGTCCAGGCTTCATTACATCACGTGTCTGCTTTGCTCACCTATCCCCCCAACCCTGGTATCTTTGCAATCTCTTGCTGTCAGAAACACTTCTAGGGATTAGTTCCCCTCAGGATCTGGAGTCATACACATGATGTGAATTGTCACAGGCCAGCATGCTTTCACATGCAAATTCCATCCTGAATTACATCCCATTCCATGGTGCCTTATTGTATATTCCAGATTCTTCATTTGTTCATGGAGTGTGAGTGACGCATTCCAACGTTCATCGTCAGTCAGTAATCACATCTGAGAGGGCAGCTGAGAGACAGCGACACGTTACTCTGGTTCTGGAGTCACATAGAGCCAGACTAAGTGAAAAATATCGTTCTTATTTCAGAACAAATAATCTGGAACCAGATGGATATTTAGGAAATTTGAGAATTTCCACAGCTGCATCATTATTCCATGTTTTCTTTCCATTTCACACTTCACCTGCTGTTATGGTGGGAATGTCCTCTTGTGCTTCTGGATGATTATTGCAGTGAAATTCCCATCGTCCCTCCACCACCATTCTCATTCTCCAAGGTGATGTAGTTTGATCGGCGAGAGAAAAGTCTAAAGGGAGAATGAAGAACTGTGCAAGAGAATCGAAAGTTTTAGGCAAATCGCATTTTGTTTGTACAAGTTATTCGGTTGGATTTAAGTGAAATCTACAGGTAAACATGTGAAATTTCCACATTACTGGAACGTTAGACAAGATCTACCGAGGGAGCAATATACTTGGCCTTATTTACTCAAAGAAGCAGCTGAAAATGGCTCCTCCACAACTGAGTCAGATCGATTCCTTCTGGTTGGAGCATATGAATCTTGTCAAACGAGAGCAACTCACCACTTGCGTTGGTCTTACACTAGAATATCTGTTGTTAGCTTTATATCAAGCCAGTGATGAAGTTTTAGTTCAAGAAAAGATGTGAAAACATGTAAATCTAAACCTAATTCGAGAAAAAGAAGCAGTTAATTGGAGCACATTAAGGCCAGCAGCAATGAGTATGTGTCATAGCTGCAGTATGTGAGCATTAGGCTAAAATACAGACAATGTCTTGGGGAGGGGGAATGTTCGTTGGATTATTTGCAGAAGGAGGGCGTCACAACTTTTAGGGTTAGACTGCGTGATTTGGTCAGTGTTCAGCGACAAGAGAGTATGATTGACAGTTGGGTGTTCCATCGGGAGCCAGACAGCAGGGATACAGGAGCCTCATCTTTGGCAAGAGTGGTATCAGAATGAACAGAAAACCAGTCTAGTGGGAGAACACCAAAAGTAATGGAATTGTCGGAGGGGGCTCACAGGAATCGACACCTTTCTCTGCAGTAGTGAACGTGAGTCCAGGAGACTGTGTTCCATTCCTGTGCTGGGTTTCAGGGCCCCAGGTCCGGGCTGTCGATAAGTTCACAATAGGATGGGCATGAGACAATCTTACTGATCCACGTACTTAGAGACAACACATACCAGGCAAGAAACAAGGTTTTGCCAACACACTGTCAGGAGCTCGGTGTCCAATTTAGAAGCTAAACCTCTGGATTATTATCTCTCCCAAGTGTTACTTGGCACAGGGCCATTCAGGTTAGGCAGGAACATTGGTGTCTCAGAGACTAGCGCGAGAGAAATGGGATGTGGTTCTCTCATCACAGATACTGCCAGACCTACTGAGGTTAGATTTCAGTTTTTCAATAAAGGCACTTTTTCTTCATACCTTTCCTGTTATTTTTCCTCGCAGTGTAATTTGTGATACGAAAGATCCTAGACGGTTGCTATTATGCTCTTCAGCTGATCGTGTCACATTAAAAGATGGTTGCACATGAATACCATGGTGACTCTATCCCTATTCGCATTGAAACCTCTGCCGTTCTGTAGATGTCTCGATGGACAGTGTCAATAAGAGTTAGGTCTGTGATCTCTCCATTGTTGGAAGCCCATCTTATTCACTGATTCCCCTTCCCTCAGGAAAGACAGTGCGTTGTCCTCACTCGGTCCTTCATGTGACTCCAGATCCTGGGAAATAGGGAATGGGGAATAAATGCTGACCTCAGCAGCAAATCACACATTCAGAGAGTGAGAAGCTTCCCATGTCAATCAGTGAGTGAAATGTTCTTGTTTAAAGAGGGCAGCTCCTACCCTGGAGTGCAGAAGGACAGCTCTGTGACATGTTTTCGCACTGGAATAAATTGTCCCGATGCAATATCAAACGAAATATTCTGTGATCTCGGGATGGGGCCAGTGGTGTTTGACTAGAAAGCTTTATTGCTGGCAGATTCCGGATTCTGCCTGAAAGAACACATCACCTCACACGGAGAAATATTTCGACCAATTCTACACGTTGAGAGGGTGTTCCATTACATCCTTGCTTTTATTGGTGCTCTTGGTATGGCATTATGAGAATTAAATGTCCATTTGACCCAAAATATTAACTCTGCTTTTTCTCCCACGGATGATGTTGAGTTATCTCTGTCTTTGTCTTTGGGCGAAAGAGAGAAGAACCGAGAGACAGAACTGGTTTACCCAATCCCTTGCGATGTTGAACCTGAGATATAAGGAGAAGGACATTAACCTGGCCAGTGATGGGCTAAAACACCTACTCCTCCTTACTCACGTAAAATTTGTGAGAGCACATCAGAAAATATTGTGAACTGCAGAAAGTGCAATAAAAATCATCCTCGTCACCTTATGAAACCGCTTTTTGAGGTGTCTGGATACTATTGTAGTCGCTATATTTGTGTGCTCTGAATTTAAATTACCTATTCCCCTCAATTACATTTCAGTTTATAGTGGTTCTGGGGAAAAAAAAACACAGCAGCTGAGGCAGCATCGAGGAACAGGCAAATCAACGTTTTGGGCAAACGCCCTTCATCAGGAATGAGGTTTTGACCTTCTGGGCTCAAGAGATAAATGGGGTGGCGGAAGATAGCTGAGAGTGAAATATGTGGATGGAGGTGGAGTGAATAGTGATAGCTCAGAAAGGAGGGTTGAGCGGCCAGGTAGGAAGGAAGATGGACAGATGGGGCAGGCCATGATGGCAGTGCTGAGCGCGGAGATTGGAACTGAGGTAAGGTGGGGGAGGGGAAATGATGAAACTGGTGAAGTCCACATTGATGCCATGGGCTTGAAAGGTTCCGAGGCAGAAGATAAGGCATTCTTCCTCCAGGCATTGGATGGTAGGGGAATGACGATGGAGGAGGCTGAGAGACTGCATGTCCTCGGCAGAGTGGGTGGAGTGTTGAAATGTTCAGCCACGGGGCGGTGGGGTTTGTTGGTGCTGTGTCTCAGAGATGTCCTCTGAAGCACTCTTCGAGGAGGTGGCCGGTCTCCGAATTGTAGAGGAGACCGCATGGGGAGTAACATATAAAATAAATGAAACGTGTGGAAGTGCAGGTGAACTTTGATGGATGTAGAGGGCTCCTTTGGGGCCTTGGGCGGAGTGAGAAGGGCAGTGTGGGCGCAGGTTTTGCAATTCCTGTGGTGGCAGGGGAAGGTGTCAGGAGGGAAGTGTGGGCTGTAAGGGGCGTGGACCTAACCATACAGTCACGGAGGAAACAGTGTTGACAGAAAGTGGATTGGAAGTGTTGGATATTATCAGAGAGTTGGACAGTATCTGTGGAGAGAAAAATAACACAGTTCATGTTTCAGATGGGAATAAGATCAGTGCACAATGTTATCATCACTATAAGCTCAGAAATGTAAGAGAAACACACTGTAGTGCAGGGACAAATAACTTGCGTCTGTAGAGAAACTGAGGGAAGATAAAATTTGTAAATTAGCAGCACATCGACAGTGAGAGGAATTTCAGTTAAACACAGTTGGCACAAGCAGAAGTTAAGTACCTATCCATGCTAATATACACTCATTATTAAAGACAGTGGAAGGGAGGCAATGGCAATGTGATAAGAATCTGTAGAGGTGAGACAGAGCAATGGATGGACATAGATTCAGACCAACAGGAAGAATCAATCGCAGTCACAGAGACGTTACACATGGAACAGACTATGGCAAAAAAACAATGACATTGGTGATGATAGCTCAAAAAGCTCTGAAATAATTTCACTTCTGAAAAATATCCTGCTAAGTTTCAGGTGGAGCCTGCAACTGGAAAGCTATCGGAACTCAGGTGTCAGAGAAAATCCTTAAATCTTAGGAAATACCCAGGATGGAGTAATGTCACTGTGCCATTGTCACTGTGTGATGAAATCACCCACAGGAACACAGAGCATCTGGGTCTGTGCAAACTAGAGATCCCACACACACTGGGAAGGATGGCAGGATTCCTGACAGGGGACTCAGAAGATTTACCAGCAAGGTTTGGGGAATGACAGATTGCAGTCATGAGGTTAGGTTGCAGAAATCGGCATTGAGGAGAGATTTGACAGAGTGGAAGCAGTAGTTTATGATTGGTTAACAAAAGGTAAATAAAGTGAAGCTGTTTCCATTAGCTGACCATAAAAGGATCAGAGGAGAGTTACTTCAGTTTGGGCATGTTCCACAGTGAGAATGCGAGAAAGAAACTTTATGCAGCGAATGGTGATGACCTTGGACTCAATGCTGACCCACAAACGCCAAGCATGCTGCGTTCTTGATACATTAATGGGGGTCATGTCTAAAAAGCAAATTGGTCTGATCAATGATGGAATCTGAATTGAATCAAAACTAGCATTGATCTGACAGAATTAATGTGAAATTCTGCCAATGGACTTTGACCAGATGATTCCAAGACAGAAAGCACATCATCTTTCCACTAGAGAAATCTTTCGCTGATTCTGGAAATCTTTCCATCGACTCACGTTGTGAGACATTGCCGATGTATAAAGGTCTAACTCTCAGAAGGACATGGCTGGGAATACTCAAAATATCAGGCAGGTGGGAATACACACAGTGAACATTTCAGCTCAACGAAATTTCATCAACATCTTCTTGAAGTGGGATAAGTCGGTGATATATACAAAAAGTAAATGATCTGGAGCCATTATATAAGCGTGCAAACTTTAATCGAAATCGCACAGTACAGGGAGTGGTTGACGTTTGGGGAGACACACATTGGATTAATGTTTTGAGTTCAAAGTCATTGAGAGTCAGCTGAACTTGAAACGATAAATCTGCTTCTCTTTTCAGAGAGTGTATGCTCGATTTAGGAGGATAGACGAAAACAATGGGAAGACTTTAAGAATCGGAGATGGAGGGAAATCCTTTGTTGAGCCCACTGAATTGTTAACATTTAGTGCGGAATGCTCTGTAATTCAGGAAATTGCAAACAGATCGTGTGGCTTTTATGTGTTAAAGAGCGCCTGGTTAATAAATCTGCACACCATTACAATTCCTACTAATCTTCCACAAGCATATTCCAGCCCAAATAGATATCCGTTTCTTGGAAACATTAGAATCTTTCAATTTGTGGATAATGATCAAAGGAAAGTTTTAACTGCAAACAAAAGTTTGAGACGAATTCTGTGTTATGATCCGGCTTGTATTTTCCTGATCTGCTCTTGACCCTGGTGTGCACTGTGATGCTGTCTGGGGGGAATAAAGTCTCTTCAGAACTTTGCCTGATCTCCATGGCAGTGACAGATCTCCTGATCAAGTCAACAACCATAACACTATCTGATTTCCAGTCTATCATTTCTATAAGGCTGCTGCACACCATTCCTGCAAATACATTTACTTCTGTCTTCAGTTATTTAGGAACTGGTAGTTCCAGCTGGTTGATGGTCACTTTGTCCATATCGCTCAATTCCTTGCACATCCATATGCTTGTAGGGCCAACTCCCACCCCTGAGATTACGTTCCAGACACATACCACTCTCTGTGGCAAAAACACCTTGCCCCAACATTTGTTTGAACTTTCCTATTTTCATCTTGAATGTTTGCTTCATTGTTTTAGAAATTTCAATTCTGGGGAAGAGATTATGACTGTCAACTCCATTTCTGTGTCTCACAATTTTATAGACTTCTCCGAAGTCTCCACTCAGCTCTCTCTGCTCCAAGGAAAACAACCCGAGTTTTTCTAGAGTCTCCTCATATCTCATAACCTCTAACACAATCAGCATCCTGATAAACCTTTTCTGCACCCTCCACATCTTTCCTGTAACGTGGTGACAAGAATTAAACACGACACTATCAGAGAAGCCAAACAACAGTCTAATAAAGCAGCAACATGACATCTTCATTTTCCCTTCTTCCTTGCACTTTGTGTCGAGCCCATGAGCTTCTGTACTTTTCCACACAGCTCCTTCATTTACAAACTTGACCTCAAAACATTACGCATCCCAAAGCCCCAGGCCTACAGCGTCGCCATGACAACCACCATGCTGTACTGTCCCCACATAAAAACCGGGAGAGTGAAGGTGACTCGCACTTCCACAGTAACCCTTGTATCCATCCCCGTCTAATGTAGTGACTTTCCCACCCATTCCACAATTGCTGTCCACTCTGCCCAGAACTGGGTTCCCCAACTTCACTGCTCCTGCAGGGTCCCCCGAAGCCCTCCCTGAGAATTTCATCGAACTGATCCCCAATGACAGGAATGGACAGGGTCAGCATGGATTGGTGAACGGGAATTTAGGATCGAAAATTCTACCGGAGCATTTTGGGGATATAATAAGTAGTAAGTGTGGCCACCCCTCTGCTCTGCAGTGATTCCCTGATCTTGATTGTCCCAAACAATGTCAATGTCGTTGGACATACTGTGCCAGTATCTCCTGACTGACTACTGTCTCCCTTGCCCTGACTGAGAACTTGTTTCCTGAGGCTTTGAGACGTGCCCATTTGGTTGAAGTACATGCAGAGTGTTTGCTGCTTTAGCTGATGTTCCAAGTGCCTGACAGTCCAGCCCCTTGGCTGATCACCGCTAACAACAATGATAAGCTGCCTGGCTTATGTCTGTGATAAACAACCAGGCAAGACAGGAGCACTGTGCAACATTAGGTTCTGGCTGAGCCATCAAAGTGCAAAAAAGCCAAGGAAAGGCAGAGATGTTGTGCCAGTCCGGAGGCAAGACATATCTTAGGCGCTGGACAGGTTGCAACGTTTTTGGAGTAATAATATTCCTTGTGGGCAGATACTAAAACATCTTGATGCAGTGCTTTTATTTAACTCTGGCACATTTCACCCGCTCTGCAAGTATCTATTGGACTTTTTAATGTGAGAATTGGCTCTCTGAATAATATACCCCTGACATGATCATTCGTGATGCCACACCCAATTGTCTCCTTCGTCAGTGAATATGTAATTGGATTCAACTCACAGGCCTTTGAACTGAGAAAATAAAGCATTCATAAACACACCTATTGATTCCAGTTGCTCTTGCACTCTGGTGAAAAACATTATGAAGGATTTACAAGGATTTTGTCGCGGTTGGAGCATTGGAGCTATAGGGAGAGGCTGAATAGGCTGGGATTGTTGACTCTGGAGCGTCAGAGGCTGAGGGGTTACCTTCTAGAGATGTATAAAGTCATGACGGACGTGATTCGGGTAAATAGACAAGATCTTTTCACTGGAGTGGGGTAGTTCAGAACTAGAGGGCAGAGCTTTAGGGTTAGAGGGGAAATATTTAAAAGGGACCTCAGGGGCAATGTTTAGGGTTAGAGGGGCAATGTTTGCGCACAGAGGATGAGCTGCCAGAGGAAGTGTTGGAGGCTGGTATAACATTCAAACGGCATCTGGATGGGTATATGAACAGGAAGGGTTCAGAGAGATATGTGCCAAGTGCTGGAAAACGTGACCACATGAGGGTAAAATACCTGGTCATCACGGATGAGTTGGACTGAAAGGTCTGTTACCGTGCTTTAACTGAATGTGCCATAAATGGGCAGCACATTCGTTTACACTGCTGTCTCCGAAGCTGGGCTCGATTTTGTCCATGGGTGGATGGCTGTGTGGAGTTAGCACATTTTTGTTGTGTATGTGTGTGTTTCCTTTCACATTCCCAAAGATGCGCAGATCAGTGAATTGACAATGCTTAATTGCCCAAAGTGTTAGTTACGTTATTCACAGGTGAAGTAGGAAAATGAATAGGGGTGGGTCTATCTTCAGGTGCACTTGCTGAGCCAAAGGGCCTGTTTCCACGCTGTTGGGAATCCAATTTTTAAAAGAAATCAGATCCTTTCCTGCTTTACAGTGTTCTCAAAATATCTCATTCAATACATCCGAATCATCCTCTTCATCATCAAAATCTAAACTGTTGAATACTTCAATAGCTTCATCTTCTCCATTTCTTTTCTGAAATGCCGTTTGACATGAGGTAGAGCTGGTGGAAACTTTGTGTTTCTTCTATTGTTCGGAAAATGCACCAGGGATGAAGTGATAACATTGAGAGTGAGTGCTGAACGTACAGTAAGAGACAGATAAATTAGATTCGAGGACAAGTTGCCTTGACCAAACAAAAGCGTATGTACGGTTTCTTATGCATAGATTAGGTACACCAGAAATTAGGGAAACATACAGAAAAGTGAACAAATATAACTGGTTTTCGAATATTTGAATGCGGAGTGCACTAATCCCAGAAATGTTGCAATACTAGGACGATGCACCAAGTTGATATAGCAAGCTGCTAATCCATCTCCAACACAGGGGGTGCGATTTTAGTTTGGGGGAGTTGAAAGAGACTGTCCCACAGTCTTGCCCCTCCATGTTGCTCAGACTGGGAGGCTCTAAGGTGAACTTATGTGCATCATTGAAGCAACAATTGGAACATTAAGCAGTTCTTGGTATAGAAGACGCGTGAACTGCTTGGAGTGGAACGCAGAAAATTGGATAAGGGAATCGAAATGCATACAGGTACAATGGACCAATTGGCCGCTTCTGTGCCACAACATTCTATCATTCTGTGATCTCTTCTTCTCTCTCTTGAACCAGGTCTGCCATTCCGCTGTGGAAAATACAATGGGAGCTGCAGACTAAGCACTTGTGCAGAGAATGCGTTCGAAATTAATGGGAAGGGTCTCTTGTTCTTCGACTGTTGCAAGAGCTTGTGAGTTCCAACTGGGGAAGCATGGCCAAAGCGAAGCTCACTCCTCAGTTGTGTCACTCCTCAGTTGTGTCAGCGGCAATGAGTGACAAGCCTACTCTTCCTGCATTGACTTGAATAAAACTCACTGCATTCATGATCACTTCTGTTCTGTGTTCATTTCTCATGGAGAGAACACCATCCCGTCTTTATTTTGAAAGAAAGCCCATCTGGTCCAAGACTCTCTCACAAGCAGAAACAACTTCTCCGCACTTACCCTGTCGTGTACCCAAAGAATCTTGCATGATTCAATTAGGTACTAACTCAGTTTTCTAAACTCTGATGCGTACAGGTCCATCCCTACTCAACCAATCCTCATCAGACATTCCCTCCATTCCTGGGATCAGTCTGATGACCATCATAAGTTTAAAGGTAGAGGTGATCACCAATGACTGCACAATGTTGAGCACCATTTACAAATACTTAGATATTGAAATAGTTTATGTTCAAATGCAACAACATCTGAAAACCATCCAGACTCGGGCAGTGATACTTGCTCGTCATTACCATACAATGACCATCTCAAATAAGAGACAATGTAACCAACTCCACATGAAACTTGATGGTGCAATCTTCATTCAATCCACCACTATCAACTCCCTCGGGCTTATCATTGACCAGAAACTCAAGTGAACTCACCAATAAACCCTGTGGTTACAAGGGCATGTCAGAGGTTAAGAAAACTGTGACAAGTAACACCCAAAGTCTGTGCACCAACTACAAGGCACAAGTCAGGAATGTGTTGAGATATTCTCCATTTGCCGGGGTGAGTGCAGTTCCAGCAACAAGCAAGAAGCTCGACAAGATCCAGGACAAAGCAGACCACTTGACATCCACAAACATCCAATCACTCTTTCACTGACACTCAGTAGCAGTAGTGTGTAATAGCTGCAAGACAGCACTGCAGAAAATCACCAAATATCCTTAGACAGGATCTGCCAATACGCTTTCATTGTGAAAGACAAGGATAATTGCTAAATTGGAACACTACCACTTGCAAGTTTACTATGAAGCCATTCAGCACCCTGATTTGAAAATATATAGTCTTTCCTTCACTGTTGCTGGGTCAAAGCAGAGGAGTTCTCTCCCTTAAGACATTTTGCATCTCCCTACGGCACATGGAATGTGACGACTCAAGAAAACAACTCAATCAACATTTCCAAGTCACCCAGAAACAGGCAATATATGCTGGGCCCAGTCAGCAATGCTCATGTCGCATGAGTGAATTAAATGCGAACTTCCCTCCCTGGCAGTGCATTCCAGATCTCTGCTGTCTTCATTGCGCCCCATGCTCCCAGTAAAAACAATTCTTCCTTCAATCCATTCTAAATCTCTTACCTATCACTTTAACATGGTGCCCCTATGTTACTGAACCTTCGATTAAGGAAAGGGATGCTCGCTATCCACCCTGTGCACACACCTCAGAATCTTCCAGACATTTATCAGCTGTCCCCTCGACCCTCTTTGCTCTAATCATCTCCCTTCATCACTGCATTGCTCCCCTCCAAGCTACATCTTGACGAATGATCTCTGCATTTCCTCCAATGCAGTCACAGTTTAAAATCTCACAACCCCGGGTTATCATCCAACAGGTTTATTTGGAAGCACTAGCTTTCAGAGAGCTACTCCTTCATCAGGTGCTTGTGGTGTAGGACCATAAGTGTACATACTCCACAACCACCTGAAGAAGGAGTGGCGCTCTGAAACCTGTTGGACGATAATTGGCGTTGTGTGATTTTTAACTTTGTGCTCCCCAGTCCAACATCGGTTCCTCCACATCAATATAGCCACATCCATCTATAGTGTGGTCACTAGAACTTCACGCAGTTCTCCAGTTGTGACCTAACCAATGTCCTGTAAATCTCCAAGGTAACTTCCCTGCTCTCATAATCAACACCTCGACTGATAAAGACAAGCATAGCCTTTGCCTTCTTAACTATCAAATAGTGTATGGTTGCAACTTCAGATTCTGTGGACAAACACCCCAAAATCCCTCTGTTCCACTGACATTCCTGGTCTCCTACCATTCATTGAGTACTCTCGAGTCATGTTACTTATTTCAATGTTCATGAATCCACATTTATCAGGGTTAAATTCCACCCACCACTCTTTTTTTGGGTTGGCGGTTTGCCTTATTAACAGGGAGAGAGAGGATGTCAGAAAATGGTAATGTCATCGCTTGGAAAAGTAATGGTCCAGGTTGGAATGTCATCATTCCTGGGGATGGTTGTCTCCCAACAAAGTGTGGCAGCATTCGAGTGCTGCTGATCCTGGGAAGTCTCCGAAATTGATTGCAGCCTCTACCTCATATCTTCAGCTCAAAAACAGAAAAGCGAACATTCTACAACGATTGAAGTCGACATTTCTCCGTCACCATCACATGATGTAGCCCTCAGGGTGATGAAGTGCACGGCGACACAATTTCGAATGACCCAGCATCAATTACAGAGTCATGGAGGTCTACAGAAAAAAAGGCCTTTTGGCCGATCAAACCACTGTCGATCAAACACAAATCTCTAACTATTGTTCTTAATCAATCACAAGTTGTGGGCATTACTGGCTGGACCATCATTTATTGCTTCCCTTAATTTCCAAGACGGCAATTGTAATCATCCACATGGCCATGAGTTTGGATTCACATGGATTCTATATTTCCCTAAAGGAGAGCAGTGAACCAAATGGACATCTTTCCCAACAATCACCAAAAGTTTCGTGGTCACCATTAGACACTCCATTCCCAATATTTGTTTCATTAAAATTCATTTCCACCAACTGCCAAGGCCTGAATTAAACCAAGTTCCTCAGAATCCTACTTGGGTCTCTAGACCAACAATCCACAATAATATCACTGAGCCATGTCCTCTCCAATGACCTAATTCCATTCTGATTCCATTTTCCAACGATGGGCCTACAAGCCTGCATGCCTAGGCAACACAAGTGCACATTGACAATATAAAAGAGTGCAGCATAAGAACAGGCCATTCATCTCATCCCACCATGTCTGTGAGGACCACAATGCCATTCAACTGTAATACCATCTGTCTGAACATAGTCTGTATCCCTCTACTCACTTGCTGTTTATGAGTGTTCATAAATGGATCTTTCACTTTGTGAATGTAACTGTTTTGACCAACCCCTCTTGCACCATGCTCCAGTCATTAACCATCCTCTTCATAAAAAAACTTGCCTCGTGCAGCACCTCCAAACATTTTCCCTCAACTTAAACCTATGCCCCGAGCGTTTGACAATTCCACCATGATTCAAAGACTTTGGTTATTCACTGTACCTGTGTCTCTCATAATTTTATACGCTGTTATCTGGTCACACCTCAACATCCGACGCTCTCGTGAAAACAATCCAAGCTTGTCTAACCTTGCCTTATATCTAATATACTCTAATCCAAGCAACATTCTGGGAAACCACTTATTAAGCCTCTCTAAGACCTCCACAGCCTTACCTTATTATGGTGGCTGGAACAAGACGTAGTACTCCAAATGTGGCACCATTAAATCTTATACTGTCGTAACATGAAATTCCAACTCAGTGGCCTAACTGATAAAGGCAAGCCTGCCCGACGCCTTCTTTACCACCTTAGCCACTTGTGTAGATACTGGCCTGGAGATATTGGGTTGTACCCTGATATCCCTATAAACGCTGTCATCTAAATACCTCTTCAAAATGATTAACCCTTCTGACTCCATCACCATGACAGCCAGTGAGTTCCAGATTCCCACTACCCTCTGACTGAATAAAATAGAAATACCGCAATCCCTCTAAATCTTCCATCCCTTCCTGTAAATCTATGTCTCCTGGCCATTTCTGCCTCCACTGAAGGGAGTAGTTTCTTCCTGTCTACCCTGTCTGTGCCTCTCATCGATACATCTCTATCATGTCCCCTCTGAATCTGATTTGTTCTGAGAAAATAAAACTCCTCTCTGTCCAAACTGTCTTCACAAATTAATCTCTTCAACTCAGCCAACATGCTGGTTAATCACCTCTGCCTACGTCCACTGTCACATCCCTCCTATCATGTAGATCCCGAAGTGCACATAATGAGCCCAGAACAATGTTTCATACAGTTCTAGCAAAACAGTTCTCAGCAGCATCACGATTGATTCAGAACGTTTATGAAATCCTGAAGGACAGTCTGAGCCTGGGACAGAGCCCTGAACAGCTGAGCAGGAGGTCTGCCAAACTTTGCTCTGTCCACTTGGAAACCTGGTTCAGGTACATCCTGTCAATAACTGAGGCATAGACCATATTCTGCAATTCACCCGGTGAACCCTGAATCTTACTTGCCCGGCTTGTTTATGAGCATGTTCACATATCTTATCCCAGGTATAGAGGGGACTGTCGCATGAGAAGAGATTAAGTGGATTGGCCCTGCGATCATTATAGTAAGACGAACTTTCCTGAAACATATAAGACTATCAGGGGATTTGACAGGCTAGATAGAGAAAGATTCTTTCCCCTTTTGGCAGACTCTTGGGCCAGAAAGCATCACCTCATAGTAGGGGGTTGTCCATTTCAGGCTGATCTGAGGGGAAATGGCTTCTGTCATAGAAAATTAAAACTGCGGCATTCTTTATCACAGAGGGTTGTGGAGGGTGGGTCATTACGTATATTCAAGATTGTGATAGAGAGATGTTTAATTCGGAAGGGAATCAAGGATTGAGTGGAAAAGGCATAGAAATGGACTTGAGGATGATCAGATCAGTTATGATCTGATGGAGTGGTGGAACAGTCTCAATGGGCACTCTGCGGATGGAGAAAATGTCCTCTTTGTGGTAAGGAGACTAAACAACACACACTGCTCCAGGGCTGGTTTCATCAAGTCCCTGTACAGATTCAGTGAGGTATCTTGAATCTGAAGTCCAATCCTTTTGCAATGGAGGCCAACTTTCCATTTTCCTTCTTCATTGCTCAAGCAGTGAGTAAACTGTTGGTTCACAGTGAGGGCAAGCTTCCAAACAGGATGGCAGACAGGATGGCGACTTGTTCTGCTTCAGAGGTAAATATTGAAGAAAACATTAGCTGTTCATAAGGAATGTGTAACTATTGGGAGACAGCTGATGATGATTTAACCTGGGGATCACCTGAGGTTAAACAAGATGGGATCTGCATGCTGTTAATGATTTGGAACAAAGAAGTGAATGTTCTGTGCTCAAAACTGCAGACAGCGTAACAATGGGGCGGGGGTGGGGGGGGGGGGTGTGGGTGGAGGCAGCTTGCAAGAGGGGTGAAAACAGTTTATGGAGAGTATTGATAGTTTCAGTCAGTGGGCATAACTTTGACAAATTGTGTACAATGTTGGAATATGTGATGTTTTACATCTTGGACGGGAGAACAAAAGCACAGATTCTTGAAATGGAGAAAGCTGCAACATAAAGCAACTTGGGAGAACACGGAAAACGAGCAAACGGGCAGCATGTGATCAGGAATGGCAATAGAATGTTGGGTCTCATGATAACAGGAGGGAGTATCATAGTATCATAGAGTGATTGGGATTTTTAAATCATGTAGGGAGGACCAAAGTATCATTGTGTCTATACTGGTCATGGAAGATTAATCTTTTCTAATCCTATATTCCATCATTTAGCTAGCAGCCTTGCATACTATGGTATTTCAAGTGCTCATCTAAATAGTTCTTGATTGTTGTGACAATTCATACCTGTTCAGATTTTTTCAAGCAATGAGGTCCAGATAACTCTAAATATCTCAGTGAAAACAATTGCTCAAATCCCCTTACCTGATATCTGTGCATATTGGTTACTGACTCCCGAATGAGGGGAAAGAGTTTGCGCTATTTACCTGTCTATATCACTCAGAACTTTACACATTAGGACTGCAAAAAGGCATGGGCTTAGGGAGTATTGTGAGGCCAAATGTGATTACTGTATTAGCGCATGAAACGGTTTGGAGAAGATCACAGAACTGAGAGGCCTGTGAGTCTCGAATCATTTGCAGAAATAAGAGGGAGTGACTCTGGAGAAGGTCAAAGGGAAAGAGAAGTTCTGGAAGTGTGCAAGTGCTTACAATAATAATGATGGAGTCGGACTGCAGAAGGGCAGAAAAAGAGTGGATGCAGGAACACTGGAGGCTAATACAAATAATAAACACAGTGAGGCTGGAGGATGATACAGAGTTCTGGAGAACTGTAGAGTTTGGAGCAGACTGCAGAGATGGTGAAGGCCGCATTTGCCTCGTGGGTAATGTAAGGGAATTAGCTTCTGCAAACTGCAAGCTATGGCATAGTCAGGAAAGATCATTGTGGTTGGGAAAGATTACTGAAATAGGGATGTTTCCAGCCTGGAGGTATTGCGGAGATAGGAAGTCGTGCAAACGTGCAGAGGTTAGAGAGAAAGATTGGGTAAAATCATTGACAGATTTGAAAACAAGACCACTTTGAAATGCAGATGTTTCTGGAGACAATGCAGTTCAGTTAGAGACCACGTGTGGCAGGAGTTACATGGGCAGCATTCATGTCAACAACATGAGGCTTGCTGACATTAATATCATGCCAAGTCAGAATTTGAAATTTCCAGTAACGATGTGAGAACAGAGAGAACACAACAAATGAGCTGATGCAATAATTAAATGGAAACAAACTCTCTTGATGCTGAGACCTGGTTCGAAGTTATCTAATAACTCATTTTCTAATTTGTGACTGGGATTTTTCTGGGTCAACCTGATGCAGTTCCCAGGAAGTGATGGAGGTTGCCAACAGCTGTCAATCAATGACATTGACCCCAACATTGAATACAGTGTCAGTCCCTGGACCCACCTTCAGCTTTCCACCCAATCCTTCTTAATGATAGTAACCATGACATTTATAATCTGCCCAGATTACCACACTTCCTCCCATATCCCTCCAACTCCCAATAACCAAGCAGTATCACGAGGCATCCGGAGATACGAATACCCCCAACACCAGCTAGTGGTGTGAGAATCTACATTATATTAATAAATAATTGGGATATTTTTCATTGACGTGGAAAACAGTTTTGCATCTGCATTGATTTCCATTTTGAAAACTGAAATGTTATTTTGCTTCCCCGAATGCAATGGGCTGGAAATGGAAATAACAGAACTGGAAGTGACACTTTGGATCATGATTAGCTTTCCATGATACAGGAGGAAGCAGAGACCCTGCTCCTGCCATTTCAGATCCAATAATCTTAGGTGAATCTTGGCTCTGGCCCTTGCTCCACTGATCTTTAGCCTGTGCAGTATCTACAGTTCCTTTACACTGGTCTCCCAAATATGAAACAAAAACCAAGATATAAATTGCTGCAAAGACTCAGCAGGTTTGGCATCATTTGTGGGAGAAAAATCCCAGTTAATGCTTCGGGTCCAGTGACTCTTCTTCAGAACAGAAATGTTACCTCTTCTCCTTGTATTGGGAAACCTGTGTCCTTATCTTCATCTTCTTTTCGTTCTCTTGATGTCTGCTAAAAATTCCATCTTCTGTTATCTCTCTGACAGATGTGCATCTCTACAATGTTAACCTTTGGTCTTGAATGGTCATTTATTACCCCCTAACCACTGGATTTTGAGCTTTTGTGCAGTGATTAGGTAAATAATTCTGGAAACTGGATATTTCATCGTTCTTTTGAACTGAGCTCTGACACTGGATAGAGGCACCATGTAAATATTTGCGTTTGTGCAGCAACTTACATTGTGCAGCGTGTATCCAACTTGTTCAAAGATTCAAAGATTTCATGTTCATAATCCGTTAACTGATCTTGGTGACCAAATATATGGAAAACATATAACAGCCAGAGAATTACGTACTTCTCGATATTGCAAAGCGTAAAATCACTGTCTGAATTCTACTCTTCAGCTTGGGCTCACTCTGCTCGTCTTCCTTACCATGACCCCTCAGTCCCTTACAGGCTGGTCTTGTAAATAAAGTGTGTGCGACTGTCAGTTCATTGAGGAACACAATGTAAAATAAGGCAAAATAGGGTTAAAGCCACATCAAATGAGTGGAATACAATGCAGAAGAGTCTGCAAAGTAGCTGCCCTTAGTCCTGCCGTAAAATAGCCTGTACATGGTTATATTTTTTAGTCTCAAATCTAAAATTAGTCTCAAATCTGGATGGATGCTTAAGCTAGGACAAAGTTCGGCACAACATCGTGGGCCGAAGGGTCTGTTCTGTGCTGTATTGTTCTATGTTCTATGTTCTAAAATGCCAAGAACATTTTTTAAACAAAGCAGAATGTCGATTGTTGACACAAATGCAGTAAACAATTACTCGTACAGTATTTAGTTTTCAGTTTATGGCAACAAAAGCTGACAAAGCGATCAAAGGTGAATGTGACAGTGAACTAGACAGAACAGTCAGTGAAAATGACCAGTAGATCTGCTGTTGCCATGGCCACCAGATAACGTGTTATGCAGGGAGCGAGGCCTCACTTTCCTTGGGACAGGATCAAAATCGACATGGAAGTTATTGGCAGAATGATAATTGAAAAATGGCTGGGTATTAATGAACACTATTTTGTATATAAATATCTAAGCAATCTGAATGGTCGCTACAACAGCAAGATAAAATCAGTCAGAAGTTTATGAAAATATGAGCACAATGGTAAATCAGTAAGTTTCCAATTCCACTGAACAAATTTTGACTTGAATGAAAACAGGCTGCAAATGGAATCTAGAATACCAATCCAAAAGCTATCCATGGAAACATGCAACACTTATAACGGTGAACCTACACTGCATCCAGCCTGTGACTCCTTCAAGAACAATTGACACAACTGGATAACATAGTGTGAAAATTGGACAAACCCTATGATAGGGAAGTGCTAAAAGTTGGACCACTCTTTTCCTTTTATTCATGTTGAAATCACTGGCAAGGCCACCATATATTGCTATTTCCTAAGAAAGGAATTAAGATTCAATTACATTGCTGTGGATCTGGAGTTACCTATAGACCATTCCCTACCTTCTGAAAAGATAGGTGCCTCACGACAGTGAGTTATATTCGGAGGAAAACATGCCATCATAGATGTAAAACATCAGAAAAGATCAGTTTTAAATCATTTATCATGGCAGAGCAAAGGAATACTGGCGATGTAAGAGGAAAGTTCTTCCTTAATGATCGGTTTGAGGGCAGATGTATTTCAATTACAAAAGGATGATGTTCCCATGCAGTGATAATACATGTTGTTCAAATGTGATTTCCAAGTAGAGGCAAATGTTTAATGTATAAGCACCGTGAAAAGTGAGGGAAGTGAGATCATTGTAATTCTGGTCAAGTGTGAACCCCAGTCATCTGAAAATATGGTGGAGAAAAAGGGGTAGATAATGTGGGTTAATTAATATTGTGGAGGCACGGAGGTATAGATAACACAAACAAACTGCCACACTGCACCATTGCCTACCCCTGCAACGCTGCATTAACTCGCCTCAATTATCAACAAAACATACTAGAAGTGCAGTGAATTAACACTGAATACTTTACTTTCAATGTGGATTCCTGCAAGTTTTAGAAAATGAATAATGTGCTGTTCATCATTCAGTTCAAAATGTAAAGATGTATGCAACATGTATAAAGGCAGAAAGTAGAGTTAAACAGTCCCGCCGTGATCCTTCAGCAAAACAAACTGTCCAGACATCTATCGTAACTTCTGTGTTATAGATGATTTCTTTTGGACAGGTACCTCAATTGAAAGAAGTGGACGTTCATCTCAGTCCAAGCTAGAAACATTTTTGTGACCCTGTCGGTGTAGATGAAAGGAAGTAAGAGGGAATGAAACTCATTTACTCAGACAGAAAAGTACCAAGTGCTTTACAGCTGCTCTGCCCCGGACCGTAAGAAACTATAGAAAGTTGTGAACACAGCCCAGTGCATTACACAAGCCAAACATCCTGCCATTCACTCAATCTACATTGTTGTTGCCTTAGAACGGCAGCCAACATCATTAAAGACTCCTCCCATCCCATTTAAATCCTCTTCCAAACTTTTCCGTTAGGCAGAAGACACAAAAGCATAAACATGCATACCAATAGGTTCAAGAATATTTTCTTCTCCGCTGTTATTTGACTTGTGAATGGATCGCTCAAATTTAAAATCTAATGCTGATCTTGCTTTTTGTGCACCTTCGTTGCAGCTGTAACTTTATATTCCTCGCTCTGTTTAATCACCTGATGATCTTCGTGTCTTTGCATGTTAAAATCTGCTGTACTACAAGCAAACAAATGATTTTCACAGTATACAGGTAGATATGACAATAATAATAAAACAAATCAAACCAAATCAAATCAAAGGTGAAGGGAGAGAGATAAATGACAGAGATGTTGGAAGCGGTCGAACATCAAAGCCATTGGAATAACTTGTGAGGACAGAGACGTGTTGTGTTTTTGACAAAGCTGAACATGTTGAAATGCCAGAGGATGGCATGTTCAATGTTGAGGGTGTTGCTGAAATATGAAAAGTGCATCACTGGGTACGTTGCTAAGGTGGCACTGATGCCTTCACAAAGAAAAGTATCCTGAGAAGTAACAACAGTTAGGACCATTACAGTCAGGGTCATTTTGGAATCAGTGGCCCTGGAGAAATGTTGGTTGAAAAGACGATGTGCTATATAGGAGTTGGAGAAATCATAGAGACAGAGAGGTTTATAACGCAGAAAAAGAAATGCACTTTGGCCTGTAGAGTCTGTGCTGGTCAAATTCTATACATTGAAACCACGTCCCCTCAAGGATCTTCCCTGCTTCAAGGAAAACAACCCTAATCCATCCAATCTCGCTTCGTAACTAAAGCTTTCCAACCTTGGAATCGTCCTCGAAATCTCTGCATCCTTTCCAGGGCAAACAAAATACACCTACGGTGTGGATTCCAGAACTGCACACAATACGCTAGCTGTGGCGTGGCCAATAGTTTATACAGTTGCAGCATATTTTACTTGCACTTCATCTCGATTAAAAGAACAAAAAATGTTCCTTATTCCTTTTGAACCATATTATCGACCTGTCCTGCTGCCATAAGGTATTCATGTGCAGCAATTTTTATACTGTCAGTGAAGTTATCCTGTCTCTTCCCCAGTTTGTAGGTTTCCCGGTATATGTGAATACCACCATTCATCTTTAGTGGAACATGTGGGCCCTGTAATCTTTCTATTTCCTCCTTGAATGCATCCCACTCCTCTGACATGGATTCCCCTAAAAGTGTCTGCTCTCTGTCCAAACCCACACAATCTTATTAAAATTTGGGATTGCTCCAGTTTAGAACTTTGATTTCTTGTCCTCGTCTTTTTCCATATTAATCTTGAGTTATTATCATTGTCTGCAAAATCCTTCCCCACTGAATTACCAGGTAGGAGAAAGAGGAATTCAGATGTTGGAGATCAGAGTAGAGAGTGTGGTGATGGAAAAGAACAGCAGGTTCGGCAGGATTCTCGTCAGATCAACATCCCTCACTCCCAGCATCTTTTACTGCCACCACAGGAAGTGCAAAACCTGCGCCCACAGGCCGCCCCCTCACCTCAATCCAAATCCCCAAAGGGTCCTCCCACATCCAACAGACGTTTACCTGTACCTCCACAAATGTCATCTACTGCATCCGTGCACCCAATGTGGTCTCATCTATATCAGGAGACTGGATATCAACTTGCGAATCTTTTCAGAAAATATCCCTGGTACACTCACACCAACCTGGTCAACTGCTCCATGGCTGAACACTTCAACTCCCCCTCCCACTCCACCAAGAAAACGCAGGTCCTTGGCATTCTCCATCGGTAAACCCGAACCATGCACTGCCTAGAGGATGAAAGCCTCATCTTCGGCCTTGGGACCCTGAATCCACACGGGATTAATGTGGATTTCACCAGTTTCCTCATTCCCCCTCCCTCCACCTTATCCCAGTCCCAAGCCTCCAACTGGGCACCTCCCCCTTGACTTATTCATCTTCCTTCCCATCGATCCGCTTCACCCTCTTCTCTGACCTCTCACCCACTCCTCACCTTCATGTCTCTAGCACATTCCCAGCTATCTTGCCGCTAGCGCCACACCCACCCGTTTGTGTCTAACCCCCCTCCCCACGGCCTATAAGCCTCATTCCTGAAGAAGGGCATATGACTGAAACGTTGATTCTCCTACACCTCAGATGCTGCCTGGCCTTCTGTGCTTTTCCAGCAGCACATTCTTCCCATTGAAATGTCAGCCACTTACCCAACTTCATTCCATAAAAATCGGGCCGGGAATTCCATCAAAGTGGGTGAAGGTACTAAAAACCAGTCTGGGATTGGCAAGACGAAGATGTACAGTATGTTGTGGTAAAGAGAGAAGGAAAGAAACCTCCAGTTTATCCAGCAGACAGCAACAGAGTGATAAAGTGTGAAAACTGCTGTAAAATGCTCCAGACCCAGGGGTGAAACAGGAAGATCCGGGCCAAGTGTTGGATGATAGGGTGGGGGAGGAATTCCAATGATAATCGTGAACACATGGAGTCGAATGAATAATATCCAACCTGTGGAATGCTTTGGCAAATCATGAAGGGAATTTGACAGAGAATGATTTGTTGCTGACAGTAAAAATAGGTCATATTCACTGTGGGTTTAAATAATGCTCAGGTTCATTGCATATTTCAGAGATGAGTATTTAAGAGATAGCCACTGTGAGGTAGAAAAATAAGCTTCTATGTTCAGCTGTGGACTCATTCAAAAACAATCAACATGCATTGTGGGACAGGAGAAGCGGAATGAAGGAGATCATGAAAAATCCAATGTTTAAGGAGTCAGAGAGAACTGATTATCAATTCTGAACTGATTATCAATTCTGAACTGATTGGATCCTGCATTATGAAATTCAAAACTATGCACTTGATGGTTGCATGTGTCTCCATTCAAATGAACACACTCCATCTCGCAGAATTAAAGAAAATCCCAAAGCATTCTATTCTTATATAAGAAGCAAGCGGGTAACTATAGAAAGGATTGGTCCACGAAAAGATAATGAAGGAAGGCTGTGTGCCAAATCTGAGAGAATGGGTGAGATTCTGAATGATTACTTAGCATCAGTTTTCACTGAGGAGAGGAACATAATGGATCTTGAGAATAGAGATACAAGTTTGATTAGTCTGGATCACGTTGGCATATGTAGTGAAGATGTATTGGGTGTGCTGGAGGTTATTCAGGTGGACAAATCCCTAGGACCGGATGGGTTCTATCCCAGGTTGCTGAGGGAGGTGAGAGAGGAAATATCTGGGGCCCTGACAGATATCTTTATGGCAAAGTTAAATACAGGTGAGGTGCTGGAGGACTGGAAGGTTACTCATGTTGTCTCCGTGTACAAGAAGGGAAGTAGGGATATTCCAGGTAACAACAGATCTGTGCGCCTAACGTCGGTGGTGGGGAAATTGCTGAAGTTGGTCCTGAGAGATAGGATATTTTCATATTTGGAAAGGAATGAGCTTATCCGTGATGTGCAACATAGTTTTGTGCGGGGGAGATCGTGCCTTACCAACTTGATAGAGTTCTTCTCGGAAGTGACCAAGTTGTTAGATGAAGGCAGGGCTGTAGATGTTGCATATATGGACTTTAGTAAAGCGTTTGATAAGGTTCCCCATTGCATACTCGTGGAGAAAGTGAAGTTACGTGGTGTGCATGGTGTTCTAGCTAGGTGGATAAAGAACTGGTTGAGCAACAGGAGACAGAGAGTAGTAGTTGAATTCGAAATGGAGAAAGGCGACCTTTGGTGTTCCACAGGGGTCAGTACTGGGGAGACTGTTGTTTGTAATATACATAAATGATCTAGAAGAGGCTATTGTTGGAATGATCAGCAAGTTTGCAGATGACACAAAGATTGGTGGAGTGGCAGAAAGCACAATGGACTGTCAGAGAATACAGGAGGATACACATAGACTGGAAGGTTAGGCGGAAAAATGGCAGATGGCTTTCAATCCAGACAAATGTGAGGTGATGCATTTAGGCATGTATAATTCTAGAGCGAATTATACAGTGAATGGAAGAGCCTTGGGAAAAGTTGATGGGCAGAGAGTTCTGGGAGTGCAGATGCATTGTACTCCGAAGTTTGCTGCACAGGAGGATAGAGTGGTCAAGAAGGCATATAGTATGCTTGCCTTCATCGGACGGGGTATTGAGTATAAGAGCTGGGAAGTCACGTTAAAATTGGACAAGACATTGGTTCGGCCGCATTTAGAGGACCATGTACAGTTCTGGGCGCCACATTACCAAAAGGATATGGACGCTTTGGAGAGGCGACAGAGAAGGTTAACGAGGATGTTGCCTGGTATGGAAGGCGATAACTATGAAGAGAATTTGAATAGGGTAGGTTTATTTTCACTAGAAAACAGGAGATGGTGGGTGGGGGCTGATTGAGGGTTAGAAAATCATGAAGGGTATAGACAAGGTGGATAGAGACACGCTTTTTCCCAGGGTGAAGGATCCAATACCGAGAGGTCATGCGTTCAAAGTGAGAGGTGGAAAGTTCAGGGGTGATACACGCGGTAAGTACTTCACACAGAGGGTGGTGTGCGTTTGGAATGCGTTGCCAATGGAGGTGGTAGAGGCAGGCACGGTAGATTCGTTTAAGATGCGCCTGTGCAGATGCATGAGTAGGTGGGGAGCCGAGGGATACAGATGCTTCGGAATTGACCGACAGGTTTAGTCAGAACATTTGGATCGGCTCAGGCTTGGAGTGCCGAAGTGCCTGTTCCTGGGCTGTAAACTTTCTTTGTTCTTTTTACTATCAGACAACAGCAGATTAGAACTGCGGATTACAACTTTCCATCAAGAAATGTATGGAGCAAGCTACCAGAGAAAGTAACGGAGGTGGTTAAAATTAGAACAATTCAAAGGTATGGGTATATGAAAAGGAAGGATTTAGGGGGTTTGGGCCAAATGCTGGCAAATGGGACAAGACTAAGTAAGACATCTGATCTGCATGAACAAGTGGGCAAATGGGATGTTTCTGTGCTGTATGATTCAATATGAAGAAAATGATTCCTCAAATCTTCATCCTTCCCAAAATTGAAAAGTTCCACATACACATCTCAATAGCTACCCACGCTGACAACGGGATACTTAATATTCAACAGTCATAGCAAACAGAACCTAAAACCCACACTGTATAAAGGAGATTAATCAGTTCTAAACTTTTTTATTGTAGTGTTACCTAAAGTAGGAAGGAGGAAATGTGTTGTTATCAATATAAATATAAAGAAATAAATATTCGCAGGAATGTGATAATACTGGGTTTGCAAGATACACTGCTTTGAGTCACCAAAATCCATTGCAGTTCTATAACTGCTGACATTTCCAATCATGCATTCCGAGAAGGTAACCTCCAGTTCTGAGGTTTGATTCAGGAGTTTATAACATTTGACTAAGTGCAATGATGTTTTAAGGAGAAAGTGAGTCTGCAGATGCTGGAGATCAAAGTTGAAACTTTATTGCTGGAACAGCACAGCAGGTCAGGCAGCATCCAGGGAACAGGAGATTCGACGTTTCGGGCACAGGCCCTTCTTCAGGAATGAGCAGAGAGTGTTCAGCAGGAGAAGATAAAAGGTAGGGAGGAGGGACTTGGAGGAGGGGAGTTGGAAATGTGATAGGTGGAAAGAGGTCAAGGTGAGGGTGATAGGTCGGAGTAGGGTGGAGGCGGAGAGGTCAAGAAGAAGACTGCAGGTCAGGAAGGCGGTGCCGGGCTGGAAGGATCCGGCTGAGACAAGGTGGGGGGAGGGGGGATGAAGAAACTGGTGAAGTCCAAGTTCATCCCCTGCGGTTGGAGGGTTCCCAGTCGGAAGATAAGACGCTCCTCCTCCGACCGTCGGGTTGTTGTGGTTTGGCGGTGGATGAGTCCAATGACCTGCATATCCTCGGTGGAGTGGGAGGGGGAGTTGAAATGCTGTGCCACAGGTTGGTTGGGTTGGTTCGTCCGGGTGGCCCAGAGGTGCTCCCTGAATCGCTCCGCAAGTAGGCGGCCTGTCTCCCCAATATAGAGGAGGCCACACCGGCTGCAGCGGATGCAGTAGATGATGTGGGTGGAGGTGCAGGTGAATCTGTGGCGGATATGGAAGTTTCCCTTGGGGCCTTGGAGAGAAGTGAGGGGGGAGGTGTGGGCGCAAGTGTTGCACCTCCTGCGGTTGCAAGGGAAGGTGCCGGGAGTGGTGGTTGGGTCGGTGGGGGGTGTGGATCTGACAAGGGAGTCGCGGAGGGAGTGGTCTCTACGGAAAGCTGATAGGGGAGGGGAGGGAAATATATCCTTGGTGCTGGGGTCTGTTTGGAGGTGGCGGAAGTGACGGCGGATGATGCGCTGTACATGGAGATTGGTGGGGTGGTAGGTGAGGACCAGTGGGGTTCTGTCCTGGTGGCGGTTGGAGGGGCGGGGCTCAAGGGCGGAGGAGCGGGAAGTGGAGGAGATGCGGTGGAGGGCACCGTCGACCACGTCGGGGGGGAAATTGCGGTCCTTGAAGAAGGAGGCCATCTGTGTTGTACGTATTTTGAACTGGTCCTCCTGGGAGCAGATGCGGCGGAGACGAAGGAATTGGGAGAATGGGATGGCGTTTTTACAGGGGGCAGGATGGGAGGAGGTGTAGTCCAGGTAGCTGTGGGAGTCGGTAGGTTTGTAGTAGATGTCCGTGTTGATTCGGTCGCCTGAGATAGAAATGATGATGTTTTAAACCTGCTAAATCAGTTGAGGCAATGAAAACAACACTAAAATTTTTTTTACAATATATAATTTAACTGGATGATATTGCAATTTTTCATGGGTCTAACACTGAGCACTATATCAGAATGCAAATTTCTTAATTAACAAGGAGAAACAGAGGATATATCATCTACAAATTGTAAATGCTTGTGGACAGTTACCAGAAACACCATTGATGGCAAGGAGCGTGTTGGAAACTTTCCTGGCATCTTTAATTGGGAGATGCATTTATAGATTGGATTGGTAAGTCGTTGTTGTTGCACGTGATATGCAAACACTAAATTCTGAGGTATTGCATTCTGTGGCTTTTTCCAGGCTGGCATGGTGTCTCAGTGGTTGGCACTACTGCATCATTGTGCTCAGGACCTGAGTTTGATTCCTGCCTTGGGCGACTGTCAGTGTGGAATTTGCGCATTCTCCCTGTGTCTGCGTGGGTTTCCTCCGGGTAATCCGGTGTCCTGCCGCAATACAAAGGTTTGCAGGTTAGGTGAATTGGTCATACTAAATTTTCATTGTGTTCAAGGATGTGTAGTTTAGATGCATTAGTCAGAGGTAAACATAGGGTAGGGGGAATAGGTCTGGGCGGATTACTCTTCAGAGGGTCGTTGTGAACTTGTTGGGCCTGTTTCCACGTTGTAGGTATTCTATTCCGAGATCCTTATGTTCTGTGCGATATCCACGGGGAGATTGATGTCGCAACGATAATAATGACAATTTTATAATTCTGAGTTGAGAGAAGATATTTGTAACTGAAATTAAACTGTGGCTGGATACGTCTGACCTCATTGAGCTGTGTTAATTGTTGTTGGATCACATAACTTGGAAGATGTGTGGACCGTGTCTCAATAGAAAAACTTAAATCCACTACTTTACGAACAAAGAGGCAGTTTGTTGTTTTAATAAAGCTGCCCGAATATAAATATATTTTATTGCTTTCCAGTCTCTCATTAACTTTGTTTGCTGCATCAACTATGCTTTCCTGACCTTTAATGCACCGCTTAAATCTAAGTTTGCTTTATAATTAGTATTTGATTTTTGTCCAGCAAAGTGGTGTTGAGAGAATGTACTTCACATTGCTTCAGTGATTTCAGTAGTCACAATTTATTATAAGAACCTCTAACAGTGGCGAACCTTCTCTAGAATAGGCCATTATTACCCATGTAGCAAATAATTTACATTATCCTGGATTACTTGCAGCGATGCAATTGAACTTTCATTGTACCATGTCAATTTGATTATGTCAGTTACTGATTCAATCGCATTCTGGCATAATTTAGTGCAAAGCCAGACTCAGACGGTTCATTTTACATCCTCACAAAATATGCGTTCTTACAAATGTAAAAAATCATCTTATTCTTCCATTTGCTTCTTTGACAATAACCTGAGCGTCAGTTTGTATTCCAGCTCTTTGAGAGTCGGATAGTTTTAAATCCATTTTCTCTGGTCAGATGACCCACAAATGTGAGGACGCCTATTTAAAAAAAATCACTTTCAACCGAAACAGAAATGCCAAGCTTTTCAAATCTATCACCAGCACTGATATCCCCGTACCAAGAATCATTCTTTATAATATGTGCAGCACCTGTACAATATTCACACGGAGTTTGGGAAGTTTGGAGTTCAGATCTAGAGGTGACACAACAAATCCTGCAAACCCCTTTGTGACTTGGATGTCATTGCGGGCAGGATGGTTAGTACGTTTACAATTGACACCAATATTGGAGGTGTACTGGACAACGAATAAGATTGCTTCAGAGTCCAATGCACCTTGATCAGATGGGCCAATGGGCTGAGAAGTGGCAGATGGGGTTCAATTCAGATAGATGTGAGATGTTCCATTTTTGTATCGCAAACCAGAGTAGGACCTACACATTTAATGGCAAGGTCCTGGGGAGTGATGCCAAGCAAAGAGATGTTGGAGTGCAGATTCACAGTTTCTTGTAAGTCTGATCGCAGATAAACAGGACTGTGAAGAAGGCATTTCGCATGCTTGCCTTTATTGGTCATTGCTTCACGTATAAGAATTGGAATGTCATGTTGAGGCTGTAAAGGACATTGGTTAGTCCACTTTCGGAATACTACGTTCAATTCTGGTCTCCCTTCGACAGGAAAGATATTATGAAACTTGAAAGGGTTTAGAAAGGATTTATAAGAATGTTACCAGGGCTGGAGAGTTGGAGAGGCTGAGTCAGTTGAAGGTGATTTTAACTGGAACATCGGAGGCTGAGGGGGAGACTTGTAGAGATTTATAAAAGCATTAGGGGCATGGATAGGGTGAAGATCTTAGGTTTCATTCCCAAGATTGAGGCGTCCAAAACTAGAGGGCACAGCTTTAAGGCGAGAGGGGAAAGATTTAAAAGGGAACTGAGGGACAAGGTTTTCACCCAGAGAGTGGTGCGTGTATGGAACAAGCTGCCAGAGGAAGTGGAGGAGGTGGGTACATTGCACTATTGAAGAGGCATCTGAATGGGTGCACTACTGGGAATGGTTTAGAGGGATATAGCATGGATACAGGACCTTTGGCCCAAATTACTCCATGCTGACCATGTGCTCCTTCCAATTGCTTGCATTTTTTCTATATCCTTCTAAACCCTTCCCATCCATGTACCTTTTCAAATGAAGTTTAGATGTTGTTATTGTACCTCCCTCAACCTTTTCCTGTGGCAACTCATTCCATTCACTCTCTGCGTGAAGAAATTGCCCCTCAGATCCTTCCTAAAACTTTCCCTTCTCAACTTCAACCTATGCTCTCCAGTTTTTAATTCTCCATCCACTTGGAATAAGGTTAAAAACATTCCTTCTGTGTCTGCCCCGCATGATTTTATGCACATCAATAGGGACACCCCTCATTCTCCTCAATCCAAGGAATAAAGTCCTCTCCTGGCCAACCTCTCCCTATAACTCAGGTCGATTAATTCTGGTACTTCTTGGCAAATCTTTCCAGCATTATTTGTGTCTTTCCTGCAACAGGGTGACCAAAACTGAACACAATACTCCAAGTGCAACATCACCACTGACTTATACAGCTGTAACATAATATCCCAACTCCTATACTCGTTGCTTTGACTGATGTAAGCCAGCATGCTAGATGCCTTCTTCACCATCCTGTCTACCTGTGGCCCCACATTCCAAGGACGATGTAATTATACTCCTGGGTCACTCTGTTCCACAACACTGTTCAGCACCTTAGCATTTATGGTGTAAGTTCTACCTTGGATTGACTTTCTAAAGTACAACACCTCACATTTATCTGAATTGCATTGTGTTTGCCAATCGTCAGCCCACATCCCTGCAATCTTTGACAATCTTCCTCGCTCTCAATGATACCTCCTAATTTTGTGTCATCTGCAAACTTACTCATCATGCCGATCATTTATACAAGTAACAAATGCCGAAGGTCCCAGCACCAAACCCTGTGGCTCACCACTAGCATCAGGGCACCAGTCCGAGACACGACCTTCAACAATTACCCTCTGCTTGCTAACATTGAGTCAATTTTGAATCCAGTTTGCTATCTCTCCCTATATACCATATGACCTAACATTCAGGACTAGCCTGTCATGTGGGATCTTGTCAAATACCTTAGTAAACTCTATATAGACAACATTCACTGCCCTATCCTCATCAATGCTCTTGGTGGTGAATTTAAAATTGCAACCATGCAATGGCGAGGAATTGAACCCGGTTTAACTGCATGGAAAGCAGCTTCGTTCAAAACACTATATTAACATTGCTTATTGATGGGCCTCTGAGTGTTCATTGACGATGCAGGTGAATATGGTTAGAACCAGAATGTTTCCTGAGGAAGTCTTGCAGAGATGTCCTGAAGGTGAAATTGTTGACATGAACAATAACAACTGTCTTCACACCTGCACACACACAACATGGGTGCAGGCGAAAAATAAGCACTACCACAGTTTGGCGGTAGTCTGGGGGCGTAAAGCACAAACAGAAGGATCTGAGTCTCTGTTCACTTTGAGAGCTGGCTCTGAGGGAGCTGGATCACACACACACAAAAACAACAGTCATCCTTCTTGCTAGTTATTGCTGCAACCAGCAGAGACTTTTCTCTGGATTTTCATTGACCGTGGTTTTTCCTTTCCCTCCTAGTGTCACACTTGGTCAAATGGTATCATGACGTTCAGGGGAGTTCCTCTACCTTCTCGTCTCTAGTTCAACTTATTTGAAAAAAGGCTGTAATCAATGGCCCTTGTGGCACACAACCTGGCCATCAATAAGCAGGTTATTGCTGACCAGGTATTGCTTGATAGCCCTGTCAATGACACCTTCCTTCCAATTTCCATGTTAGAGAATGGACAGATGAGACGTTATTTCACAACATCAGATTGGCCCTGATTTTTCTGTGTAAAACATGCCTGGGAATTTTTCACATTCTTGGTCCATGCCAGTGCTGTTGCAGCATCAGAAAACATTGGCTCAGCAGGTGTCAAATTTTCGATATTTAAGTTGTCAGGACCCACAACCTTTTCAGTATTTAGTACCCTCTGTAATTCCATAACATGGGGGAGAGAGAATTGAATTGGCTGGAGACTGAGATCTGTGAACATGGGGACCTCACGAGAAGGCTGACATGGATGAATGCCTTGGTATTTTCGGTTCAGGATTGTTGCAAATGCTTCAGCTTTACCTTTTGCACTGATGTCCTGGACTCCCCCATAACTGAGGGTTTAGTTGGTGGAGAGCAGCCTTCTCACCCAGTGATTTAATTGTCCACCATCTTTTTTGAGTAAATATGCCAGAGCGTGGATCTGCAGATCATTGATGCGATGCAACACCAGAAATTACTAGTGGAACACAGCAGGTCTGGTAGCATCAGTGGAAAGAAAGCGTAGTTTCATTGGTTGTTTGATCGCTTAGCTCTCTCCATCACTTGTTGCAGAGAAAAGTCGTCCTGTTCTGGAGCTTCACCAGGTTGGAACCTCGTATGTTCTTTTTCAGTTCTGCTGTTTATATGTCCTGTTGTACTATTCATTGAACCATTCTGTAGAATTCCTAGTCCTTTTCAATGTTGTAATTTTACCAGCTTCCATCATAGAGCCATTGGGTCATAAAGCATGGAATCAGACACTTCCATGCATCCAGTCCAAGTTGAACATGCTCCCAAACTAAACTGGTCCCACTCACCTGCTCCTGACACTCCTATTCATGTATCCATCGAAATGTCTTTGTTCCATATATACATCACCCTCTGCATCAAGGGATTAACCACGACCCCCCACACCGCCCACACACACAGACCACCGCCAGATCGCTTTGAATTCTTTCCCCTCTCACTTTATGCCTATGCCCTCGAGATTTGGGCTCCGTTACCCTGTGGAAGACCTTGACTATTTACCCTATCCATGCCCCTCAAGATTTTATGAACCTCGATCAATTCTTCCCTCAGCCTCTGATGCCCCAGAGTAAACAACGCCCCAGGCTATCCAAAACCTCCAATCAGCTATGTTGAGCAGATGGTCTATGATTGTCTGTGCAAGGTATAATTCTGATGCTGCAGATGGCCCACTAAACTTTATGAACTCCTCGTCATAAGTTGGTCGAGCTGTTTGAAGTCTGTATTATTTCACACAGAGACAGTATCACATCACATAATGCAGCAACTATAAAATGTGGGTCAGGTAGATTCGTGGCAATGCCTTTTGGAGTGTGCCAGCACGATCAGCAGGTGCTGATGCTGACCCTGTCTTGGTGATGGACACTGAAGCCTCCCACACAGAGTCCTTTCTCTTTCCTTTCCACATTCAATGTTGTGTTTAAACAGGGAAATTTGAGGGATGCGGTAATTGATAATCAGCAGAATGTTTCTATGTACGTGTTTAACCTGATGCCAGAAGGATTCTTGGAGACAGGCATCAATTCTGAGCACTTCCAGATTACCCCCCTCCCCGACTGTATCCTACAAAGCTGCAACCTCTGCTGGCTCTGTCCTGCCAGTGGGACAGGACCTGCTCTGCGACTAGCATAGGTTTTTCCGGGACATTGTCTGGAATGTGGGATTCTGTGAGCGTGACTATGTTTGATTGTTGCTGGAATAGTCTGTGAGAAATATACTGCAGGTCAGGTTTAAGTTTTATACAATAATGAGTAAACCCCTCTTTTCTTTCTTTGGCTCTTAAGATCAAACCAAAATAATGGTTTTATTCAGTTGAAGGTTATTCACTTCAATAATCAGAATGCACACCTAATTATTGCTAAATTTAGTAACGATCCTCACTAGCTGATTATTGCTCTGTTCAATAATTGCAATAAACAGCTGAATCGTGTTTAGATGAGTAAACACATGATCTTTGCACTACCATAAACATCAATAATCCGATTGAAAAGCCGGAATCTAAATATAGTCTTCCTGGACAACATTGGCACCACAGGTAAAGAGTGACCAGCTCCTAAGTATCTCCAGACAGCTGCCAATCTGGATCTGGACGGTTATTCAATCATTTCCTCACAATAGACAATTTAAATCTGTTCTTAAACAAGGGGGAAGTTCATGGAGCAGATTGGCCAATGGACTAGCACAAGGCTCAGTGCAATTTTTACCATTTATACAAATGAGCTGCCAATGTCTCGTAAGTTCGTCCATGTTTTTGACATCCAGTGAGTCAGGTAAGCTTCATACTTTTACACTTTAGAGCAAACCCTTTCTGAAGGTGTTCGTAAAGTGATGGATTACGTGACATCTTGCATTGAATCCCTCATCAACAATATCCAGTGTAGATCAGCTCCACAATCCCAGTGTCTGAACAGAATTGTGCATCTACATTAATGGTCAGCATGATCCCAACTAACATTACTGTCGAAATTTTATGAAAATGTTTGCAATATCGTATTTATCATTCACAGCAAAGTGTAATTATTAAAGATCACAAATGCTTTGATCATAGCCACTTGATCGACCAATGAACAAATCCACCCATTTGTTGAATTCAATATTCAGATTGAAATTTAATGAAAACAGAGCGCACCAATGCTGAGTCTGTTTATCGCAACAAGGATAAAATTATTACTTAGCCCAGGCACTTTGAAAATATCCTATTATTATTCCCTCGAATGAAAATATTCCACGTCCTAATTGTTTTCATGACAATAATTGAACGATGTTTCCAAATATTCCAGATACGAGGACATATCAAATTTGTTCTATCTATCTCGCATGTGAGTAATCTGGGATATGAATCTCAGTTTCTGAGTGATACCACGTACGTAGACCGTGCCTCTGAAAGACTGACAGATTGTTCCAAACAGCATATCGCTTCAGTTCTTCACAACAAGCAAGGTACCGCCTGCAGCCCACCAGCTTCCATTAAAAAAAACATCAAACCCTGTGTCCACCATTCGTCATGATTGGACAACATTTTTAATGAATCCTAATCCATTCATGGGCATCGTTGATTGGGTCAGCATTTATTGCTCATCTCGAATGGTTGCTGACAATGTGTTGGTGAGCTATTTTCCTGAACTGTTGTTGTCTGTGTGCTGTAATAGACACACAATACTGTTATGAAGTGCTGTAAATATACAAGCAGGAGGCCGGAATAACACAGCAAGGCTGGCAGCATCAGCGGGTAGAGACATCGATGATTTGGATGTAATCCTTGTTCAGGACTGGGTGAACAGGAGGTGGATATGTCGACTTTGTTTTGTCTCTAATGAAGAAATGTGAAGCAGAGATACATACAGAAAGGTGATATATTTCCAAACAAGGAAGATGATTGACTTGGATGGGACTTTGTCGTGCATGGTGATTCCATGTATCTGCTGCCCATATCCTTTGTGATGATGTGGGTTGGGAAGGTTTTATTTGAGGAACTTTGGTGAATTTCTGCAATGCATCTGGTAGTTAGTACATATTGCTGTTACTGAGAGTCAGTGGTGGAAATAAGATGGTTGTAGTGGCCATCAAGTGAACTGTTTTATCCCGGATAGTGTCAAGCTTCTTGAGTGTTGTTGCAGCCTCACTCATCTCGGCAAATGGGGAGTGAACCACCACACTCCTGATTTGGACCTATCAGATGGTGGACAGGTGGAAGTCAGGAAGTGAGTTATTCCCTGCAGTATTCCTCGCTTCTGTCCTGCCTTGTCACCATTGTATTTAAATGGATTGTCAACTTCAGAGTATAGTCAATGCTAATCTCAACATGTTGATAGTTGAGGAATCAGCAACGGTAACCCCATTGATGTCCCAGGGCGATGATGTGATTCTCTGTTGTTAGAGTTGATCACTGTCTGGCATTTATGTGTCATGTATGCGATTTACCACTTTTCATCCCAAGCCTGGATATTGCCCCGGTCTCACTGCATTTGGATAAGGACTACTTCAGTACCTGAGTAGTCGCAAATACTGCTGAACACAGTGTAAACATCAGCTAATATCCCCATGTCTGACCCTGTGATGGAGAGGAGTCCATTGATGAAATTACCGAAGATGGTTTGGCCTAAGACACTCCTTTGAGGACAGAGATGCCCTGCAGCTGTGGTGACTGACCTCAAAGAACCACAACTTTCTTCTTTTCTGCCAGGGATGACTCCATCCAGTGGAGAGTTCCCCTGATTTCCATTGCATCCAGTTTTGCTCAGGCTCGTTGAAGCCACACCAGGCCATATGCAGCCTTGAAGTTAAGTACAGTCAACGTCACCCCACCTCTGGAATTCAGCTTTTTTCGTCCATGTTTGGACTCCGGCTGGAATGAGGTCAGGGGCTGAGTGGTGCCACTGAGCAGGTTGTTGTCTGTCAGTGAATCACGGACTCTCCTGCTGACTCTCTGCACCCATCATCTATTCTTTAGGCCGTGGCTTTTTTGTTTCACCTCAGACTGCAGTCGCGTTTCCGCTTGTTTCCTTTTGCTGGAGTTATGGTGGAGATGCCGGTTCAGGACTACCTCACGTTTGCAATCTCGGAGATCCTGGATCTCCCGTTATTCTCACTGAGGGTCTCCACAGAGCTGCTGACAGGGGAGGAGTTTAGGGTGGGCCAGATGCTGTGGGCACTCTGTCACTCAGGTATCTTAGTCATCATCAGGTCGGCTGTGAAACACTGCCAGAGAGAAAATTCCTTCAGTGGGATAGCGATAGTTCGAGGCTGGTGTTAAATGAATATTTTGTCTTCTTCATTGTGTCTCGATTCAGCGCAGAGGCACTGACTGCTGAGAGGACTGCTTCTGGCCCAGGGTGTGTCAGAGGATCATGAGGAGTCATTTACCCCGCAGGGGATTTGTTAGAATATCTGACCAATTTATTTGTTGTGGTGAAGCCGATCCCATTGAGACAATGTCCTGTGTTTGCTTTTCCAGAAAAAGGTATACCCGCCATCTTTTTCTTTAAGTTGCCTTTCTCCTGCCAGTCATATCCCACTCATGGCGGTGATGACAATTTTGTAATGCTGGGCGATGGCAGCAGTGTATCATTCAAGTCTATTGGTGCTGGTGTTATCCATCAGGTTCCTGATAGTCCAGCTCCCAGATTCACTTGCGGGTGGGGCAGGGTTTTGATGGAATCTGCCCGTTTGTAGATCCTTTTACTGTGTAGTGGACACTGCACACCAATCAGCAATGGTCACAACGGAGGGAGGTCTGGAGCCAATGACAGGGAAAATCCGAGAGAACTGAAGACCAGGCTCTGCTTTAGGATCCTGTTGGGCTTGTTGGAATAGGGACTGGACAGAGAGGGCTTCTGTTATCTCTAATTAATGGAGTGACAAGAAACCTGTGATGGAACTGAGCAGCTGCTTTTTCCTGTTTCTGAAATACTCGCTTCTGAGTTCAGGGGAAAAACTATTTCTCCTTCTTAAGGACTGTCTGAAAGAGTTTCTCAACACTGTAATTATCGAGCAGACCGTGTCAGCCAAGACGATGCAAGGAAATTCTCTTGTCTTGAGCACTGCCTTCAAGATCCAAAAAAATACAAATGGAGATGATGTTAATTTTCCAAATCTGATGCTTTACGTTTCACTTAAACAACAAAACCATCGTTCGGACAGAAGATTTTATTTATTATTTCAGAAAGAAAGCCACTGCACCCTAACCCCATAGATCCTCCATCATACACCCATCGCATGTCAAAGTCTCTCTGAATCTCCGAAAGTGTACAATACCCTCCTCCATCAGAGAGTCTGAGTGGACTGGAGGCAGACAAATAAAATCGATGAAACTACCCAGAATATAGCTTCAAAGCCAAGTGAGAAGCTGCAGGAGATCTCAAATGACACAATGAGCATTGATTGTGGAAGGATGAGTGTTTGTGGATATGGGTCAAATCCAGGGGCTGCTCTGTTCTGCATCAGGACAATTCTCTTGGGTGTTATTGGCAAGTAGAGAGAGCTTCATCACACTCCCAACTTATGCCTTGCTGATGCTGAGCAAGCTTTGGCCAAGAGGAAATGGGAAGAGCTCAGCAGTAAGTTACTCTCTGCAGGATTCCCAGCATCTGAAGTGCTGTTGGACACACAGATTTTGTTTGGCTACGCCTGTTCAATTTCTGATCAATGGTAACTGTCTGGAACGTAATATTGATAATGCCATTGAAACACAAGGACCGTGCTCGAGATGGTCATGCTGCAAGAACATTGTCCAGGTCTTGCACTATTTGAACATGGACTGCTTCAGGAATTGAGGACCTTCAAATGGTGGCTTCACAAACAAACAAAGATTGTTTAGTCTGTTCCTTTTCCTGCAAGCTCCCTGAAAGGCCACAAGTTACTCTCAGCAAACAGTTCTCAGTTCACATCTCGAACCACATTTTATTGAAAGAATACCATTAACAAAAGGCCAGTGAAGGTTTCATCACCTCTACACTTCATCACTACTGGTATATTGTCCACATTCTCATTTGTGAAATCTCTATGGGTCATCAAAGTTCAAGGACGGGAACAATTTCTGTCAGTAACAAGTTGCTCCTTTTTTGAGGTATTTGAAGTGTTGGAGGTGATTTCCTCAAATTCCAGGAGCAACAATCACTGTCTTGTATGCTGTTGCGTTGTTTTGGAACTTTGGAAAATTAATTGAAACCAACAGCACTTGTAAAAGGGACAGGAACAGACAAAGGAAATACAAGATGAGGTCAGTGCAGGAGAGAGAGATAGAGAGAGAGAGAGAGACAGACAGACAGACAGACAGAAAGAGAGAGAGAGAGAGAGAGACTTCACCACAATGTATCTGCACAGTTACTGTCTTTACTGTTTGAATTCATGTATCGCTGGACGTCAGAGTGTGTCTGGGAAAATGAACAAACAGCGAAATTCGCGACTGAACTTGGAGAACCAGTTTGGGAGGAGTCACTGCACATAAACAGATACGTGAATATTTTAAGTGTGGCCGTACAGTAACTTTGCAGTAGCGAGTTAACTGGGTTCTTTTTTGATAATATGTTTTATTAAGATATGTCTCTTGTTAAAACTTAGGAATATAAGCCATAAGTATTAAGTTAGCCTGGAGTGGTGTTTTGTAGAGGGACGAGAATGGGCTATTTTCTTGGTCATTGTATTGAAAAAAGAAAAAAAAGGCCTTGAGTATAGGGATACGCTGTTTTTGTTGATTGTGGTAGTTTCGGGAGAGTTTACGTGTATTTGCAGATTATATCTGCAATACATGCATTGGTTGTGAACTCTATCAGATCGATTGGATCGTTGGAGAGAAAATGAGGAATTTACAGAGCAAGGGTGTGTGATGGATGGCAGTTGCAGGAAGGGAGAAAAGTCACAGATTCGGTCACATAGATGGAGTAACTCCAGGAAAGATAACACATTTAGGTAGGTCGTGCATGAGCCTTCTGTGGCTATCCCCATTTCAAACAAGTATAATGATTTCGAAAATGTTAAGTGTGATGGATCCTCAGAGGAATGTAGCATTTACCGTCACGTTTCTAGGATCCAGACTGGCTCAAATGCAATGAGGCTACGTCGGTTTCCAGGAGATCGATTGTGTTAGGGGACTCTCTAGTCCAAGATATCGACAGACGCTTCTGTGGCTAGCAACGAAAAGTAAGAATGGTGTGTTGCTTCCCTGGTGCTAGGATCAAGGATGCCTCAGAGAGGGTGCAGAGTGATTTCAAGGGAGAGAGGGGGCCGCAGGAGGTCATAGCACACATTGAAACAAACGAGATAGGAAGGGAAAAGATTGAGATTCTAAAGGGACATTACAGGGAGTTAGGCATAAATTTAAAAAGGAGGCCCTCAAGAGTAGTAATATCTGAATTACTCCCAGTACTCCGAACTAGTGAAGGCAGGAATAGGAGAATAGAGCAGATGCATGCATGTCTGAGGGGTTGGTGCATGGGAGATGGATTCGCAATTTTGGATCATTGAAATCTCTTTTGGAGTGGACGTGACCTGTAAAAGAAGGACGGATTGCACCTCAATTAGAAGGGGACTAATATACTGGCAAGGAAATTTGCTCGAGCTGCTCGGGAGGATTTCAACGAGTAAGTTGGGGGGATGGGGCCCAGGCAGATAATGAGAAAAGAGATCAATCTGATACTGGTACAGTTGAGAACAGAAGCGAGTCAAACATTCAGGGCAGGCAGAGATAAGGTAGTACTAATAAATTAAACTGCATTTTTTTCAATGCAAGGGGCCTAACAGGTAAGGCAGATGAACTCAGGGCATGGTTAGAAACATGGGACTGGGATATCGTAGCAATTACAGAAACATGGCTCAGGGATGCGCAGGACTGGAAGCTTAATGTTCCAGGATACAAATGCTGCAGGAAGGATAGAAAGGAGGCAAGAGAGGAGGGGGTGGTGGCATTTTTGATCAGGGATAGCATTACAGCTGTGTTAAGGGAAGACAGTTCCAGAAATACATCCAGGAAAGTTATTTGTCTGGAACTGAGAAATTAGAAAGGGACGATTACCTTAGTGGAATTGTATTATAATCCCCTAATAGTCAGAGAGAAATTGAGAAACAAACTTGTAAGGATATCTCAGCTATCTGTAAGAATAATAGGGTGGTTATAGGAGGGAATTTTAACTTTCCAAACATAGACTGCAATTGCCACAGTGTTCAGGGTTTAGATGGAGACGAATTTGTTAAGTGTGTACAAGACAATTTTCTGATTCGGTATTGAATGTACCTACGAGAGAATGTGCAAAACGTGACTTACTCTTGGTAATAAGGAAGGGCAGGTGACTGAGGTGTCAGTGGGGTTGCACTTTGGGGCCAGTGACCATAATTCTATTAGATTTAAAATAATGATGGAAAAGGATAGACCAGATCTAAGAGCTGAAGTTCTAAATTGTAGAAATGCCAATTTTGATGGTATTAGGCAAGAACTTTCGAAAGCTGACTGGGGGCAAATGTTCGCAGGCAAAAAGACGGCTGGAAATGGGAAGCCTTCTGAAATGAGATAACAAGAATCCAGAGAAAGTATATTCCTGTCAGGGTGAAAGGAAAGGCTGGTACTTATAGGGAATGCTTGATGACTAAAGAAATTGAGTGTTTGAATAAGAAAAAGAAGAAAGCATATGTAATGTATGGACAGGATAGTTGAAACTTTATTGCTGGAACAGCACAGCAGGTCAGGCAGCATCCAGGGAACAGGAGATTCGACGTTTCGGGCACAGGCCCTTCTTCAGGAATGAGCAGAGAGTGTTCAGCAGGAGAAGATAAAAGGTCGGGAGGAGGGACTTGGAGGAGGGGCGTTGGAAATGTGATAGGTGGAAAGAGGTCAAGGTGAGGGTGATAGGTCGGAGTAGGATGGAGGCGGAGAGGTCAAGAAGAAGACTGCAGGTCAGGAAGGCGGTGCCGGGCTGGAGGGATCCGGCTGAGACAAGGTGGGGGGAGGTGGGATGAAGAAACTGGTGAAGTCCAAGTTCATCCCCTGCGGTTGGAGGGTTCCCAGTCGGAAGATAAGACGCTCCTCCTCCGACCGTCGGGTTGTTGTGGTTTGGCGGTGGATGAGTCCAATGACCTGCATATCCTCGGTGGAGTGGGAGGGGGAGTTGAAATGCTGTGCTACAGGTTGGTTGGATTGGTTCGTCCGGCTTGCCCAGAAGTGCTCTCTGAATCGCTCCGCAAGTAGGCGGCCTGTCTCCCCAATATAGAGGAGGCCACACCGGCTGCAGCGGATGCAGTAGATGATGTGGGTGGAGGTGCAGGTGAATCTGTGGCGGATATGGAAGTTTCCTTTGGGGCCTTGGAGAGAAGTGAGGGGGGAGGTGTGGGCGCAAGTGTTGCACCTCCTGCGGTTGCAAGGGAAGGTGCCGGGAGTGGAGGTTGGGTCGGTGGGGGGTGTGGATCTGACAAGGGAGTCGCGGAGGGAGTGGTCTCTACGGAAAGCTGATAGGGGAGGGGAGGGAAATATATCCTTGGTGCTGGGGTCTGTTTGGAGGTGGCGGAAGTGACGGCGGATGATGTGCTGTACATGGAGATTGGTGGGGTGGTAGGTGATGACCAGTGGGGTTCTGTCCTGGTGGCGGTTGGAGGGGCGGGGCTCAAGGGCGGAGGAGCGGGAAGTGGAGGAGATGCGGTGGAGGGCACCGTCGACCACGTCGGGGGGGAAATTGCGGTCCTTGAAGAAGGAGGCCATCTGTGTTGTACGTATTTTGAACTGGTCCTTCTGGGAGCAGATGCGGCGGAGACGAAGGAATTGGGAGAATGGGATGGCGTTTTGACAGGGGGCAGGATGGGAGGAGGTGTAGTCCAGGTAGCTGTGGGAGTCGGTTGTTTTGTAGTAGATGTCCGTGTTGATTCGGTCGCCTGAGATAGAAACAGAAAGGTCTAGGAAGGGGAGGGAGGAGTCCGAGACTGTCCAGGTGAATTTGAGGTCGGGGTGGAAGGTGTTAGTGTAGTGGATGAACTGTTCAACCTCCTCGTGGGAGCACGAGGTAGCGCCGACACAGTCATCAATGTAGCGAAGGAAAAGATGGGAGGTGGGGCCAGTGTAGCTGCGGAAGATGGATTGTTCCACATACCCTACGAAGAGGCAGGCATAGCTGGGGCCCATGCGGGTGCCCATGGCTACTCCTTTTGTTTGGAGAAAGTGGGAGGATTGGAAAGAAAAGTTTTTCAGGGTGAGGACTAGTTTGGTCAGTCGAAGGAGGGTGTCGGTGGAAGGGTACTGGGTGGTACGGCGGGAAAGGAAGAAGCGGAGTGCTTTGAGTCCTTCGTGATGGGGGATGGAGGTGTACAGGGACTGGATGTCCATGGTGAAGATGAGGCGTTGGGGACCGGGGAAGCGGAAATCCTGGAGGAGGTGGAGGGCGTGGGTGGTGTCACGAACGTAGGTGGGGAGTTCTTGGACTAATGGGGACAGGACCGTGTCGAGGTATGCCGAGATGAGTTCGGTTGGGCAGGAGCAGGCTGAGGCGATGGGTCGTCCGGGGCAGTCAGGTTTGTGGACTTTGGGCAGGAGGTAGAAACGGGCGGTGCGGGGTTGTGGGACTATGAGGTTGGAGGCGGTGGATGGGAGGTCCCCTGAGGTGATGAGGTTATGGATGGTCTGGGAGATGATGGTTTGGTGGTGGGGGGTGGGGTCATGTTCAAGGGGACTCCAGTCCCACACCAGGTCCTAGCTCCCCGCCCTGCCGTGTGTTCACCATCCCTCCAGACTTGCCCCTCTCTGAGGATGAAAGATCAGTCCTCAGCAGAGGTCTCACCTTCGTTCCCACACGTTCTCGGGTCAACGAATTGAATACACGGAGTGACACCGAACAATTCTTCCGCCGCCTTCGCCTCCGTGCCTTCTTCTTCAATCAAGACTCTCGCCCACCCTCTGACGACCCCTTCTCCCACCTCCAACACACCCCGTCCACCTGGACACCCCGTGCTGGCCTCCTACCTGCCCTCGACCTCTTCATAGCAAACTGCCGCCGCGATATTAACCGCTACCTGAACTCCCCCACCCCTCGCACCCACTCCAACCTCTCACCCTCGGAACGCGCAGCCCTCCACTCCCTCCGTTCCAACCCCAACCTCACCATCAAACCAGCTGACAAGGGAGGCGCAGTAGTAGTTTGGCGTACTGACCTTTACACCGCTGAGGCCAAACGCCAGCTCGCAGATACCTCCTCCTACCGTCCCCTTGACCATGACCCCACCCCCCCACCACCAAACCATCATCTCCCAGACCATCCATAACCTCATCACCTCAGGGGACCTCCCATCCACCGCCTCCAACCTCATAGTCCCACAACCCCGCACCGCCCGTTTCTACCTCCTGCCCAAAATCCACAAAACTGACTGCCCCGGACGACCCATCGTCTCAGCCTGCTCCTGCCCAACCGAACTAATCTCGGCATACCTCGACACGGTCTTGTCCCCATTAGTCCAAGAACTCCCCACCTACGTTCGTACTCCAGCAATGGACAGGATAGATCGAGTGAATCCTCAGAAGAGGAAAAAGGAAGTAGGAGTATACTTAAGAGGGAAATCAGAAGTGCAAAAAGAGGACATGAGATAGCTTTGGCAAATAGAATTAAGGAGAATCCAAAGAGTTTTTACAAATACATTAAGGACAAAAGGCAAACTAGGGAGAGAATAGGCCCCCTCACAGATCAGCAAGGCGGCGTTTGTGTGGAGATACAGAAAATGGGTGGGGTGGGGGGGATACTAAATGAATATTTTGCAACAGTATATACTGTGGAAAAGGATATGGAAGAGATAGACTATAGGGAAATAGATGGTGACATCTTGCAAAATGTCTATATTACAGGGGAGGAAGTACTGGATGTCTTGAAACGGGTAAAGGTGGATAAATCCTCAGGACCTAATCAGGTGTACCCTAGAACTCTATGGGCATCTGGAGAAGTGATTGCTGGGCCTCTTACTGAGATATTTGTGTCATCGATAGTCACTTATGAGGTGCCAGAAGATTGGAGGTTGGCTTGCGTGGTTCCACTATTTAAGAAGGATGGTAAGGACAAGCCAGGGAACTATAGACCACTGAGCCTGACATCGGTGGTGAGTAAATTATTGGAGGAAATCCCGAGGGAAATGTTGTACATGTATTTTGAAAGGCAAAAACTGATTCGGGATGGTCAACATGGCTTTGTGCGTGGGAAATCATGTCTCACAAAATTGATTGAGTTTTTTGATGAAGTAACAAAGAGGATTGATGAGGACAGAGCTGTAGATGTGATCCATATGGACTTTCAGTAAGCCGTTCGATAGGGTTCCACATGGGAGACTGATTGGAATAGTGAGATCTCACGGAATACACGGGGGCATGAGGCATTGCACACAGAACTGGCTGAAAGGCAGAAGACAGAGGGTGGTGGTGGAGGGTTGTGTTTCAGACTGGAGGCCTGTGACCAGTGGAGTGCTGCATGGATCGGTGCTGGTTTGTCTACTTTTTGTCAATTCCATAAATGATTTTGATACGAGCAGAAGTTACAGTTAGTACTTTTGCAGATGACATCAAAAAAGGAGGTGTAGTGAACAGCGAAGAGAGTTACCTCAGGTTACAACAGGATCTTGATCAGATTGGCCAATTGGCTGAGAAGTGGCAAATGGATTTTAATTCAAATAAATAAGAGATGCTGAATTTTGGGAAAACAAATCTTGGCACGACTTATACACTTAATGGTAAAGTCCTAGGGTGTGTTGCTGAACAAAGAGATTTGGAGTGCAGTTGCATTGCTCCTTGAAACTCGAGTCGCAGGTAGATAGGAGAGTGAAGAAGGCGTCTGGTATGGTCTCCTTTATTGGTCAGAGTTTTGAGTACAGCATTTAGGACCACATGTCCCGGCTGTACAGGACATTGGTTCGACCACTGTTGGAATATTGCATGCAATTCTGGTCTCCTTCCTATCGGAAAGAAGTTGTAAAACTTGAAAGGGTTCAGAAAAAAAACCGCAAGCATGTTGCCAGGATGAAGGATTTGAGCGAAAAGGAGAGGCTGAACAGGCTGGGGCTGTATTCCCTGGAGCGTAAGAAGCGGAGGGTTGACCTTATGGTGGTTTATAAAATCATGAGGGGCATGGATAGGGTAAATAGATAAAGGTTTTTCCCTGGGGTTGGGGAATCTAGAACTAGTGGATACAGGTTCAGGGTGAGGGGGAAAGACATAAAAGAGGCATAAGCACCAAAGTTTTCATGCAGAGGGTGGTACGTGTATGGAATGAGCTGCCAGAGGAAGTGGTGGAGGTTGGCACGATTGCAATATTTAAGAGGCATTTGGATGGGTATATGAATAGGAAGGGTTTGGAAGATTATGGGAGAGGTGCTGGCGATGCGGCTAGATTGGGTTGGAATATCTGGTCCGCATGGACGGGTTAGACCGAAGGGTCTGTTTCCATGCCGTACATCTCGATGACTCTATGACTCTGGGAGGCAGGCTTGGTGATAAACCTGGTGAAAGGTGAATTGGATTAAGCTCAAGTCACCTTCCTGGGTCATGTTATTGGACATAGACAAATGACCCCATGCAATACAAAATCGATGGTATTTGGGGACTTTTACATACCATTGATGAAACGACCTGTACTATGGTTCCCTGGGATTGAGTCGATTTTCTCGGAAATTTGTCCCAAATATTAGCCTTTGTGGTTGCTCCACTCACTGAAGTGCGAAAGAAAGGAAAGATGTTTCAGTGTACAACGGACTGTCAGAAAGCATTTGATAGCGAAAACTATGTTAACCATTAGGTGTTTTTCCCATACCTAATTACGCAAAGTCATTCAAAGTGGCTGGATGCGAGCGATGTGAGTGCTGGTGCTGTGCCCCTGCAGAAAGACGGCAAGAAAATAGAAAGACCTATCAGACATTTCTCCAGGAAATTGAACATTCATCAGCAGAAATATTTGATGGTTGAGAAGGCTACTTTGAGCGTTACAACATTGCAACGTTTTCTTCCCCCCAAAAGAAAGGGAGAGTGGGAGAGAGAGAAAGAGGGAGGAGGTGAGAGAGAGACTGGTAGAGAGAGAGAGAGTTAGGGAGGGAGGGAGACGTATGGAGAAGGAAAGGAGAGAGGAGGGTGTGAGAAAGAGAGGGTTAGGGAGAGAAAGGGAGAGGGAGGGAGAGAGAGAAAGAGCGGGAGGGAGTGAGAGATTGTCAGAGGGAGAGGAAGAGAGGGTCGGTGGGGAGGGATAGAGAGGAGAGAGAGGAAGAGAGGGAGAGAGAGGGGAAGAGAGAAGGGCAAGCGAGAGAGGGGGCGGGAGAAAGACAGGGAGAGGGGGAGACAGAGACAGCGAGAGAGAGTTGGAGAGAGGGAGGGAAAGAGACGGAGAGATAGAAGGGAGAGTGAGGGAAACGGAAAGAGAGAAGTGGAGAGTGAAAGAGCGGGAGAGAGAGGGAGGGAGAGAGGGGAAAGTGAGTGAGAGGGAGAGAGAATGAGAGAGGGAGGGAGAGAGGAACAGAGGGAGGGAGAAAGGGGAAGGGAGAGGGAGAGAGAGGGGAGATGGGGGAGAGAGAGGAAGAGAGTGTGAGAGAGAAGGACGGCAAGGGGAGACAGAGGAGCTGGGGAGAGAAAAGGAGAGAGAGAGGGGAGAGGGAGAGAGAGGGAGTGAGAGGAAGAGAGAGAAATAGGGAGGGAGGGAGCGAGAGATTGGGAGAGAAGGGGAGAGAGGGAAAGAGGGAGTGGGAGAGAGAGAGGGGAGAGAAAGGAAGAGTGGGAGAGAGAGAAGGGAAGAGGGAGGGAGAGAGGGGAGATTGAGTAGGGGAGAGAAAAGGAGGAGAGTGAAGGAGGGAGAGAGAGGGGAGAGAGGAAAAGAGGGAGTGGGAGAGAGGGGGAGAGAAATGAAGTGTGGTAGAGAGAGAAGGGAAGAGGGAGGGAGAGAGAGGGGAGATTGAGTAGGGGAGAGAGAAGGAGGAGGGAGAAGGAGGGAGAGAGAGAACAGAGAGCGGAGATAGGGAAGAGAGAGGGAGACAGGGAGAGAGAGGGGGATATAGGGGGAGAGAGAATGATAGAAGGGGAGAGAGAGAAAAGGTGAGAGAGAGGGAGAGAGAGGGTTGTGGTGAGAGAGGGATGGAGAGAGAGGGGAGAGGGAGATAGAGAGAGAGAGGGAGAGAGAGAGAGACAGAGAGAGAGAGACACGGCAGTTGGCAAGTTGAACCTAAAGATTACCTTGCTTCTCTACATCCCAAGTCATTCATACTACCAATTGTGTTAACGGATTCTGATTTATGACGTTATGATTGAGGGGGTGGCAGTTATTCAGTCACTAAACACAATTAGGCCTCAGACACATTCTTGAGGAACGCCAGCAGTGAAGTCCTGGAGCTTAAATGGCTGACCTCCAACAAACAGACCAGTCACATGTAGACCACACCAGGTACAGACAGTAGTTTTCTTTCCCCAAAAGGACATTAGTGAAACAATGGTTTTTTTTACAACAATTGACAATAATAGTATTAGAGGCAAAATTCCAATTACACATTAAACTGAAGTTCCGGAAGTCATCATGATAAGACTTTTCAGAGGTGGTGATGCGGATTTTGGTGATTAGAGTCAAGATTAGAGTGGTGATGGAAAAGTACAGCAAGTCAGGCAGCATCTGAGGAGCAGAAAAATCGATGTTTCAGGCAAAAGCACTTCATCAGGACGAAGGGCTATTGCCCGAAAGTTCGATTTTTCTGCTCCTCGGATACTGCCTGTCCTGCTGTGCTCTTCCAGCGCCACTCTAATCATGATAAGATGACCTGAATCCATCATAATACTTTGGAAGTATCTGAATATTTCGAATCCAAACGTGATAGTATTAGAGGCAAAATTCCAATTACACATTAAACTGAAGTTCCGGAAGTCATCATGATAAGACTTTTCAGAGGTGGTGATGCGGATTCCAATAAACAAAATAAGGGTTTTCTGTTTTGTTATTTAACATTGAGTGTAATATTAATTTCTCATTATTTGATTCCTACCAAATGGGAATGTAGACATAATGGGGCTGAAAATTTCATTTAATTGGATTGACTGTGAACAATTGTGAAACCATTTAGGTTGACTCTGATTGAGATGGGTTCGTGTATCTTTTTCAGTGGGAAGCCTGAAGGAATCATTGATAAGCCGAGGGAACTGTTTTCCTGTGCAAAGTAATGTATTAAGTAGAAAGGTAGAAGAATAATTTACGTGTAAGGGCATATGTGTCATGCGTGTGCTTGAATGTGTGTGTGTAAAATGCCTGATTCATCAACATTATGAGTGTTTTATTAAGAATTCTTTCTCTCACTCAGCTTTAAAGGACGTTGGAATGTTTTGATCCTCCAGGTGCTCTGGTTTCCTCCCACAATCCAAAGATGTGCAGGTTAGATGAATTGACCAAGCTAAAGTGCCCATCATGTTCGGGTAAGACTAGGTTGGGTGCATTCGTTGCGGCTAGGTGTAGAGTATTGGGCCAGTATGGGTTGCCCTTCGGAGGGTCGGCATGGACTTGTTGGGCCGAAGGGCCTGTTTCTACACTGTAGGGATTCTATTCTATACAGTAGTTTTGACGAGTCCAAACGTGGACAAGTCCTGAGGTCTGCGGGAGCTGTAACCAAGGCGATGATCGTGGAAATTACAAGTACTGTGATCAAATTTTTAATTCCTCTTCAGCTACCCGATGAATCAGAGGACTTCAGCACAGCTGATGTGTTTCCACTTTTCAAGAAGTGTGGTGGAGATTGACCTGGAATTACACGTCAGAGATTCCCAGTGCACGGGAAACTATTAGAGAAAATTCTGAAGGAGAGAATTGATCTCCATTTTGAGTGGCAAGGCTAGATCAGTCACTATGGCTTTGTTACAGAGATTAGATGAGATTATTTACAGTATTTACAACAGGTCCACACCGACCCGCAACCCACCCATTCCCGTACATTTACCCCTTTACGCAACACTACAGGCAATTTAGCATGGCCAATTCACCTGACCTGCACATATTTGGACTGTGGGAGGAAACCGGAGCACCCAGAGGAAGGCCACCCAGACACGGGGAGAATGTGCAAACTCCACACAGTCAGTCGCCTGAGTCGGGAATTGAACCCGGGTCTCTGGCGCTGTGAGGCAGCAGTGCTAACCACTGTGCCATCGTGCCGCTCAAAAATCTGATGGGACTTTTCGAGCAGTTGACCGTGTCTGTCGATGAGGGTAGGGCAACTGATGCAGTGTATATGGCTTTCACCAAGGCCTTTGACAAGGCAGCACATGGGAGATTGATAACTAAGGTAAAAGCACGTTGCATCCACAATTAATTAGCAATTTGGTTCCAAAATTTGCTCTGTCAGAGGAGGCAGAGGGTGTTGATAGAAAAATGGATGTTTAATTGAAGGCTGGTGATCAGATGAAGTGGTGTACTACTCGGATGAATGTTGGGTCCCTTACTGTTGGTGATATTCATAAATGATAATGAAGAATGTGCCTGTTTGTGCATGCACACGTGCGCACATGTGTGTGTATATCTGTTGTGTCTGTATGTGAGTGAGTGTGTGTGTTCGTGTTTGTGTGTGTCAGAGTATGCTTGTGTGTTGTGAATGTGTGTGCTGCAGGGGCTGAGTGTGTGTGGGGATGATAAATATGTTTGCCATGTCACAAATATTGATCGGATGTTTGACAGTGAGAAAAATATTCTTCGGTGACAATCAGAAATAGAAAGGTTGGTGAATGGGCAGATCAATGACAAAGGAACCAAAAGATCTTGAGGAGCTTTTTAACAGATCTCTAAAGGTAGCAGGACAGGTTAATAGGGTCGTTCAAAAGGCGTATAGGATATGTGCCTTTACCATTCGAGACGTAAGAACAGGGAGGTCCTGTTGGAGTGAAGATTTATACCCCGTTGCAGGCCCTCTTGGTTTTAGGACTCGTCAAAAGAATGATTCGGAGTACAATCTGTTGAAAGCAAAGTTACACGTTTAATAAATTAATAAATAGAAGTAGACTGGGGTAGATTTGCCAAGCAACACGGAGGTTAAACGTTTCTGTGCTCCGTCGAGAAATAGTGCAAATACATTTGACAATTACTTATTACTTATGTTTTTTATAGATAGTACAGCCTGAATTACAAGAAAAGACCAATCATATCTAATAAGGTTACATCATTTACAGTAGGTTAATCCAATGATATTTCCTGGGAAAAGTATCTTAATTAGCAGAAAAGTCCAATCGACTGTAATATAGTGACATGATTGACGACAGGCTAATCCAATGACATTTCAAGGGAAACAGATTGTTGTACGCATGTTTACTAGTTCAAGTTTACCTCAAATACGAAATCACTGTCTTATAATTCATATTATGAAAATCCATTATAATCACTTATCTTCTATTTAGATTAAATCAACAAAGCAGCAGCACAAGTTCACAGAGTCAAGTTCTTACTTTTAGCCATTATGTTGTGTTATTTTAAATTGAAAAGCTATTTCGTAGTTAATAAAAATCTACATATACTTGTTGCATCTGACAACAGCTAAATTCAAATTATAGATCCTCATTCCCTGCATTGGTCATTCTGTGACTACACCATAAATGCATGGACCAAATTAATCCAATTCTATGGCAGTGAAAGACTGCAATCCTTTCTCTTCCTCTGAAGAGGAATCAGGGACCGGCGATGATGCTTCCGCATCATCATCAAAGTGGAGAATTAGCATTTTCTGGGTGAAACCAATGTTGTTAATATAAATTAATATTTTAGCAATAATACACTGATCAATAGCAATACTAACAAAATGACCAAATGAACAATAGCAGCACACATAGCCATATTGATAAGCCCATAAACCAAAACCCCAATCTCCCCACCCTGCACCTTCATTCATTTGGTTGACAGAAGTGCGGATGATATCTATTTGTCCAGTAATGTTTTCGATAAAGTTAGTGACCCCATGATGCACTTTCCTTTGACTATGATGCAAACGCCACCTTCCTTCACAATAATGTAATCGAAAGCATAGCAGGTTTTGTTGGGTAAATAGGCACAATTCTGAAAGCACGACCCTTACTTCGATTAGGAAGCAATTGTCTCATTTCATGAGATTGTGGGTCCACAAATGTTTTGATGACTAATAACTCCTGAAGACCCTCTAACGGAAAGAACACTAAGTGCTGCATATGTTAATGAGTGAGTTTTACTATTTGATAGAATGTTTGGATCCTTCCATTCTGCACAAAACTCAGGAGAAACTGAAAGTTTGACACGGGAATTTGAATCTCGGTGCCAGGTAATTGGACAGGGAACAGGAGTTGGAAATGATGCTTCTACAGCTACAACATGTGGAGTACTTGCTATATTCAGGACAAGATGCCTTACTATAACTGAATAATAATATCCAGGTTAAGTATAGATAATGGAGTCACCTTCCCAATAAGAAGCGGGCCTATCTTTGTGACTTCCTGAGGTACCTGGGTAATCCTTGATTATATAGTTTGGTCCCGAACATAAAGGCTGGAAATCATTCAGTCGAATGAGGTGGGTCTCTTGATAAGAAACGTGATCGACATCGCAGAATGGTTCTACCCATCCAATAACGGGGAAAATATTAGTGCAATTAGGTGTATCATAATGAAGTTGGTGGGGGTAAAATACCCCACAAAGAATTTGAATACCAGAGGTAATAGAGACACATTCCTCCTGAAGGAATGTGTGGTCCTTCCGGGAAACAGTGACAACTGATACATTTGGGCATTGCACAGGGGATAATTTTAGGCAATTTTACATAGGTACACTCCAATCCGTGCACCCCCATCCCTTACTATTGCAGCAATTTGGATAGGATATTGCGGATATATTGGAGGATGTCCATAATCCTGTAAATACTTTAGAACTATTTGATACCCCCGTGATAGGATTTCGAAGGAGAAAAGAGGTCAGGGAGTCTATTGCTGAAGTAAAGGCGTAACTTCAACCTCTCCAAATATGTTATTATGGGTTTCGAGAAACAAATTGTTAGTGAAAGATCGCATCCCACCTTTCCTCTTTTACTGCATGATCTATCTAAAAGGGGACATGGCTGACCAGGGATGCCCATAGTACAAATGAAATTAAACTGGCACACAACACCTTTACAGGGTAAAGACCATTTAGATTTGTTCTGTAAATGAACTGGTCAATCTTTTTGATGCAGTTGACCACTGCATTAGTCATTCTTGGTAACATTCAGTCTCTTGGCACACAAGGACATCTTCCTGGCAGAGATGATACACAGTCTCTGGTTGCTCAGGATCGCACAGGTAAACTGTCCCTTCTTGTGCTCCAAAGCTGGCAATGGCAAGTCCACACAGCCGGGCAAGTTCGATCTATATTATCTCTCCTCTTCCATCCCGCGTGCAAGTGGCTTTTCTGATGACCTTGCAATGATGGAGATGGACTCAGCCAGAACGTTCTGCGACCTAAGCAACAGCTGGGGTGGTGAGGACGACCTGGAGGGTTCCTTCCCATCAGGGTATGAGGCCGTGGAGTGTCCATTGTAATAAAGTATAAACCATTCCCTCCTTGTATATAAGTTTATACAATATAAACATCCTCAATTAAAATATGCAGCAGCAAAGCAGTAACACAAACTAATGTAGTAGGACTCACCTATATTCTGGTTTGAATATCGTGGGAGTACCCTATTTGAGGCCATAATGTGTGCCCATCAGCAGGCTAGAAGTCTTAAGAGCAATTTTGAAATAAATAATTCTCTACTTAATCAAACTCATGTAGCCCACTTGAGTAAATATATCGCTCACACTGGCAAAAGGCTCATTCATTCTAAACTTTGCACCAGAGATTCCCTTCCTACCCATTATTTTCTTACTTTATATGGAGGAGCCCTGGCATGGGCGAATTAAACAATCCTATTTTTAGAAAGCCAGCTTTGCTAAGAGGTAATAGTCTTCGAAGGTTTGCTGCGAAAAACATCAGTTTTACCTAAAATTTAGATTAGTTCCGCAATATATTGTATTCTCTTTAAAATCATACGTCAACTTCGTGCCCAAGCGAATGGCCCGACCTACAGCTGTAGTTAACAGTATTTAGAATTCAGTGTAGCAACCAGATGGTCATTTTGAGCAGAAAAGTTGGCGATGAGTAGCTGGTGGGCAATGCTGTCCCCAAATTATAGTAACATGACACAAAGCTTTCAAACCACACTGACATTTTCTAATATTGAGCGAACCTTGAATTTGGACATTGGCACAGTCTTAAAATTATAAACCATTACTGTTCACTGTCAAATGTATAATTGAAGGTAATAGTTCAGCCGGACATTCCTCCTTACATCTAACAGCCCCGTCCAAAGATAAATCAAATCAACTAGTGTGCATTCAGATAAGCTGCAAACACAAAGCAAAGACATTTAGTCTTAGTGTCTATGTATGAACTCAAATCACTTGATAATTCAGTCAGTAGTATATTTTAATATAAAGTGCCTGTATCATTTCAGAAATGGTCATTTGAAAATTACTTCCAAATTTCTAAACAATATGGAAAATGATTCAAACAGTAAACCTGCTTACAGTGAGTAAGCAATAGATATATCAACCTTTACATTGTGAATTGGCACTGAACAGATAGTCTCATTCCCCGGTGATTTCTGTACCTTAACCAGAGTTGACATACCCGTCCTTATTCTGTGTCTAACCGGGTTTTGCTGGGGGACCCAATGGGCTCAGAAGTTTGCTGTGAAAGCCGGCCTACTTGGCAGCTGCATATACTTACCCACTACTTTAGAAACAGTATCAGCTTTATTGGCATGAGCTAATCATCCTGAAAAGCGCCAGATTGATTGGACAAAATAGCATTACTATAACACTGCCCCCTTGGGGGGGTTACAAATCTTCAATGTTCCCACAAAACTCCAACATTGTGGATCATTTTAAAAGCACAATGAAGAGTCAGTGTATATTTGTAGATTTTCCTTTTGATAGGATGAAAGCATGCCGATTCCCAACATCAGTTCCGAGCTACCATTAAAAACTTATTACTCCGCCTTGGTCACATTTCAACAGTTAAAGCAAGGGCCAGGCGTATGTCCCTGGGAGATTTTGCTTTCTTGTTCCTCGTCTCAAAGGTGAAGTTCTGGGAATTGCCTGTCCCCATTTTCGGGAAAAGGTTGTCCAGCAGTGGTCGTCGGGTAGGTACATGAAGTAGGTTCCGCCCCCATTGGCTATCCTGGTTCCAATCAACCATATCAGGACTGGCATATGGCTTTTGGGATCGTGAGGGCGCTGGATATAATTTGGTTTACCTGTAACTTGCATCATAGTTCAATCCCCCAATCACATACAGAATGTCTTCAATTGGACAGTAAGTTATCTTTCCATTGTTTAATTAACAATAAATTAATGCAGCCATGTTTTAAGTTAGCCATGAGGCAATAAGACAGGTCACTGACAATGTGCAATGGAATTAAAACAAGCGACCCTGCCAATGAAATTTGATTGGGGCGAATACAACGGATTATTATAAATAGTATAAAGTATTATAATAAAGTAATGAATAAATGAATCATCTGTAATTCAGTGTGGGAATCTAACTAAAACATTTTTAAAATCTGTATTCTACTGCTTTATCTTTGTTTTATCCTTGTTATTGCATCATTCCGTTCCCTTCTGTTGTTGATCTCCTCGCCTCTATTTTAATTTTAACCTTATTTAACCAATTTAACAATTTATGTTTGTCTAACTTTAAAGCCTGTTGCTAACTATACATTTTGGAATCTTGATTGTCATAATTGTCATTAGTGGGCGGCACGGTGGCACAGTGGTTAGCACTGCTGCCTCACAGCGCCAGAGACCCAGGTTCAAATACCGCCTCAGGCGACTGACTGTGTGTAGTTTGCACGTTCTCCCCGAGTCTGCGCAGGTTTCCTACGTGTGCTCCAGTTTCCTCCCACAGTCCAAAGATGTGCAGGAAATGTGAATTGGCCATGCGAAATTGCCCGTAGTGTTAGGTAAGGGGTAAATGTAGGGGTATGGGTGGGTTGCACTTTGGCGGGTCGGTGTGGACTTATTGGGCCGAAGGGCCTGTTTCCACACTGCAATGTAATCTAATTAAAAATAATAATAAATAATCTGAAAGTTACTCTTCGGACTTGAATTTTCAGCGAATCAAAAATTGCAAGAGGAGAATAACAAAATAGGTGATTTGTCTCTTTCAATCATCCTGGTCACTGTATCACATGGCTGCGAAATTATTGAGCCTGCTTACTCCATGGCAATGGGGCAGTGATGCTACAAAAGAAATAGCGATTGATTTACCACCTATTCCTTGATGTGTTTGGCTGTCCCTATTGTCCAAAGGGTGGAATTCTGGGTGACAGCGGTGACTGCTTAAGTCAGTCAGTAGTCCTTTTACATTTTTAGAGACTGCTAATGATGTGGATAGAATTTAGTGTGGATATTGAGTGGAGTGTTACCAAGCACACTTTGCCCATTATTGAGTGGGGATCCAGCTGAAGAAGAGCCTGGAAAACAAGTTTTCATTTCTTTTTGTGGACATTGGAGGATCAACAGTGGTTAGTTCTCTTTTCTTGTTTTGAGAGCAGATCTCCTCTGTGGTAATATATCTCTGGTCATTATTTTTACACTATGTATCTAAGTAACATGCCGCATGTTATTTTCTTTCAGTCATCAATATAAATTGCAAATTCATTTGTTCATCATTTAATATTTAAAACGTAAAATGTACACGGTTCCCAACATTGAAATCCACTATAATTACCCTAAAAGTCCAAGATTGGTCTTGACCAGTCATTGCACATTTACAATGCTAAAGGTCGTGAAATAACGGAAGCTGCCTCAAAAGGTTTTGTCTGTTCAAATGAAAAAGCAAACTTCTAGTGCATGAATAATGGCTGAATCCAAAGACACAGATATTAACCATCGGGTTCTAATTTTGTTAGATGATTTATCGCAATCCAATATTGAACTGAAACTTCAATAGTCATTGAGGGAGGAGACTCCCTCAATAAGACTACAACTGTGCTTATCAGTGATCACCAATTAAACACAGCAGACTTAATATTAAGTGGAAACAAGCGAGTCTGAAACAAAAAAGGTTGCTGCTTATTAAACTGATTTGAAATCGAATAAGGTTGACTTTCTCGTAAGAATAAAAGGTATTTGTCAGAAACTGACAGTAGGGCAGCCATGGTAAAAACAAGCACTGCAGATGCTGGAAACCAGAGTCGAGATTAAAGCACAGCAGGTCAGGCAGCACCCAAGGAGCCGGAAAATCATTGTTTCGGGCAAAAGCCCTTCGTCAGGAATAGAGGCAGGGTGCCTGCAGGGTGGAGAGATAAATGAGAGGAGGGTGGGGGTGGGGAGAGAGTAGGATAGAGGACTTCAGGTGAATGAGGGTGGGGATGGAAGATGGTGAATGGGGATGGGGATGGTCAGAAATGATGTTGGGAAAAGGTAGCAAAGAGTACAATGGGTGAATGGGGGTGGGGATGAAGGTGGTAGGTCAGAGAGGAGGGTGGAGTTGATAGGTGGAATGGAAGATCGGCAGATAGGATAGGTCATGAGAGCGTTGCTGAGCTGGAAGCTGCAGCTGGGGTGACGTGGGGTAAGGACAGTCATGACCAGTAAACTGAACAGGAGATAATATTTTATTTCAGAATCACTGAAGGATCCTTAACATTAAAATAAATCATGTTAAATTTTCAAAATGCAAATCAGATTCAAAACAGTCATGGATCTCGAGCTTTTTCACATAATGTCACTAACGATGGGGATGGATCATCTGTTCTGTCTATGCAATTACCCATTTTAAAATTACTTCAGTTTTATAGCAACTGATTAAAAAAGTAACTCACCAATCAGGATTCCACAAACGTTAATTTATTTCGCGAACTCTTTTTAAAAACCAAATTAACCTTTATTTATAAAATACTGCAATATTTTCTTTTATTAATCAACTTCAGTATTGATTTTTAAGGTATTATTATTATTAGTTATTAACTTATTATTAAGATCCAGGCCTCCTTTATATCTATTATAAGCAGATAAATCTTAGTCAATACACTTTAAATTAACATCAACCACCTGTCTTAAATATCGGGGTCAACTGCCCCAGTAATAGCCACAAATATCGGGGATGGCCTCCTATCTCTGTAATAGTTAACTGCCTGTATTAAAACTGTTGAGGCCACCAGCCTCGAAAAACTGCTGAAGATCCAAAGATTGGAGCTTCTTTTTAAACCAGGAAATGAACGAAGTTCGGGAGATTCAGAGTTCAACACTCTCCTCGTAGTTCAGCAATTTTCGGAAAACACTGTCCTAAGTACAAAAGCAACGCTAACCTCAGTCAATGTCTCCCCACCACCACCCACGACCCCCATAGTCCCCCAGAAACAACCCTTGTTAACAGCGATGCTTTTGAGCTGGACTGGAACATAAACAGGGAGGGGTCATGTCAGACACGACTTGAATGAGAGGAAAACCAAACGCTCTTAAAATGTTCACATCTGGCCGGCCGAATTACTCAACACTCAATAGTGAAAGACATTGAGCTCTTACACCGCTGTTAACGACCTGTCTGAGCTGAAATGAAACATGGCACAAAAATGAAGATCCAAACACCTCAAGAGAGGCCTCTTGTTTTGTAATCGGTCAAAATATTCAATGGAATGCAGTTTAGAAAAAGGCAAGCGTCATTAGTTTATTGCATTAAGGCACCTTGATGCAATTCTGTTCAGCAACACAAAGGCTAAAACTTTTGTGTTCTGTGGTGAAGTTGTGCAATTACCTTGGAATCTTAGAGATTCTTTGTCTGTTTTTAAGAGATAGTGCAACCTTAATTACAAGAAAAGACCAATCACATTTAATAAGATGACATGATTTCCAGCAGATTAATCCAGTGATATTTCCTGTGGAAATGATTCTTAATTGCAAGAAAAGTCCAATCAACTGTAATAGATAAAATGATTGACAACAGGCTAATCCAACGATATTCCCTGGGGAAGGGGTCTTAATTTATGTAAATATCCACGTCATAGTAGCGGTTCAATGTTAGTTCGAATACACATCACTGTCTTATGAGAAATCCATTGTTCTCTTTTATCTCTGAATACAACCAAATTAGCAAAGCATCAGTTCAGGCTCACACAGTCAAATTATCGTTTGCATCCATTTTGTTGTGTTATTTTAAATTGAAAAATCAATTTGTGTTGAATAAAAATCTGTAGATACGTGTTGCTTCTGACAGCAGCCTAAATTCAAGTTTTCGATCCTCTGCTGGGGTGTTAAAGTGGCAGGCAACTGGGAGCTCAGGGTCTTTTTGGGGGATAGGACGTCGATGTCCCGCGAAGTACCAATCCGTCTCCGCTCTGTTTTTCCAAGTGTATGGGAGACTGACATAGTGAGCAGCGAATGCAGCTGACTAAATTGAAAAGTGATGATAAATCGTTGCTTCACCTGAAAGGCATGTTTGGGCCCTTGGATACTGAGTGGGGAAGAGGTAAATTGGCAGGTTGTACCTTAGGGGGTTGCAAGGGAAGGTGCCAGACAAGTGTTGGGTCTCTTCGGAGTGAAGCAAGAGTGGACCAGGGTGTCCCACAGGGAATGATTCCTGCGGAAGTTGGAATATGTGTCTGGTGGTCGCATCTCACTGGAGGTGTTATAAATGGGATCTGATGTTTTTCTGGATGTGGATGCTGGTGGTGGTATGGTAGGTAAGGACAAGGAGAAATCGATCTCTGCTGTAAGAGGGGTAAGGGGTTGATGGTGATAGGATGGGAAATGGGTCAGACACAGGTAAGAGGGCTCTGTTGACAATGGTTCTATGAAGATGGGTAGTTAGGAGCTGACAGTGGTGACCATATTTCTACCATTTCTGATCATTAACCCCCCCCCCCTCCCCCGCCACCACCACCACCACCACCACCACCGCGTCCTTATCCCCACACCAAAGACACAACCAGATACACCGGTCATGGTCTGAAATCAGACACGGGCCACGGGATGCGAGTAACAGTGAACACCTTTAATGACGATACAGAAACAGTGGCTTAGGGTCCATGGGGACACATCCAATAACAAAGAATTCTGCAGTTCGCTTCAGGCACAGCCTCAGATTAACCTTGCGGTCCATTGATATTCATGCAGCAAAGATGATGTTGTCTGCAACCGTGATCAAACACGAATTCATCATCGAGACATTTTTCAAATCTGCACACCCCTCCCTCAAAAGTACATTTCCGGGATCGAGCTGGAAAGCAAAGACGAGAAGTTTATTGATTCCTGCAGTCAGGGGCCAAGGTTTCACTTCAACCCGTGAGACCACTGAACCTTAAAGACATATTTCTTGCAGTCACTGATGAGAAACCTGTACATAATGAACACAGTCCAATACAAGGGAGGGGCACCTGTCGATTGCAGCAATGCCGTGACATGCAATGACATGGAATGGCCTTAAAGGTCATAATCTTCTGCTTATTTATTTCAAAAGGCAAATAAACATGAAGTGTTTCAGAACTGAAGTGGATTGTTCACTCATGGGAAATGTCTGCCATAATTCATTAACTGCACAAGGAATTCATGGTAGACTGGTGGGATTATCACGGGACGGACATCCAAGACCATCAAGCTCATGTTCTGAAGAGCTGCCCTTGAATCTCATCGAGGAAGGTGACGAAATACGAATTATATCCAAATAATCTGATGTCAAGTATGAAAACGCTATTGCTTATCCGGGGGAGGGATGATGGTGGTGAAACAAGTGAATAACTACTTCATTAATGTTCTTAACTGAGGAACATTACCTACTCTGATTTACACGTGACTCCAGAGTCATTCCCAAATGCCTTCTGGGCAATAAGGAATGGACAATAAATCTTGGTTTAGCATCCCACGAACAGTTATCGTACATATTAGCTGATTGATTTTAAACTCTTGTCAGCTAAATCCAGTCGGTTACAACTTAGTTTTCAGAGAGATGAGTGACTTCAGTCTGCCCTTCTGAATGTTTGTGAACATTGTTTGAGGATAAATAGACTCACGGTTAAAGGAAAGATGTTGTTTCATGACTTCATCAGCAGTGCCTGGCTGCACCATCACCAAGGCCACAAGAACAAAGAACAGGAGAGTTCTCATCTTCTCCTGACTTCCTGCTGCACTATGAGCTGCCCGGAGGGTGGAAGCTTCATATATGTTACACAGGCTGTCCCATAGTTAATAAGTGCAAAACCACAACACAGACAGAATCTGTGATGCACACGTGAAGACGTCATTTCAATTATGAGTCAAACAATAACACACACAGGCACACAATTGTGTACTTAGATAACCAGACACAGGCACAAAACAATATATACATATATACATAATCATAGATACACACACACACATAAAATAATATATACACATATACACAATCGCAGATGCACCTACACTCCCACATATACACAAATGTTCAAACTTATATATTCAAACACACAGACACAGACACACACACACAGATGTACACAAATACTCATACACATACACAGACACACGCACATGCACAGACACACTGACACTCACAAACACAAACGCATACACAGACACATACATACACACAGGTTGGCAAACTCACCCATACAAACACACATAGACACACAAACGCAATTACACAGACACAAAAACACATACATAGACACACTTGCACACACACACAGATACACACAGATGGACACAAATACTCAGACACACACACAGACACACGCAAATGCACAGACACACTAACGCACACAGACACAAACCCACACACAGGCAGACACATACACACAGGTGGACACACTCACCCATACAAACACACATAGACACATACACGCACATACACAGACACAAAAACACATACATAGACACACTGACACACACACAAACACACACACAGATGAACACAAATACTCAGACACACACACAGACACACGCACATGCACAGACACACTAACAGACACAAACGCGCACATAGGCACACACATACACACAGGTGGACACACTCACCCATACAAACACACAAAAACACATACACAGACACACTCACACACACACAGACACTATCTGCAAGATTGCAATTGTATGGGATAACTGATATTTGTGCAAACAGCAGTCTCCAGCTGCTGGATTGTCTACAGACAAACAAGGGCTACTGTGTGGGGTGGCTGAAATTTGAATACTCAGCAGTGTGCAATGTGTGCGTTCTCTGTAGTCAGACGCCATCGTCAATAATACAATGCCTACAGTGTGAGATAACTAACATATGACACTCCGCAGTGTCTAATGTGTGTACTGCCCAGAGTGATTCAACATTTACACTGTGGAACAACTGCGATTTGAACAGTTAGCAGTGTGAATTCTGTATATTATCTGTAGTAATGCACTGTGTACAGTGTGGAAAACTGATATTTGAGCATTCAGCTGAGGGCAGTCTGTGTATTGAACTGGCAAGTTCACAGTGACATGCTGGATCCGTTCTGCTCTTTACTGTTGGACAATGCAGCTATGGTTGAACTCTGAGAGACTGAATGGAGCCTTGTACCCGGTGAGATCCGCGTTAGAATCAAATATTTAACAGCATGATCGACTATCCAAACTGCTCAGAGAGAGTTTCCCTCACGTCCTTGAAATGGAGTTATTTTTGTTCATCGTGTCCAGCTCCACGTTTTTAGCCTCGGGTTCTTGTATCCCTGAGGAGAGATTAGGTTCCAGCTTAGACTCACCCACTGGGTTACTCTTAAAGTCTGAACAATAAGAGACATGTTACCCAGGGCTCTTGAGTTGCCATGGAAGTATCCCTATCTTTGATCCAGGAGGTCTGGGTTCATTTCCCACATCTTCTCATCAAACCAAGGGCGCATAAAGCCAATTTTGAGAAGTCAGCCATGTTTTGTTTTGGAGTAAGAATGGTTGCTGTTTGTTGAGGCTATCATTGAGATGGCGAAAAACAGCAATCCATTGCATTTGTGTAGATTTGGTGCGTGTTTGAATCTTTGAGCGAGGCGGGGAGATGATGCTATTGCTTCTGTTTTCCTGTTTGCTCTGCTGTGCGCATCTTTTCTGCTTCCATATCTACTTCCAACGCTGCATGGCATGCCTGAGTAAGGTTCCAGATCCCCTTCACACTCATCCCCTTCTGTGTATGATTTCGATGCCTCTAGGAATTCCCTGGCTGTTCTCTGTTTGGCATGGCGCTCAACCACAGATTCAATCAATAAGCACATCGACCTGGACCCAATATACCTGCCACTGCAGCGGACAGCTGGAACTGACAACCGGAAGTGCCAGATACAAATCACGAAAAATACTGGAGGAAACATCACAGAAGAGCTTCACAGGAGGCTCGCAAGCACTGAGGATGTCACCTAGACGGGGACGAAACGTCTGCAACACAAATTCCCAGCTCGGCAAACAGAACCACAACAACTAAAGGTCACCGTTAACCAGACTTGAAGGCGAATTTCCTCATTCTCCAACTCAGCCTTCTCCCAGTTTCCATCTCTCCCAGTGTCTGAACCTCCCCCAGACCCAAACATTTCTTGAAAGCAGACCTGTAGTTTTACTTCCCATGCTCTGTTACCAATAACTACCCCTCAACCAGACCAGCTCCTACTTTGTCGTGAACTTTGAGATATGACTGTGTGCAATTGCCTTCTCTCCCCTATTAATGCAGTGGCAACACTCATTAAAGATTACATGTACGTCCAATATTCTAAGATGTCCTGGGATTCTGGAAGGTGTTGTCAGTTATTTCCTTGAGATCTGCACCTTTCCTGATCTATCCCCTCCTCTACAACTCTCTCTTCTTTTATCTCTCTCCACTATTCTTTTTGTTTCTGTCGATCTGCCTGTCGCTATCTCGCTGCTTCTACCTGATTATTCCCTCTCTCTCTCACTTTCTCTCCCTCCCTCCCTCCATTTTCTCCATTCAATACTTTTTACAATCTCTTTTCTGTTTCTCAATTACTTTCCCTACCTTGCTATATATCTACGTATCACCCTCTGTAAACAATCTTTAAACTTTCCATCTTCATATCATTGCTGTTGCATTAATGTTGACATTGGGTAGCTCAATTGGCTGGATTTCTCGGTTGCACTGCAGAGTGATGCAAATAATAAAAGTTCAATTCCTGTTCCAGCCGAGATAAAGTTCAAAAGAGAGAAGATGAGGAGTAGGCATTTTGGCCCCTCAAACCTGCTTTGATATTCAACAGGATCATGTGTGTTCAAACATTCCTCCCATCCCCTTTCCTGCCCTGTCTCCATAATCTTTGGTTCCCCCGTCTGATCGAGAATCTCTCTCTCTCAGCCTTAAATATATGGAGGCATTATAGCCCACATGGCTCTCTGTCACAAGGAGCTACAAATCTTTACAATCCTCTGAAGGAAGAACATCTTCCTCCACTCAGTCTGCAATTGGAATTCCTTCATTCTGACAGACAGTTCCTTATCTCCCCAATAAGGGGGACGCATTCCCTCAACATATTTCCTGTCAAACCCCTTAAGAATTCTATATTTTACACATGAGATCACTTGTCATTCACTTAAACTTCAGCAAATTGAGTCCAAACTGCTTTAGAGTTTGGTCAGAATGCAAACTCTTCATCCCAAGAATCTTCCCAGCGTAAATTCTTTGAACTGCTTGCAATAAAATTATGTATTTCTTTAAACATTGTGAACAGATGTGGTCCACATGGTAAGACTTCCATACTCTAATACTGCAGCCCTCTTGAAGTAAGGACCAACATTCCAATCACCTTCTGGATTATCAGTTGCCCCTCTGTGTGAGCTTTCTGTGTAATGTGCACACGTTCCACTAAGTCCCTTTTTGTTGCAGCTTTCTCAATTTAAAGACAATAAACTTCACTTCTTATCACATTATACTCCAATTCAGACTATTTAACATCTGTCTAAACTATGAATATTTCTCCACAAACTGCTTGTATCCCTCTTATGACCTGCATTTCCAGCCACTGTTATATCGTTTGCTATTTTGGAAACAGGATTTTTACTTCCTTGCTCCAACTCATGAAGCCCCTGCAGGTCCCACCTACTCAGTCTCTCCCCTCGCCTGGGGTGAGGTGACCCCTCTAGTTAAACCACCACCAGCTGTCTCCCAATGGTTACATATTTCTTAGGAGCTGCTGTTGTTTTCTTCAATATTGACCTCTGAAGCGGAACCAGTCGCCATCCTGTCTGACTCTCTTTCTCAAGCTGTTTGGAATCTTGCCCTCGCTCTGAACAAACAGTTTACTCCAAGGCTGACTCACAGCAAGAAATGAGGAAGGCAGATGGTATGTTGGCCTTCATTGATAGAGGATTGGAATTCAGATTCGGGATGCTCACTGACGCTATAGAGGGACATGGTGAGGTCACTCCTGCATTATTGTGTCCGGTGTTGGTCCCCCTACCTCAAAGATGATATTCTCACAATAGACAGAGTGCCCATCGAGACTGCTCCACCACGCAATGAGATCATCGCTGAAATGATCATCATCAAACCCACTTCCCTGCCTTTTCCCCATTACCCTCCATTTACTTCCTGATTAAAAACCTCTCTATCATAACACAGAAACACGTAGTGAGTTGATGGATGCAGACGATGAGCAGGCAGTTGAGATTAGAGGAGAATGGCATCATGGTCTGCACAGAAATGTTGTGTTAAATGGCCTGATGTTCTATTGCACTCTTCGGAATTCCCAATGTGCTCGTATAATGTTAAAGCATGCAAGGCTGTGGGCCAAGTGCTGGAAAATGGGACTAGAATAGGATGTGATTACTAGGGTGCTGATGGCCAAGTGGTATTATTGTTGTTCCGTTAGTCTCTAGTCGCAGATAGCGTTTTGAGGATGATGTTCAAACAAGGCTTGGACAGACGGTGTTTGAACTTAACTGATGAGTCAGAGGCTGGACTCAATGTCACAGACTTCCCAGGCCAAGCTACAGCTGTGTCTGTCCCCTTAGGTAGTCGTTTATGGTCCATGGGATCCTGCAGGACGACAGGAATTCCGGCCAGAATTCAGAGGTTACATTCCCATCGCAGCTAACACCAGCCAGTGATGTGTCCCACGACCTCCACGAACAGCTCGATGGAAGATTGTAACGAGCCTGCGCAATCCACCCCCTCACATTCCCAGTCGGCACAGTCAAGGTCTGGCCAGTTAGCACGTTGAAGATGGAGGCTGTGATAATTAACTAATGAACCGTTTATCTGTTCATATAATATGCTGCGGTGCTCCTGCACCTCACACTGTGGCTGGGCAGTGATCACCAGAGGATGGTTAAAGCATTGAATTAGCTGATTCTGTCCCTGATAGTGACCAAGCCTATCGCTGCTGATGGAGACAGAGAATCCTGGCTGTTGGTGCGAGGTGAGAATGTCTTTCAAAGGGAATGTGAGCAAGGAGAATGCTGGAGAAATCTCAAGCCTGTCCGAGGAGTGAAAGAAACACTGCTCACATTTCCAGTCCCATTCCTGAAGACATTCTGAAGAAGAGTGAGAACAGACTGGAAACGTGAACTCTGTTTCTCTCTCTGGTCTCTGCACAGATGCTGCCAGGCCTGCTGAGTTTCTCCATCAGTGTCTGCTTCAGATTGTCAGCACCAAAGGATTTAGCCTTTAGTCTGTTGAGGTAAGCAAGGTATTGGTGGGGGGAGGAGGTAGACTGGGCAAAAGAATAAAGCCATTCAACCTTCTCACCTCTGAATTCTGCTATTCCACTTGTGTTTGTCCAGGCTTCATTACATCACGTGTCTGCTTTGCTCACCTATCCCCCCAACCCTGGTATCTCCGCAATCTCTTGCTGTCAGAAACACTTCTAGGGATTAGTTCCCCTCAGGATCTGGAGTCATGCACATGATGTGAATTGTCACAGGCCAGCATGCTTTCACATGCAAATTCCATCCTGAATTACATCCCATTCCATGGTGCCTTATTGTATATTCCAGATTCTTCATTTGTTCATGGAGTGTGAGTGACGCATTCCAACGTTCATCGTCTGTCAGTAATCACAGCTGAGAGGGCAGCTGAGAGACAGCGACACGTTACTCTGGTTCTGGAGTCACATAGAGCCAGATTAAGTGAAAAATATCGTTCTTATTCCAGAACAAATAATCTGGAACCAGATGGATATTTAGGAAATTTGAGAATTTCCACAGCTGCATCATTATTCCATGTTTTCTTTCCATTTCACACTTCACCAGCTGTTATGGTGGGAATATCCTCTTGTGCTTCTGGATGATTATTGCAGTGAAATTCCCATCGTCCCTCCACCACCATTCTCTTTCTCCAAGGTGATGTAGTTTGACCGGCGAGAGAAAAGTCTAAAGGGAGGATGAAGAACTGTGCAAGAGAATCGAAAGTTTTAGGCAAATCGCATTTTGTTTGTACAAGTTATTCGGTTGGATTTAAGTGAAATCTACAGGTAAAGATGTGAAATCTCCACATTACAGGAACGTTAGACAAGATCTACCGAGGGAGTAATATAATTGGCCTTATTTCCTCAAAGAAGCAGCTGAAAATGGCTCCTCCGCAACTGAGTCAGATCGATTCCTTCTGTTTCGAGCATATGAATCTTGTCAAACGAGAGCAACTCACCACTTGCGTTGGTCTTACACTAGAATATCTGTTGTTAGCTTTATATCACGCCAGTGATGAAGTTTTAGTTCAAGTAAAGATGTGAAAACATGTAAATCTAAAGCTAATTCGAGAAAAAGAAGCAGTTAATTGGAGCACATTAAGGCCAGCAGCAATGAGTATGTGTCATAGCTGCAGTATGCGAGCATTTGGCTAAAATACAGACAATGTTTGGGGAGGGGGAATGTTCGTTGGATTATTTGCAGCAGGAGGGCGTCACACCTTTTATGGTTAGACTGCGTGATTTGCTCAGTGTTCAGCGACAAGAGAGTGTGATTGACAGTCGGGTGTTCCATAGGGAGCCAGACAGCATGGATACAGGAGCCTCGTCTTTGGCAAGAGTGGTACCAGAATGAACAGAAAACCAGTCAAGTGGGAGAGCACCAAAAGTAATGGAATTGTAGGAGGGGGCTCACAGGAATCGACACCTTTCTCTGCAGTAATGAACGTGAGTCCAGGAGACTGTGTTCCATTCCTGTGCTGGGTTTCAGGGCCCAAGGTCAGGGCTGTCGATAAGTTCACAATGGGATGGGCATGAGGCAATCTTACTGATACACGTACTTAGAGACAACACCTACCAGGCAAGAAACAAGGTTTTGCCAACACACTGTCAGGAGCTCGGTGTCCAATTTAGAAGCTAAACCTCTGGATTATTATCTCTCCCAAGTGTTACTTGGCACAGGGCCATTCAGGTTAGGCAGGAACATTGGTGGCTCAGAGACTAGCGCGAGAGAAATGGAATGCGGTTCTCTCATCACAGATACTGCCAGACCTGCTGAGGTTAGATTTCAATTTTCCAATAAAGGCACTTTTTCTTCATACATTTCCTGTTATTTTTCCTCGCAGTGTAATTTGTGATACGAAATATCCTAGACGGTTGCTATTATGCTCTTCAGCTGATCGTGTCACATTAAAAGATGGATGCACATGAATACCATGGTGACTCTATCCCTATTCGCATTGAAAACTCTGCCATTCTGTAGATGACTGGATGGACATTGTCAGTAAGAGTGAGGTCAGTGATCTCTCCATTGTTGGAAACCCATCTTATTCGCTGATTCCCCTTCCCTCAGGAAATACAGTGCGTTGTCCTCACTCGGTCCTTCATGTGACTCCAGATCCTGGGAAATAGGGAATGGGGAATAAATGCTGACCTCAGCAGCAAATCACACATTCAGAGAGTGAGAAGATTCCCATGTCAATCACTGAGTGAAATGTTCTTGTTTAAAGAGGGCAGCTCCTACCCTGGAGTGCAGAAGGACAGCTCTGTGACATGTTTTCGCACTGGAATAAATTGTCCCGATGCAATATCAAACGAAATATTCTGTGATCTCGGGATGGGGCCAGTGGTGTTTGAATAGAAAGCTTTATTGCTGGCAGATTCCGGATTCTGCCTGAAAGAACACATCACCTCACACGGAGAAATATTTCGACCAATTCTACACGTTGAGAGGGTGTTCCATTACATCCTTGCTTTTATTGGTGCTCTTGGTATGGCATTATGAGAATTAAATGTTCATTTGACCCAAAATATTAACTCTGCTTTTTCTCCCACGGATGATGCCAGTCCGGCTGAGTTATCTCTGTCTTTGTCTTTGGGCGAAAGAGAGAAGAACCGAGAGACAGAACTGGTTTGCCCAATCCCTTGCGATGTTGAATCTGAGATATAAGGAGAAGGACATTAACCTGGCCAGTGATGGGCTAAAACACCTACTCCTCCTTACTCACGTAAAACTTGTGAGAGCACATCAGAGAATATTGTGAACTGCGGAAAGTGCAATAAAAATCATCCTCGTCGCCTTATGAAACCGCTTTTTGAGGTGTCTGGATACTATTGTAGTCGCTATATTTGTGTGCTCTGAATTTAAATTACCTATTCCCCTCAATTACATTTCAGTTTATAGTGGTTCTGGGGAAAAAAAAAACACAGCAGCTGAGGCAGCATCGAGGAACAGGAAAATCAACGTTTTGGGCAAACGCCCTTCATCAGGAATGAGGCTTGGACCTTCAGGGCTCAAGAGATAAATGGGGTGGCGGAAGATAGCTGAGAGTGAAATATGTGGATGGAGGTGGAGTGAATAGTGATAGCTCAGAAAGGAGGGTTGAGCGGCCAGGTAGGAAGGAAGATGGACAGATGGGGCAGGTCTTGAGGGCAGTGCTGAGTGCGGAGATTGGAACTGGGGTAAGGTGGGGGAGGGGAAATGATGAAACTGGTGAAGTCCACATTGATGCCATGGGCTTGAAAGGTTCCGAGGCAGAAGATGAGAAGATTTTTCATCCAGGCATTGGATGGTAGGGGAATGACGATGGAGGAGGCCGAGCGACTGCATGTCCTCGGCAGAGTGGGTGGAGTGTTGAAATGTTCAGCCACGGGGCGGTGGGGTTTATTGGTGCTGTGTCTCAGAGATATCCTCTGAAGCACTCTTCGACGAGGTGGCCGGTCTCCGAAATGTAGAGGAGACCGCATGGGGAGTAACATATAAAATAAATGATACGTGTGGAAGTTCAGGTGAGCTTTGATGGATGTAGAGGGCTCCTTTGGGGCCTTGGGCGGAGTGAGGAGGGCAGTGTGGGCGCAGGTTTTGCAATTCCTGTGGTGGCAGGGGAAGATGTCAGGAGGGAAGGGTGGGCTGTAAGTGGACGTGGACCTAACCATATAGTCACGGAGGGAACAGTGTTTACAGAAAGTGGATTGGAAGTGTTGGATATTCTCAGAGAGTTGGACAGTATCTGTGGAGAGAAAAATAACTCAGTTCATGTTTCAGATGGGAATAAGATCAGTGCACAATGTTATCATCACTATAAGCTCAGAAATGTAAGAGAAACACACTGGAGTGCAGGGACAAATAACTTGCGACTGTAGAGAAACTGAGGGAAGATAAAATTTGTAAATTAGCAGCACATCGACAGTGAGAGGAATCTCAGTTAAACACAGTTGGCACAAGCAGAAGTTAAGTACCTAACCATGCTAAAATACACTCATTATTAAAGACATTGGAAGGGAGGCAATGGCAATGTGATAAGGATTTGTAGAGGTGGGACAGAGCAATGGATGGACATAGATTCAGACCAACAGTAAGAAGCCATCGCAGTCACAGAGACATGGAACGTTACACATGGAACAGACAATAGCAAAAAAAGAATGACATTGGTGATGAAAGCTCAAAAAGCTCTGAAATAATTTCACTTCTGAAAAATATCCTGCTAAGTTTCAGGTGGAGCCTGCAACTGGAAAGCTATCGGAACGCAGGTGTCAGAGAAAACCCTTCAATCGGAGGAAATACCAGGATGGAGTAATGTCACTGTGCCATTGTCACTGTGTGATGACATCACCCACAGGAACACAGAGCATCTGGGTCTGTGCAAACTAGAGATCCCCCACACACTGGGAAAGATGGCAGGGTTACTGACAGGGGACTCAGAAGATTTACCAGAATAGTTTGGGGAATGACAGATTGCAGTCATGAGGTTAGGTTGTAGAAATCGGCATTGAGGGGAGATTTGGCAGAGTGGAAGCAGTAGTTTATGAGTGGTTAACAAAAGGTAAATAAAGTGAAGCTGTTTCCATTAGCTGACCATAAAAGGATTAGAGGAGAGTTACTTCAGTTTGTGGATGTTCCACAATGAGAATGCGAGAAAGAAATTTTATGCAGCGAATGCTCATGACCTTGGACTCAATGCTGAACCACAAACGCCAATAATGCTGCGATCCTGATACATTGATGGGGGTCATGTGTAAAAAGCACACTGGTCTGATCAATGATGGAATCTGAATTGAATCAAAACTAGCATTGATCTGACAGAATTAATGTGAAATTCTCCCAATGGACTTCGACCAGATGATTCCAAGACAGAAAGCACATCACCTTTCCACAAATTACTGTTTGATCCTAGAGAAATCTTTCGCTGATTCTGGAAATCTTTCCATCCGACTGACGTTGCCGATGTATAAAGGTCTAACTCTCAGAAGGACATGGCTGGGAATACTCAACAGATCAGGCAGGTGGGAATACACGCAGTGAACATTTCAGCTCAGCGAAATTTCATTAACATCTTCTTGAAGTGGGATAAGTAGGTGGTATACACAAAAAGTAAATGATCAGGAGCCATTGTATAAGTGTGCAAACTAGAATTGAAATGACACAGTAAAATATTGTAAATGCTGCAGGAAGTGGTTGACGTCTGGGGAGGCACACATTGGATTAAAGTTTTGAGTTCAAAGTCACTGAGAGTCAGCTGAACTTGAAACGATCAATCTGCTTCGCTGTTCAGAGAGTGTATGTTCGATTTAGGAGGATAGACTAAAACAATGGGAAGACTCTAAGAATCGGAGATGGAGGGAAATCCTTTGTTGAGCCCACTGAATTGTTAACATTTAGTGTGGAATGCTCGATAATTCGGGAAATTGCAATCAGATCATGTGGCTTTTATGTGTTAAGAGCGCCTGGTTAATACATCCGCACACCATTACAATTCCTACTAATCTTCCACAAACATATTCCAGCCCAAATAGATATCAGTTTCTTGGAAACATTAGAATCTTTCAGTTTGTGGGTAATGATCAAAGGAAAGTTTTAACTGCAAACAAAAGTTTAAGATGAATTCTGTGTTATGATCCGGCTTGTATTTTCCTGATCTGCTCTTGACCCTGGTGAGCACTGTGATGCTGTCTTGGGGGGAATACAGTCTCTTCAGAACTTTCCCTGATCTCCATGGCAGTAACAGATCTCCTGATCAAGTCAACAACCATAACACTATCTGATTTCCAGTCTATCATTTCTATCAGGCTGCTGCACACCATTCCTGCAAATACATTTACTTCTGTCTTCAGTTATTTAGGAACTGGTAGTTCCAGCTGGTTGATTGTCATTTGGTCTGTATCGCTCAATTCCTTGCACATCCATATGCTTGTACGGCCAACTCCCACGCCTGAGATTACGGTCCAGACACCGACCATTCTCTGTGGCAAAAACACCTTGCCCCCACATTTGTTTGAACTTTCCTATTTTCATCTTGAATGTTTGCTTCATTGTTTTAGAAATTTCAATTCTGGGGAAGACATTATGACTGTCAACTCCATTTCTGTGTCTCACAATTTTATAGACTTCACCGAAGTCTCCACTCAGCTCTCTCTGCTCCAAGGAAAACAACCCGAGTTTTTCTAGAGACTCCTCATATCTCATAACCTCTAACACAATCAGCATCCTGATAAACCTTTTCTGCACCCTACACATCTTTCCTGTAACGTGGTGACAAGAATTAAACACGACACTATAAGAGAAGCCAAACAACAGTCTTATAAAGCAGCAACATGACATCTTCATTTTCCCTTCTTCCTTGCACTTTGTGTCGAGTCCATGAGCTTCTGTACTTTTCCACACAGCTCCTTCATTTACAAACTGGACCTCAAAACATTACGCATTCCAAAGTCCCAGGCCTACAGCGTCGCCATGACAACCACCATGCTGTACTGTCCCCACATCAAAACCGGGAGAGTGAAGGTGACTGGCACTTCCACAGTAACCTTTGTATCCATCCCCTCTAATGTAGTGACTTTCCCACCCATTCCACAATTGCTGTCCACTCTGCCTACAGGCAGGCTGTCCCCACTGCCCAGAACTGGCTTCCCCAACTTCACTGCTACTGCAGGGTCCCCCGAAGCCCTCCCTGAGAATTTCATCGAACTGATCCCCAATGACAGGAACGGACAGGGTCAGCATGGATTGGTGAACGGGAATTTAGGATCGAAAATTCTACCGGAGCATTTTGGGGATATAATAAGTAGTTTGTGTGGCCACCCCTCTGCTCTGCAGTGATTCCCTGATCTTGATTGTCCCAAACAATGTCAATGTCGTTGGACATACTGTGCCAGTATCTCCTGACTGACTACTGTCTCCCTTGCCCTGACTGAGAACTTGTTTCCTGAGGCTTTGAGACGTGCCCATTTGGTTGAAGTACATGCAGAGTGTTTGCTGCTTTAGCTGCTGTTCCAAGTGCCTGACAGTCCAGCCCCTTGACTGATCACCGCTAACAACAATGATAAGCTGCCTGGCTTATGTCTGTGATAAACAACCAGGCAAGTCAGGAGCACTGTGGAACATTAGGTTCTGGCTGAGACATCAAAGTGCAAAAAACCAAGGAAAGGCAGAGATGTTGTGCCAGTCCCGAGGCAAGACAAATCTTAGGCGTTGGACAGGTTGCAACGTTTTTTTATGCGGAAAGTCAGGAGGCATGGTATAGAGGGAAGTTCGGCCAATTGGATAGAAAACTGGCTAACCGGTCGAAGGCAGAGAGTGGTGGTAGATGGTAAATATTCAGCCTGGAGCCCAGTTACAAGTGGAGTTCCGCAGGGATCAGTTCTGGGTCCTCTGCTGTTTGTAATTTTTATTAATGACTTAGATGAGGGAGTCGAAGGGTGGGTCAGTAAATTTGCAAATGATACAAAGATAGGTGGAGTTGTGGACAGTGAGGAGGGCTGTTGTCGGCTGCAGAGGGACTTAGATATGATGCAGAGCTGGGCTGAGGAGTGGCAGATGGAGTTCAACCCTGCCAAGTGTGAGGTTGTCCATTTTGGAAGAACAAATAAGAATGCGGAATACAGGGTTAATGGTAGGGTTCTTAGTCAGGTGGAGGAACAGAGGGATCTCGGGGTCTATGTACATAGATCTTTGAAGGTTGCCACTCAGGTGGATAGAGTTTGTAAGAAGGCCTATGGAGTATTATCGTTCATTAGCAGAGGGATTGAATTCAAGAGTCGTGAAGTGATGTTGCAGCTGTACAGGACGTTGGTTAGGCCACAGTTGGAGTACTGTGTGCAGTTCTGGTCGCCTCACTTTAGGAAAAATGTGGAAGCTTTGGAGAGGGTGCAGAGAAGATTTACCAGGATGTTGCCTGGAATGGAGAGGAAGTCATATGAGGATAGGTTGAGAGTTCTCGGCCTTTTCTCGTTGGAACGGCGAAGGATGAGGGGTGACTTGATAGAGGTTTATAAGATGATCAGAGGAATAGATAGAGTAGACAGTCAGAAACTTTTTCCCCGGGTACAACAGAGTGTTACAAGGGGACATAAATTTAAGATGAAGGGTGGAAGGTATAGGGGAGATGTCAGGGGTGGGTTCTTTAACCAGAGAGTGGTGGAGGCATGGAATGACTTTATACATCTCTAGAAGGTAACCCCTCAGCCTTTGACGGGGGTCAATGATTCCGACATATCATTGGCGACCTTTAAGCGGCATTTGGATAGGTACATTGATGGGTACTTAATCTAGGTTAGAAGTTCGGCACAACATCGTGGGCTGAAGGGCCTGTTCTGTGCTGTATTGCTCTATGTTCTATGTTCTATGTTTTTGGAGTAATAATATTCTTTGTGGGCAGACACTAAAACATCTTGATGCAGTGCTTTTATTTTACTCTGGCACATTTCACCCGCTCTGCAAGTATCTATTGGACTTTTTAATGTGAGCATTGGCTCTCTGAATAATATACCCCTGACATGATCATTCGTGATGATACACCCAATTGTCTCCTTCGTCAGTGAATATGTAATTGGATTCAACTCACAGGCCGTTGAACTGAGAAAATAAAGCCTTCATAAACACACCTATTGATTGCAGTTGCTCTTGCACTCTGGTAAAATACATTATGAAGGATTTACAAGGATTTTGTCGCGGTTGGAGCATTGGAGCTAAAGGGAGAGGCTGAATAGGCTGGGATTGTTGACTCTGGAGCGTCAGAGGCTGAGGGGTTACCTTCTAGAGATGTATAAAGTCATGACGGACGTGATTAGGGTAAATAGACAAGATCGTTTTACTGGAGTTGGGTAGTTCAGAACTAGAGAGCAGAGCTTTAGGGTTAGAGGGGAAATATTTAAAAGGGACCTCAGGGGCAATTTTAGGGTTAGACGGGCAATGTTTGTGCACAAAGGATGAGCTGCCAGACGAAGTGTTGGAGGCTGGTATAACATTCAAACGGCATCTGGATGGGTACATGAACAGGAAGGGTTCAGAGAGATATGTGCCAAGTGCTGGAAAACGTGACCACATGAGGGTAAAATACCTGGTCATCACGGATGAGTTGGACTGAAAGGTCTGTTACCGTGCTTTAACTGAATGTGCCATAAATGGGCAGCACATTCGTTTAAACTGCTGTCTCCGAAGCTGGGCTCGATTTTGTCCATGGGTGGATGGCTGTGTGGAGATAGCACATTCTTCTTGTGTATGTGTGTGTTTCCTTTCACATTCCCAAAGATATGCAGGTCAGGTGAATTGGCAATGCTAAATTGCCCAAAGTGTTAGTTACGTTATTCACAGGTTAAGTAGGAAAATGAATAGGGGTGGGTCTATCTTCAGGTGCACTTGCTGAGCCAAAGGGCCTGTTTCCACGCTGTTGGGAATCCAGTTTTTTAAAAAAAATCAGATCCTTTCCTGCTTTACAGTGTTCTCAAAATATCTAATTCAATACATCCGAATCATCCTCTTCATCATCAAAATCCAAACTGTTGAATACTTCAATTGCTTCATCTTCTCCATTTCTTTTCTGAAATGCCGTTTGACATGAGGTAGAGCTGGTGGAAACTTTGTGTTTCTTCTATTATTCGGAAAATGCACCAGGGATGAAGTGATAACATTGAGAGTGAGTGCTGAACGTACAGTAAGAGACAGATAAATTAGATTCGAGGACAAGTTGCCTTGACCAAACAAAAGCGTATGTACGCTTTCTTATGCATAGATTAGGTACACCAGAAATTAGGGAAACATCTATAAAAGTGAACAAATAAAACTGGTTTTCGAATATTTGAATGGGGAGTGCACCAATCCCAGAAATGTTACAATACTAGGACGATGCACCAAGTTGATATAGCAAGCTGCTAATCCATCTCCAACACAGGGGGTGCGATTTTAGTTTGGGGGAGTTGAAAGAGACTGTCCCACAGTCTTGCCCCTCCATGTTGCTCAGACTGGGAGGCTCTCAGGTGAACTTATGTGCATCATTGAAGCAACAATTGGAACATTAAGCAGTTCTTGGTATAGAAGACGCGTGAACTGCTTGGAGTGGAACGCAGAAAATTGGATAAGGGAATCGAAATGCATACAGGTACAATGGACCAATTGGCCGCTTCTGTGCCACAACATTCTATCATTCTGTGATCTCTTCTTCTCTCTCTTGAACCAGGTCTGCCATTCCGCTGTGGAAAAGACAAAGGGAGCTGCAGACTCAGCACGTGTGCAGAGAATGAGTTCGAAACTAATGGGAAGTGCCTCTTGTTCTTCAACTGTTGCAAGAGCTTGTGAGTTCCAACTGGGGAAGCATGGCCAAAGCGAAGCTCTGCTTGGTGCTAAACGCTGTCACTCCTCAGTTGTGTCAGCGGCAATGTGTGACAAGCCCACTCTTCCTGCATTGACTTGAATAAAACTCACTGCATTCATGATCACTTCTGTTCTGTGTTCATTTCTCATGGAGAGAACACCATCCCGTCTTTATTTTGAAAGAATTCCCATCGGGTCCAAGACTCTCTCACAAGCAGAAACAACTTCTCCGTACTTACCCTGTCGTGTACCCTAAGAATCTTGCATGATTCAATTAGGTACTAACTCAGTTTTCTAAACTCTGATGCGTACAGGTCCATCCCTACTCAACCAATCCTCATCAGACATTCCCTCCATTCCTGGGATCAGGCTGATGACCATCATGAGTTGGAAGGAAGGGGTGTTCACCAATGACTGCACAATGTTGAGCACCATTTGCAAATTCACAGATACTGAAATAATTTATGTTCAAATGCAACAACATCTGAAAACCATCCAGGCTCGGGCAGTGATACTTGCACGTCATTACCATACAATGACCATCTCAAATAAGAGACAATGTAACCAACTCCACATGAAACTTGATGGTGCAAACTTCATTGAATCCACCACTATCAACACCCTCGGGCTTATCATTGACCAGAAACTCAAGTGAACTCACCAATAAACCCTGTGGTTACAAGAGCAGGACAGAGGCTAAGAAAACTGTGGCAAGTAACGCCCAAAGTCTGTTCACCAAGTACAAGGCACAAGTCAGGAATGTGTTGAGATATTCTCCATTTGCCGGGGTGAGTGCAGTTGCAGCAACACTCAAGAAGCTCGACAAGATCCAGGACAAAGCAGACCACTTGAAATCCACAAACATCCACTCACTCTGTCACTGACACTCAGTAGCAGCAGTGTGTAATAGCTGCAAGATAGCACTGCCGAAATTCACCAAATATCCTTAGACAGGATCTGCCAATACGCTTTCATTGTGAAGGACAAGGATAATTGCTAAATTGGAACAGTACCACTTGCAAGTTTATTATAAAGCCATTCAGCACCCTGATTCGGAAATATATAGTCTTTCATTCACTGTTGCTGGGTGAAAACAGAGATGTTCCCTCCCTTAAGACATTTTGCATCTGCCTACAGCACATGGAATGTGACGACTCAAGAAAGCAACTCAGCAAAACATTCCCAAGTCACCCAGGAACAGGCAATATATGCTGGGCCCAGTCAGCAATGCTCATGTCGCATGAGTGAATTAAATGCGAACTTCCCTCCCTGGCAGTGCATTCCAGATCTCTGCTGTCTTCATTGCACCCCATGCTCCCAGTAAAACAATTCTTCCTTCAATCCATTCTAAATCTCTTACCTATCACTTTAACATGGTGCCCCTATGTTACTGAACCTTCGATTAAGGAAAGGGATGTTCGCTATTCAAACTGTGCACACACCTCAGAATCTTCCAGACATTTATCAGCTGTCCCCTCGACCTTCTTTGCTCTAATAATCTCCCTTCATCACTGAATTGCTCCCATCCAAGCTACATCTTGGCGAATGATCTCTGCATTTCCTCCAATGCAGTCACCGTTTAAAATCTCACAACCCCGGGTCATCGTCCAACTGGTTTATTTGGAAGCACTTGCTTTCAGAGAGATACTCCTTCATCAGGTGCTTGTGGTGTAGGACCATAAGTGTACATACTCCACAACCACCTGAAGAAGGAGTGGCGCTCTGAAACCTGTTGGACTGTAACTGGCGTTGTGTGATTTTTAACTTTGTCCTCCCCATCCAACATCGGTTCCTCCACATCAATATAGCCACATCGATGTATAGTGTGGTCACCAGAACTTCACGTAGTTCTCCAGTTGTGACCTAACCAATGTCCTGTAAATCTCCAACGTAACTTCCCTGCTCTCATAATCAACGCCTCGACTGATAAAGACAAGCACAGCCTTTGCCTTCTTAACTATCTAATAGTGTATGGTTGCAACTTCAGGTTCTGTGGACAAACAACCCAAAATCCCTCTGTTCCACTGACATTCCTGGTCTCCTACCATTCATTGAGTACTCTCGAGTCATGTTACTTATTTCAATGTTCATGAAGCCACATTTATCAGGGTTAAATTCCACCCACCACACTTTTTTTGGGTTGGTGGTTTGCCTTATTAACAGGGAGAGAGGGGATGTCAGAAAATGGTAGTGTCATCGCTTGGAAAAGTAATGGCCCAGGTTGGAATGTCATCCTTCCTGGGATGGTTGTGTCCCACCAAGGGGTGGCAGCATCCGAGTGCTGCTGACCCTGGGAAGTCTCCGAAATTGATTGCAGCCTCTATATCATTTTCAGCTCAAAAACAGAAAAGGGAACATTCTACAACGATTGAAGTCGACATTACTCCGTCACCATCACATGATGTAGCCCTCAGGATGATGAAGTGCACAGCGACACAGTTTCGAATGACCCAGCATCAATTACAGAGTCATGGAGGTCTACAGAAAAAAAAAAAGGCCTTTTGGCCGATCAAACCACTGTCGATCAAACATAAATCTCTAACTATTGTTCTTAATCAATCACAAGTTGAGGGCATCACTGGCTGGACCATCATTTATTGCTTCCCTTAATTTCCAAGACGGCAATTGTAATCAACCACATGGCCATGGGTTTGGATTCACATGGATTCTATATTTCCCTAAAGGAGAGCAGTTAACAAATGGACATCTTTCCCAACAATCACCAAAAGTTTCGTGGTCACCGTCAGACACTCCATTCCCAATATTTGTTTCATTAAAATACATTTCCACCATCTGCCAAGGCCTGAATTAAACCAAGTTCCTCAGAATCCTACTTGGGTCTCGAGACTAACAATCCACAGTAATATCACTGGGCCATGTCCTCTCCAATGACCTAATTCCATTCTGATTCCATTTTCCAAACATGGGCCGACAAGCCTGCATGCCTAGTCAACACAAGTGCACAATAACAATATAAAAGAGTGCAGCATAAGAACAGGCCATTCATTCCATCCCACCATGTCTGTGAGGACCACAATGCCATTCAACTGTAATCCCATCTGTCTGAAAATAGTCTGTATCCCTCTACTCACTTGCTGTTTATGAGTGTTCATAAATGAATCTTTCACTTTGCGAATGTAACTGTTTTGACTAACTCCTCTTGCACCGTGCTCCAGTCACTAACCATCCTCTTCATAAAAAAACTTGCCTCGTGCAGCACCTCCAAATATTTTTCATGAACTTAAACATATGCCCCTAGTGTTTGACATTTCCAACATGGGTCAAAGACTTTCGTTATTCACCCTACCCGTGTCTCTCATAATTTTATACGCTGTTATCTGGTCACACCTCAACATCCAACGCTCTCGTGAAAACAATCCAAGCTTGTCTAACCTTGCCTTATATCTAATATACTCTACTCCAAGCAACATCCTGGGATACCACTTATTAAGTCTCTCTGAAACCTCCACAGCCTTCCCTTATTGTGATGGCTGGAACTACACGTAGTACTCCAAATGTGGCACCACTGAAATCTTAGACCGTCGTAACATGAATTTCTAACCAGTGGCCTAACTGATAAAGGCAAGCCTGCCCGACGCCTTCTTTACCACCTCAGTCACTTGCGTTGATACTCGCCTGGAGATATTGGGTTGTACCCTGATATCCCTAGAAATGCTTTCATCTAAATACCTCTTCAAAATGATGAACCCTTCTGACTCCATCACCCTTACAGCCAGTGAGTTCCAGATTCCCACTACCCTCTGACTGAATAAAATAGAAATCCCACAATCCCTCTAAATCTTCCATCCCTTCCTGCAAATCTATGTCCCCTGGCCATTACTGCCTCCACCGAAGTGAGTAGTTTCTTCCTGTCTACCCTGTCTGTTCCTCTCATAGATACATCTCTATCATGTCCCCTCTGAATCTGATCTGTTCTGAGAAAATAAAACTCCACTCTGTCCAAACTGTCTTCACAAGTAAATCTCTTCAACTCAGGCAACATGCTGGTTAATCACCTCTGCCTACATCCACTGTCACATCCCTCCTATCGTGTAGATCCCGAAGTGCACATAATGAACCCAGAACAGTGTTTCAGACAGTTCTAGCAAAACAGTTCTTAGCAGCATCACGATTGATTCAGACCTTTTATGAAATACTGAAGGACAGTCAGAGCCTGGGACAGAGCCCTGAACAGCTGAGCAGGAGGTCTGCAAAGCTTTGCTCTGTCCACTTGGAAACCTGGTTCAGATACAGCCTGTCAATGACTGAGGGATAGACCATATTCTGCACTTCACCCGATGTACCCTGAATCTGACTTGCCCGGCTTGTTTATGAGCATGTTCACATATCTTATCCCAGGTATAGAGGGGACTGTCGTATGAGAAGAGATTAAGTAGATTGGCCCTGCGCTCATTAGAGTAAGATGAACTCTACTGAAACATATAAGACTATCAGGGGATTTGACAGGCTAGATAGAGAAAGGTTCTTTCCCCTTTTGGCAGACTCTTGGGCCAGAAAGCATCACCTCATAGTAAGGGGTTGTCCATTTCAGGCTGATCTGAGGGGAAATGGCTTCTGTCATAGAAAATTAAAACTGCGACATTCTTTATCACAGAGGGCTGTGGAGGCTGGGTCATTATGTATATTCAAGATTGTGACAGAGAGATGTTTAATTCGGAAGGGAATCAAGGATTGAGTGGAAAAGGCAAAGGAATGGACTTGAGGATGATCAGATCAGTTATGATCTGATGGAGTGGTGCAACAGTCTCGATGGGCACTCTGCAGATGGTGAAAATGTCCTCTTTGTGGTAAGGAGACTAAACAACACACACTGCTCCAGGGCTGGTTTCATCAGGTCCCTGTACAGATTCAGTGAGGCATCTTGAATCTGAAGTCCAATCCTTTTGCAATGGAGGGCAACTTTCCATTTTCATTCTTCATTGCTCAAGCAGTGAGTAATCTGTTGGTTCACAGTGAGGGCAAGCTTCCAAACAGGATGGAGAACAGGATGGCGACTGGTTCTGTTTCAGAGGTAAATATTGAAGAAAACATTAGCTGTTCATAGGGAACGTGTAACTATTGGGAGACAGCTGGTGATGATTTAACCTGGGGATCACCTGAGGTTAAACAAGATGGGATCTTCATGCTGCTAATGACTTGGAACAAAGAAGTGAATGTTCTGTGTTCAAAACTGCAGGCAGCGTAACAATGGGGGTGGGGGGGGGGGGGGGGGGGGAGGTGGTGGAGGCTGCTTGCAAGAGGGGTGAAAACAGTTTATGGAGAGTATTGATAGTTTCAGTCAGTGGTTATAACTTTGACAAATTGTGTACAATGTTGGAATCTGTGATATTTTACATCTTGGAGGGGTGAACAAAAGCACAGATTATTGAAATGGAGAAAGCTGCAACATAAAGCAACTTGGGAGAAGACGGAAAACGAGCACACGGGGCAGCATGTGATCGGGAATGGCAATAGAATGTTGGGTCTCATAGAACATAGAACATAGAACATAGAAGAATACAGCGCAGTACAGGCCCTTTGGCCCTCGATGTTGCGCCGATCCAAGCCCACCTAACCTATACTAACCCACTATCCTCCATATACCTATCCAATGCCCGCTTAAATGCCCATAAAGAGGGAGAGTCCACCACTGCTACTGGCAGGGCATTCCATGAACTTACGACTCGCTGAGTGAAGAACCTACCCCTAACTTCAGTCCTATATCTACCCCCCCCTTAATTTAAAGCTATGCCCCCTTGTAATACCCGACTCCATACGCGGGAAAAGGTTCACACTGTCAACCCTATCTAACCCCCAAATAATCTTGTACACCTCAATCAAGTCACCCCTAAACCTTCTTTTCTCTAATGAAAACAGCCCCAAGTGTCTCAGTCTTTCCTCATACGATCTTCCTTCCATACCAGGCAACATCCTGGTAAACCTCCTCTGCACCCGTTCCAGTGCCTCCACATCCTTCCTATAGTATGGCGACCAAAACTGCACACAATATTCCAGATGCGGCCGCACCAGAGTCTTTTTCAACTGCATCATGACCTCAGGACTCCGGAACTCAATTCCTCTGCCAATAAAAGCCAGTACGCCATATGCCTTCCTCACCGCACTATTTACCTGGGTGGCAACTTTCAGAGATCTGTGTACATGGACACCAAGATCCCTCTGCTCATCCACACTACCAAGTATCCGACCATTAGCCCGGTACCCCATCTTTTTGTTATTCTTCCCAAAGTGAATCACCTCACACTTAGCTACATTGAATTCCATTTGCCACCTTTCTGCCCAGCTCTGCAGCTTCTCTATATCCTGCTGTAACCTGCCACATCCTTCCTCACTGTCAACAACTCCTCCGACTTTCGTATCATCCGCAAACTTGCTCACCCAACCTTCTAACCCCTCTTCCAGGTCATTTATAAAAATGACAAACAGCAATGGTCCCAAAACAGATCCTTGCGGAACACCGCTAGTGACGGCACTCCATGAAGAAACTTTGCCATCAACTACTACCCTCTGTCTTCTTCCATCCAGCCAATTCCTAATCCAAACCTCCAACTCACCCTCAATGCCATATCTCCGTATTTTCTGCAGTAGCCTACCATGGGGAACCTTATCAGACGCCTTACTAAAATCCATATATACCACATCTACTGCTTTCCCCTCATCAACCTCCTTCGTCACCTTTTCAAAGAACTCAATAAGGTTTGTGAGGCACGACCTGCCCTTCACAAAACCATGCTGACTATCCTTGATCACATTATTCCTATCCAGATGTGCATAAATCCTATCCCTTACAATTCTCTCTAAGACTTTGCCCACAACAGAAGTGAGACTCACCGGCCTATAGTTACTAGGGTTATCCCTACTCCCCTTTTTGAACAAGGGAACCACATTTGCTATCCTCCAGTCTTCTGGCACTACTCCAGTAGACAATGAGGACATAAAAATCAAGGCCAATGGCTCTGCAATCTCCTCCCTTGCTTCCCAGAGAATCCTAGGATAAATGCCATCAGGCCCAGGGGACTTATCTATTTTCAAATTTTCCAGGATTTCCAACACCTCTTCTCTACATACCTCAAAGCCATCCATTCTACTTATTTGTGACTCAGTATTCACATCAACGACAATGCCCTGTTCCTGAGTAAATACTGAAGAAAAGTATTCATTCAGTGTCTCCCCAATCTCTTCCGCCTCCACACGCAACTTCCCACTACTATCCTTGACTGGACCTATTCCTACCCTAGTCATTCTTTTATTCCTAACATACCTATAGAAAGCCTGAGGGTTTTCCCTAATCCTACCGACTAAGGACCTTTCATGTCCCCTCCTTGCTGCTCTTAGCTCTCTCTTCAGGTCCTTCCTGGCTACCCTATAACTCTCAATCGCCCCAATTGAACATTCACGTCTCATCTTGAGATAGGCCGCCCTCTTCCATTTAACAAGGGATTCCAATTCCTTATTAAACCACGGCTCCCTCGCACGACCCTTTCCTCCCTGCCTGACAGGTACATAATTATCAAGGACACTCAATAGTTGCTCCTTGAACAAGCTCCACATATCATTTACACTCTTGCCTTGGAGTCTACTTTTCCAAGCCACACACCCTAAGTCATGCCTCACCGCATCATAATTTCCCTGACCCCAGCTATAACTCTTGCCCTGTAGTACACACTTATCCCTCTCCATCACGAGAGTAAAAATCACCGAATTATGGTCACTATCCCCAAAGTGCTCACCTACCTCTAATTCTAACACCTGGCCTGGTTCGTTACCCAGAACCAAATCCAGTATGGCCTCACCTCTTGTTGGCCTGTCTACATATTGTGTCAGGAAACTCTCCTGCACACATTGAACAAACACTGACCCATCTAACGAACTTGAGCTATAGCTTTCCCAATCAATATCAGGAAAGTTAAAGTCCCCCATAACAACCACCCTATTACTGTCACTCATCTCCTGAATCACCTTCCCAATCCTTTCTTCAATGATTCTAGGACTATTAGGAGGCCTGTAAAAGACTCCTAACAGGGTGACCTCACCTTTCCTATTCCTAACCTCAGCCCAAACTACCTCAGATGGCAAGTCCTCATCCATCGTCCTTTCCACCACTGTAATACTATCTTTGACAAGCAATGCCACACCTCCCCCTCTTTTACCCCCACCTCTGACCCTACTAAAACATTTAAATCCTGGAACCTGCAACAGCCAATCCTGTCCCTGTTCTAGCCATGTCTCCGTAATAGCCACAACATCGAAGTCCCAGGTACCAACCCACGCTGCAGGTTCACCTACCTTATTTCGTATACTTCTTGCATTGAAGTATACACACTTCAAGCCACTTTCCTGTTTACAGACAGCCTCCTTGGAAATTGATGCCATGTTCCTAACCTCCCTACACTCCAGGCCCTGCACCCTGAAGCTACAATCTGGGTTCCCATGCCCCTGCAGAGTTAGTTTAAACCCCCCCCAAGAGCACTAGCAAACCTCCCCCCAAGGATACTGGTGCCCCTCAGGTTCAGGTGTAGACCATCCTGTTTATAGAGGTCCCACCGTCCCCAGAAAGAACCCCAGTTATCCAAAAACCGGAATCCCTCCCTCCTGCACCATCCCTGTAGCCAGCATTTAAGTGTTCTCTTTCCCTATTCCTCGAATCTCTATCACGTGGCACGGGTAACAAACCAGAGACAACAACTCTGTTCGTTCTAACTCTGAGCTTCCAACCTGGCTCCCTGAAAGCCTGTCTAACATCCTCGGCACTCCGCCTACCTATGTCGTTGGTGCCAATATGGACCACGACTTCGGGCTGCTCCCCCTCCCCCTCCAGGACCCGGAAAACACGATCAGAGACATCACGTACCCTTGCACCTGGGAGGCAACATACCAAACGTGAGTCTCTCTCGTTCCCACAAAACCGCCTATCTGTGCCCCTAACTATCGAGTCCCCAATTACTACTGCTCTGCTCTTCTTCACCCTTCCCTTCCTCTCCTTCGCGCTTTTAAAGGGGGAAAAAACCTACCCAGGTAAGCTTACACTAACTGCTTCCGGGTCTCGGCTGCCCCTCTGGTCGTCGTCACTTCCCCCTGGTGCTCCCGCTATTTCTGTGAAGAGAGAGTGAAAGAGAAAAAAAAACACCGCTGCCCGCTACCGGTAAGCACTTTTAAAACCAAACAGTCTTACCTTCGCTGCTGCTCGCACTGGAAATGACCGACCGCTTATAAGGGTGAGTATAAATACTCACCGCTTTCCTTCCCGGCTGCCCCTCTGGTCGTCGTCACTTCCCCCTGGTGCTCCCGCTCTTTCTGAGTGATATAGACAGGTAAATAGCGCAAACTCTTTCCCCTCAGTCGGCAGTCAAAAACCAACATGCACAGATATAAGGTAAGGGGATTTGAGCAATTTTTGAGCATGATAACAGGAGGGAGTATCATAGTATCATAGAGTGATTGGGATTTTTAAACCATGTAGGGAGGAACAATGTATCATCGTGTCTGTACTGGTCATGGAAGATTAATCTTTTCTAATCCTATATTCCATCATTTAGCTGGCAGCCTTGCATGCTATGGTATTTCACGTGCTCATCTAAATAGTTCTTGATTGTTGTGACAATTCATACCTGTTCAGATCTTTTCAGGCAATGAGGTCCAGATAACTCTAAATACCTTGGTGAAAAAAATTGCTCAAATCCCCTTACCTTATATCTGTGCATGTTGGTTATTGACTCCCGACTGCGGGGAAAGAGTTTGCGCTATTTACCTGTCTATATCACTCAGAACTTTAAAAAGTAGGACTGCAGAAAGGCATGGGGTTAAGGAGTATTGTGAGGCTAAATATGATTACTGTATTAGCGCATGTAACGGTTTGGAGAAGATCACAGAACTGAGAGGCCTGTGAGTCTCGAATTATTTGCAGAAATAAGAGGGAGTGACTCTGGAGAAGGTCAAAGTGAAAGAGAAGTTCTGGAAGTGTGCAAGTGCTTACAATAATAATGATGGTGAAGGACTGCAGAAGGGCAGAAAAAGAGTGGATGCAGGAACACTGGAGGCTAATACAAATAATAAACACAGTGAGGCTGGAGGATGATACAGAGTTCTGGAGAGGTGTAGAGTTTGGAGCAGAGTGCAGAGATCGTCAAGGCCTCATTTGCCTCGTGGGTAATGTAAGGGAATTAGCTTCAGCAAACTTCAAGCTATGGCATAGTCAGGAAAGATCATTGTGGTTGGGAAAGATTACTGAAATAGGGATGTTTCAGCCTGGAGGTATTGCGGAGATAGGAAGTCGTGCAAACGTGCAGAGGTTAGAGAGAAAGATTGGGTAAAATCATTGACAGATTTGAAAACAAGACCACTTAGAAATGCAGATGTTTCTGGAGACAATGCAGTTCAGTTAGAGACCACGTGTGGCAGGAGTTACATGATGGACAGCATTCATTTCAACAACATGAGGCTGACTGACACTAATATCATGCCAAGTCAGAATTTGAAATTTCCAATAATGATGTGAGAACAGAGCGATGGAAGATTTACACAACAAATGAGCTGATGCAATAATTAAATGGAAACAAACTCTCTTGATGCTGAGACCTGTTTCGAAGTTATCTAATAACTCATTTTCAAGTTTGTGAGTGGGTTTTTTTTGTCAACCTGAGGCAGTTCCCAGGAAGTGGTGGAGGGTTGTCAACAGCTGTCAATCAATGACATTGACCCCAACATTGAATACAGTGTCAGTCCCTGGACCCACCTCGAGCTTTCCACCCAATCCTTCTTAATGATAGTAACCATGACGTTTATAATCTGCCCAGATTACCACACTTCCTCCCATCTCCCTCCAACTCCCAATAAACAAGCAGTATCACGAGGCATCCGGAGATAAGAATACCCCCAACACCAGCTAGTGGTGTGAGAATCTACATGATATTAATAATTGGTATATTTTTTATTGACGTGGAAAGCAGTTTTTCATCTGCATTGATTTCCATTTTGAAAACTGAAATGTTCTTTTGCTTCCCTGAATGCAATGGGCTGGAAATGGAAATAACAGAGCTGGAAGTGACACTTTGGATCATGATTAGCTTTCCATGATACAGGAGGAAGCAGAGACCCTGCTCCTGCCATTTTAGTTCCAGTAATCCCAGGTGAATCTTGGCTCTGGCCCTTGCTCCACTGATCTTTAGTCTGTGCAGTATCTTTAGTCTGTGCAGTATCTCCAGCTCCTTTACGCTGATCTCCCAAATATGAAACAAAAACCAAGATATAAATTGCTGCAAAGACTCAGGCAGCATTTGTGGGAGAGAAATCCCAGTTAATGCTCCGGGTCCAGTGACCCTTCTTCAGAACAGAAATGTTACCTCTTCTCCTTGAATTGGGAAACCTGTGTCCTTATCTTCATCTTCTTTTCGTTCTCTTGATTTCTGCTAAATATTCCATCTTCTGTTATCTCCCTGAGAGATGTGCATCTCTCCAATGGTTACCTTTGGTCTTCAATGGTCATTTATTACCCCCTACCCACTGGATTTTGAGCTTTGGTCTGGTTTATGCAGTGATTAGTTAAATAATTCTGGAAACTGGATATTTCATCGTTCTTTTGAACTGAGCTCTGACACTGGATAGAGACACCATGTAAGTATTTGCGTTTGTGCAGCAACTTACATTGCACAGCGTGTATTCAACTTGTTCAAACATTCAAAGATTTCATAGTCATAATCCGTTAACTGATCTGGGAGACCAAATATATGGAAAACATTTAACAGCCAGAGAATTACGAACTTTCACTGTCTGAATTCTACTCTTCAGCTTGGGCTCACTCTGCTCGTCTTCCTTACTAAGACCCCTCAGTCCCTTACAGGCTTGTCTTGTAAATAAAGTGTGTGCGACTGTCCGTTCATTGAGGAACACAATGTAACACAAGGCAAGAATGGGGTTAGAGCCACAGCAAATGAATGGAATCCAATGCAGAAGAGTCTGCAAAGTAGCTGCCCTTATTCCTGCCGTAAAATAGCCTGTACCTGGTTATATTTTTGAGTCTCAAATCTATAATTAGTCTCAAATCTGGATGGGTGCTTAAGCTCGGACAAATGTTCGGCACAACATTGTGGGCCGAAGGGCCTGTTCTGTGCTGTATTGTTCTATGTTCTATGTTCTAAAATGTCAAGAACATTTTTCAAACAAAGCAGAATGTCGATTGTTGACACAAATGCAGTAAACAATTACTCGTACAGTATTTAGTTTTCAGTTTGTGGCAACAAAAGCTGACAAAGCGATCAAAGGTGAATGTGACAGTGAACTAGACAGAACAGTCAGTGAAAATGACCAGTAGATCTGCTGTTGCCATGGCCGCCAGATAACGTGTTATGCAGGGAGCGAGGCCTCACTTTCCCTGGGACAGGATCAAAATCGACATGGAATTTATTGGCAGAATGATAATTGAAAAATGGCTGGGTATTAATGAACACTATTTTGTATATAAATATCTAAGCAATCTGAATGGTCGCTGCAACAGCAAGATAAAATTAGCCAGAAGTTTAAGAAAATATGAGCACAACGGTAAATCAGTAAGTTTCCAATTCCACTGAACAAATTTTGACTTGAATGAAAACAGGCTGCAAATGGAATCTAGAATACCAATCCAAAAGCTATCCATAGAAACATGCAACACTTATAACGGTGAACCTGCACTGCATCCAGCCTGTGACTCCTTCAAGAACAATTGATACAAGTGTTATAATATAGTGTGAAAATTGGACAAACCCTATGATAGGGAAGTGCTAAACGTTGGACCACTCTTTTCCATTTATTCATGGAATTAAGATTCAATTACATTGCTGTGGATCTGGAGTTACCTATAGACATTCCCTACCTTCTGAAAAGAGAGGTGCCTCACTACAGTGAGTTATATTCGGAGGAAAACATGCCATCATAGCTGTAAAATATCAAAAATGATCAGTTTTAAATCAGTTGTCATGGCAGAGCAAAGGAATACTGGGGATGTAAGAGGAAAGTTCTTTCTTAATGATCGGTTTGAGGGCAGATGTATTTCAATTACAAAAGGATGATGTTCCCGCGCAATGATAATACATGTTGCTCAAATGTGATTTCCAAGCAGAGGCAAATGTTTAATGTATAACCACCGTGAAAAGTGAGGGAAGTGAGACCATTGTAATTCTGGTCAAGTGTGAACCCCAGTCATCTGAAAACATGGTGGAGAAAAAGGGGTAGATAATGTGGGTTAATTAATATTGTGGAGGTACGGAGGTAGAGATAACACAAACAAACTGCCACACTGCAACATTGCCTACCCCTGCAACGCTGCATTAACTCGCCTCAATTATCAACAAAACATACAAGAAGGGCAGTGAATTAACACTGAATACTTTACATTCAATGTGGATTCCTGCAAGTTTTAGAAAATGAATAATATGCTGTTCATCACTCCATTTTAAATTTAAAGATGTATGCAACATGTATAAAGGCAGAAAGTAGAGTTAAACTATCCGTTGGTCATAAGATTGGTCAGTCCCGCCGTGATCCTTCAGCAAAAGAAACTGTACAGACATCTATCGTCACTTCTGTGTTATAGATGATTTCTTTTGGACAGGTACCTCAATTGAAAGAAGTGGACGTTCATCTCAGTTCAAGCTAGAAACATTTTTGCGACCCTGTAGGTGTAGATGAAAGGAAGTAAGAGGGAATGAAACTCATTTACTCAGACAGAAAAGTACCAAGTGCTTTACAGCTGCTCTGCCCCGGACCGTAAGAAACTATAGAAAGTTGTGAACACAGCCCAGTGCATTACACAAGCCAAACTTCCTGCCATTCACTCAATCTACATTGTTGTTGCCTTAGAACGGCAGCCAACATCATTAAAGACTCCTCCCATCCCAGTTAAATCCTCTTCCAAACTTTTCCGTCAGGCAGAAGATGCAAAAGGAAAAACTTGCATACCAATAGGTTCAAGAATATTTTCTTCCCTGCTGTTATTTGACTTGTGAATGGATCTCTCAATTTTAAAATCTAATGCTGATCTTGCTTTTTGTGCACCTTCGTTGCAGCTGTAACTTTATATTCCTCGCTCTGTTCAATGACCTGATGGTCTTCGTGTCTTTGCATGTTAAAATCTGCTGTACTACAAGCAAACAAATGATTTTCACACTATACAGGTAGATATGACAATAATAATAAAACAAATCAAACCAAATCAAATCAAAGGTGAAAGGAGAAAGGTAAATGACAGAGATGTTGGAAGCGGTCGAACATCAAAGCCAGTGGAATAACTTGTGAGGACAGAGACGTGTTGTGTTTTTGATAAAGCTGAACATGTTGAAATGCCAGAGGATGGCATGTTCAATGTTGAGGGTGTTGCTGAAATATGAAAAGTGCATCACTGGGTACGTTGCTAAGGTGGTACTGATGCCTTCACAAAGAAAAGTATCCTGAGTAGGAGTTGGAGAAGTCATAAAGACAGAGAGGTTAATAACGCAGAAAAAGAAATGCACTTTGGCCTGTAGAGTCTGTGCTGGTCAAATGCAATTGCCTAACAATTCTCATGTAGTTTTCCAGCATTAGGTCCATGACCCTGCCATTACAACTGCACACATAAATAGTTCTGTTATCAGGGTATCCGCCTCTACTACCCTTACAAGTAGTCATCCAGGGAATCAAACTCTGGCTGCCTGCCGCCTGGAGGAAGAATGCCTCATCTTCTGGCTTGGGACCCCCACAAACACATGAGATCAATGTGGACTTCACCAGGTTCCCCTCCTCCCACCTTATCCCAGATCCAACCTTACAACTCGGCGTCGCCCTCTTGAACTGTCCTACCTAATCATCCTCCTGTCCATCTATCCACTCCACCCTCCCCTCCGACCTATCACCATCACTCCCACTTTCATCTAACTATTGCATTCCCAGCTACATTCCCCGATAACAGCGCCCCTCCCATTTATGATTCAGCCCCCTTTGGCCGCTCCCTCATTCCTGATGAAGAGCTTATGCTCAAAATATCGCCTCCCCTACTCGGCGGATGCTGTCTGAGCAGCTGTGCTTTTCCAGCACCCCACTCTTCTTCCCGTACTGGCAGTAATTTCCAGGTTGCTACCATAGTCTCAGTGGCAAACTAAACATCCTGCCTCTTTGCATCCATGCCACGGTCATTTACAAGCCCAAAAAGTGGAAAACCTATGTCCTTTCAATGCTGTCTATGCTCGTTATGATTCTATGCATTGAAACCACGTCCCCTCAAGAATTTTCCCTGGTCCAAGGAAAACAACCCTAATCCATCCAATCTCGCTTCGTACCTAAAGCTTTCCAACCTTGGAATCATCCTGGAAATCTCTGCATCATTTCCAGGGCAATCGAAATACACCTACGTTGTGGATTCCAGAACTGCAGACAAGACGTTAGCTGTGGCGTGGCCAATATTTTATACCATTGCAGCATACTTTCCTTGAACTTCATCTCTATTAAAAGAACAAAAATGTTCCTTATTCCTTTTGAACCATATTATCGACCTGTCCTGCTGCCATAAGGTGTTCATGTGCAGCAAGGTCCCTTTGATTTTCAGTGTGTCTCAGGTTCTTACCATTCTTCATGTTTTTCCCTTGCCTTGTATTTCCTTCCCATGTGCATCAGCTCACAAATACCCATACTGAATTCCATTTGCCACTGATCAGCCCATCTCACCAGCCTATTTACACCATCCCATAATCGAGGGCTATCCTCTTCACTCTTCAGCACTTCATCAATTTTTATACTGTCAGTGAACAATATCCTGTATATTCCCCAGTATGTAGGTTTCCCGGTAGATGTGAATACCACCGTTCATCTTTAGTGGAACATGTGGGCCCTGTATTCTTTCTATTTCCTTCTTGAATGCATCCCACTTCTCTAACATGGATTCCCCTAAAAGTGTCTGCTGTCTGTCCAATCGCACACAATCTTATTAAAATTTGGGATTGCTCCAGTTTAGAACTTTGATTTCTTGTCCTCATCTTTTTCCATATTAAACTTGAGTTGTTGTCATTGTCTGCAAAATTATTCCCCACTGAATTGCCAGGTAGGAGAAAGAGGAATTCAGATGCTGGAGATCAGAGAAGAGAGTGTGGTGATGGGAAAGCACAGCAGGTCAGGCAGGATTCTCGTCAGATCAACATCCCTCACTCCCAGGACCTTCTACCGCCACCACAGGAAGTGCAAAACCTGCTCCCACAGGCCGCCCCCTCACCTCAATCCAAAGCCCCAAAGGGTCCTTCCACATCCAACAGACGCTTACCTGTACCTCCACAAATGTCATCTACTGCATCCGTGCACCCAATGTGGTCTCCTCTATATCAGGAGACTGGATGTCAACTTGCAAATCTTTTCAGAAAATATCCCTGGTACACTCACACCAACCTGGTCAACTGCTCCATGGCTGAACACTTCAACTCCCCCTCCCACTCCACCAAGAAAATGCAGGTCCTTGGCATATTGTCGCTAAGGGAACCCTGCATGCTATGTTATGCTGCATTCGTCTAAGACACAATGAATGGTCTTGTTGCAATTTTACACAGGTTCTGATCATTTGTTTCCTGGTTCTATTGTGGCTCTGATTGAAATTTGATCCAATGCTAAGAGCAGGGGTGAACTAATCTATGGAGAAAGGGAGAGTTTGATTTATTGACTGTCCAATCGCCAGTCCTATGACTGTGTTGGGATCAATGTTTCTAATTGGGTTCTGTGCCTGTGAGAGTTGGAACTGAGAAATGTAAGAATCTATTGCATTCATTCATAAAGTTACCTTGAAGCCAAACAAAATCACAGAGTTCCTTCTGCTCTTCTAGGAGGGGCCATGAGCTTAGTCTCTTTCCAATCTCCACAATCTCTGCAGTGATTGGGCTGGAGGATAATCTGAGGTGTGTGTGAAAGTCATATCGTTCAAACTCACTCAACACCAACCACTTCCAATCACACTGTGCACCGGAGTATGGTGGAAAAGTCTTATTGTTGCTCTCTGGAGCAGGCAGGAGTAATTTCTGATTAGTAATTCACTGCTTCTTTTCCTATTTGTCTTCCTCAGTTAATTTTCTGGCAATTGTTATCCTTTCCCGAGGTAAGTGTGGCGATTCCCCTTGCACTACTCGCTACCTAGTGGTTATGGCAGCTGCTGATCTAATGGTTATTATCACTGATATTGTGCTGAGGAGATTTCGCCTTTATTATTTCCCACAGTGTTTCCTGGATATCACTCCTGTGTGTAGAGTTCTTGGGGTCCTGTGTCATACAGCCAGGGACTGCTCTGTTTGGTTCACCATCACTTTCCCCTTTGACTGATTTGTGACCATTTGTTGTCAGAAACTGAAATCAAAACATTGCACTGAAAAAACCGCGACTGTGGTTCGAGCTACAATATACACCCTGCTCTGTTTGAAAAATATCCCCTTCCATTGTCAATTTGAAACTCAAAGGATAATCAACAATGTTCTATTCTATTGTGTAACAAAGTCAAGCTACTTTACTGTGTCTTGGTGGGTGGCATTAGATTGACTTGATATGGTTTTAACCCCTTTACTGCCATTTACTTTGATTCTGTTACTCAATGCTCTGACAGTCAGACACATTTTAGTGACCAGCCGAGCCTGGAAGAGGCTGAAGGGTGAGAGCAAAAGAGAGAATCACAGAAACCCTGAGATGGAGAGCAGAAGGAAATCTGTGACATTGATATTCACCATCTCTGGGAGCTTCATCATCCTGTGGTTAATCAGTGTTGTCAGTTTTGTATGTTATGTGAATCAAGGAATCCCCCCAACACTTACTTGCCTCTATTAAATTACTTCTGTATTGTCGGCTACATGCTGCGGAACCTAAGTTGTTGCACAAACACATTTATTTACGGAGTAAATTTGTCTCAGAGCAAAGATCATTAATGCAGTAAAATACCTGGCTGCACGGATTCCTTGTGTTATGAGAAAATAAACCTCCTCAAGGACGACCAGCAGGGATGGTCCTGTTGTTCCCAAACCATGATTTTTTTTTCATTCCCTCCTGGGATGTGGGGCATCACTTGCTGGGTCAGCATTTATTATTTTCCCCTAGTTGCCCCTTGAGATGGTGGTGGTCAGATGCATTCTTGAGCCAATGCAGACCCAAAGGAAGGGAATTCCAGGATGTTGACCCAGTCACACTAAAGGAACGGTGATATATTTCCAAGTCAGGATGGTGAGAGGCTTTGACAGGAAGTTTGCAGATGGTGCTGTTCCCAAGTATCAGCTGCCCTTGCCGTTCTAGATGAAAGTGGCTGTGGGTTTGGAAGGTACTACCTGAGGATCTTTGTTGAATTTATGCAGTGCATTTTTTAAATAGCACACGCTGCTGCTACTAAGTGGAGGTGAGAGCAGTGGGGATTTGTATATGTGGTGCTAGTCAAGCGGCTGCTTGATCCTGGATGGTGTCAAGCTTCTTGAGTGTTGATAGAGTTGCACCATCCAGGCAATTGGGGAGTATTCCATCACAATTCTGACAGAAAGTTCCTGTCCCACAGCAGACAGCAGTGAACTTGCAGATTCCCTATCATAGCACAATGTAAAGGAATTGTAAAGGGAAATGAAATTTCATACCAGGTAATTTGTATCAGCTTAGAACTCTGTGTAAGTCTCCATCGAAATCAAATCCTTCACAGGTTTCAGAAGATAATACATAGGATAATTATTCAGGAAATGCTCCACTAATAAGTATGTTGTCTGACTACTCTGTCCAATTCAAAATAACCCATACCAATGTCATGCACAGCTACGTTATGAGCTATTTTAATGTGAGAAATTGTGACAGGCAAGTACATGACATTGTGAGATCCCACCTACTAAACATTCATTTCTGCAACAACATTGTCTAGATTCAAAACAAAGTTCAATATTACCTAGTTATGAATAAATAGACCTGAGCTTCCTATTTGCCATCATTAACCTCCTAATTCCAAAGGACTGCTCCTCCAATAAATTCCCAAAGCAGAAATTTCCTATCATGGAGTGAAGAATCGAAGAAGTGAAACGAAACTCCCTTGTGTTGGAAGTGATACAATGCCACCCTCTGTTGGACATACCACACCATTGTGGAGGGGGTTGTGGAGAAACACAACCTTCAAGTATTCAATAAGAGATGTACAGAGGGCAACAGCTCAGAGCACCATCGAAACTGACAGCCCCATCCCACGCGCGCGCATGCACACATATACACATGCATGCACACATACACACACGCACGCACACGCACGCACACGCACGCACACACATGCACACACACGCACACACACACATACACACACATGCACACACACACATGCACACACTCACACGCACACACATGCACACATACACACACACATGCACACACACACACGCACACACATACATACACTCACACGCACACTCACACATGCAAACACACGCACGCACACACATGCACACACACACGCATACACACACACATACACTCACACACACAATTACACACACACGCACACACACATGCACACACATCCACACGCACGCACACACATACACACACACATGCACGAGCACACACACACATACACACACATACGCACACGCACACATGCACACACACATGCACACACAAACATACACACACATGCACGCACACACACACATGCATACACATACACACACATGCACACGCACACATGCACACACACACACGTGCACACACACATGCACACACACACACACGCACACACACGCATGCACACACATGAGCACACACACACACACACGCACACACACATATACACTCACGCACACATACACACATACACGCACACACATGCACACACACACACATGCACGCACACACGCACATGCACACACACACGCACACACATACACATGCACACACACACGCACACACACACATGCACACACACACGCACACACACGCACACACACGCACGCACACACGCACACATACACACACACATGCACACACACATATACACACACATACACACATACACGCACACACATACACACACACACATGCACGCACACACGCACATACACATACACGCACACACACGCATGCACACACACACACAGACACAGAAGGCTGGCGTGCAGAGAGTTGCAATTGGACTGAATTTCTTCACCATGGAACTCGCTCATGTGTGGAAATAATGGGGAAATGCTTTGTCTTTGAGCAGTATTCCTGATATCATACACATCAAATAGAATGTTTCTACTGCAGTTGTATCCAGGCACCTCCATGTGAATCACTTCATGAGGAGACGGGGTTAATTTTACTGCACTTTTTGCAGCTTGCAATGTTTTCCGATAGACATTCACGAATTCCAAATGAAAAAGGATTGAAAGTTGAACGAGGTCAGCACGGGGCATGTTCACCTTCGTCTTCTCATATTTTAGGACAACTTCGCAAATGATCGGACAAAACTACTCTCTGTTTTCACCGGCATTCTTTGAAGAATGAAACTAATGTGCAATGTGAGAGACCCACACTGATGTGTCCTGTACAAACACTTTCTGTTTGTGCAGTGGCCTGGGGAGTCCAGAAGGGGGCGGCATTTGTTCAATTCAAACACAAGAGGGACAGCGAGGAAGCACGTGTGAGAGAGACTCTTCCACATTTGACATTTCAATTCATTCATTCAAAATTCCATCAGGGACAAAGGGATTTCCATTGTCGGCAGAGAGAAACACCCACATACACACACGCAGACATGCATATAGACGCATGCATCAACATTGTCACTGTGAAAACAAGAGGGAAAAACACAGACAGAAGGGCTTGGTGGTGAAACAGGAATAGAACAATCCATAGAGTACTTCCCTTTGAAACAGTGGCAGTCTTTGGAAAAATACGGTCTGATAGGAAAAGGGGCTTTGGGATTTCTCTTGATTTTTCAATGCTTTGAAGTCTGTGTCCAACAGAGAACAATGAAATGCAAAGTGACATTGATCATAATCCACTGGGCTTCACTGGAAAGTTCAAATGAAAAATGCTAGACTCTTCCAATTGAGTCTTTTGGTGGAACCATTTAACATAAAGATCATACTCTTTGCTATAAAACTTAAAAGTAACGGCTGCTGTATTGTCCCAAGTGTCAAATGCTAGAGTAAGTGAAAGGCTTATGGAATGCTAAGATTGTATAATGTTGTGAGAGGGAGAAAGAATAAACGTATTGTAGTCTAGAATTTTAATTTTTATGCATCATGTATTTTGTAAGGAAATGAGTTTTTGAAATGGCATTTCAGTTTTCTAAAGGCAGAGACACATGGCGTACAGAATTCTGGTGCATCGACACCATCTAGTGATCAGAATAAATAGAAGTGAACGGGACCTGATGGCTCGAAATCGTGGAATTCCCTCCCTAAGGCCATTGTGGGTCGACCTGCAGCACTTGGACTTCAGTAGTTGAAGAAGGCAACTCACCACCACCTTCTCCAAGGATAAATAGGGATCGGTAATAAATTCTGACCAGCCAGTGACACCATATCCCACCAATGAATAAGAATACAGTGATAATCCTGTGAGTTCTAGACACCTTATAACTCCTCGGTATATGTCCAGGACTGATTCATAGTGACCATATTCATTTGTTGTGATATCTGCTATTTGCAGCCTGCAATCATAACCATCAGTATCCTGAGATATATAAAGATGAGTGCACATACCTCGGAACACACTTTGATGTGAGAGTTCATGGATGACAGGCTATGGGCATTATGATGGCCTGTTCATTCACATTTACTTCAGGCTGGTTCCTGTCAATGTCCCTGTCTCTTCATAGTATATGAGAGGGTGTCGTGATAACCCATCCACCTATCTTTTTTAGATAATTCCAATATTTTCGACTTCAAAGATCCTCATCCCAATTTTTTCCCTCAGGATAATTGGAATCAGTGGTACCCAGCCCAGTGCCTCCCTGAGAGTGTCCATGCAGCTGTCATTAAACCAGACCTTGGTGAGCTGCTGTAACTGAGAGTGAGAGGTGGTCACGTGGGTCTTCTCCTGGAACAAATGGTCACGCTGCTTATGACTAATCCGGGACAGGCCTTTCCTTTGGTCAGCCTGCCTGAGGTCCTCCCTCAGCTGTTCCATCATACCGTTGTTGTAAGTAATGCAAAGGGAGTGGTTTTCCTGCTCACCACCATCCCTGATTAGGCCCTGGATCTTCTGATTAATTGTCTTGGAGTGACCTCCAGAATGCTAATTAAGTGATGGCCAGCCTGATTCTCCACTGGCTGTCCCATAGTTTCCTGTTGATTTCTGTGTTCAGTCCATCTTGGGCTCAATTACTTGTTGGTCAGGATCCTGAGTTATTCTCCAAATTAGCCAAGTCAAGGGCATTGACTGGTGATACTCCTGCCCCGTATGCTGTGGCTAGATCATTAAGGGGTTCCCTTCTCTTTCGTGTTAACCACTGGTCTGAGTTTTCCCTTATATTTCCCTGTCCCTCATCCCATTATCCTGTGGATCAGGTGGCAATGGGGAAGGACCCAACCCTGGTAACTGTATCTATGATATTGTGATTACAATTGCTATTAATCTGTAGTGAATGTTATTGACATCTGGAGATGTTCTCATTGGAAGTTCTCATCGAGAACAGTATCTGGTGGTGAGGGGAAATGAAAGAGAGTCCCCTTTCTGCGGCTGCCTACCAGCTGGATGGCTGCCAATGTGTTTTGGTGTGTCATGTGACATCAGCTGGTTGTCGCTGGGTATCCACAGGATTCATGGGATCTGGCTTGGGCTGTGCGTCGGGGGTGGGTGGGGGGTGAGTGCTTAAGGTGCAGGAAGCTGGGAGAAAGGCAGTGGGTGGTCCCCATCTGTGGGCGGGTGTAGATGTGTCTGTGTGGGGCCTCTCCCTATCTCCCTGGGGAAGTAGGACCTCAGAGGCCCACATTATACCATTGTGGGCGATATTTGGTTCGCTAGGGATTGTACTTGGTCCTGGTCCTTCCTACTAGGGCCTAATGTGCTTTGCTCAGTGTTGCAGGCAGACAGGACACGTGCAGCTCCTTGGAGCTCCTTACACTCTCCTTCAAGCTTGTCACTGTATCCTGAGACTGTTTCTCTGTCCCTAGTGTCCCTTCTCTCACTGGGATTGGATCTTTCCAATTGGAACTGGAGGTGTTCCGTGTGGGGAAGTTTTTCCTGCAACGTTCTGAACTGTTCCTTGTGTAAGAGCTCTCGCCCTGTCGCAGTCTGTAGTTTCCCCTGGAGTGAATTAATCTCACCTGTTTTATCCTGATCGAGCTCCTCCAGGATCTAGACAGCAGCAGCAGAATACGAGGTTCTTCATGACGAATCGATAAAGAGACCCTAATTTCAGTGGGGAGATGTTGTAGGAATTTCGGAGTGTTTGTGTGTAACATTTGCAGTCCCCAGCAGAGGGCCTCATACAGTGACTCTATGTGTGTGTGTTCCCCTTTGTCAGCATTTCACCCATATCTCTCTCAACCCTTCCTATTTATATACCCAGCCAGATATATTTTTAATGCTATAACTGCACCAGCATTCACCACTTCCTCTGGAAGATCATTCCATATGCACACCACACTCTGCATGAAAATTTGCCCCTTTGGTCTCTTTTATATCTTACCCTTCTCACCCTAAACCTCGACTCTCCCACCCCAGGTAAAATACGTTGTCTGTTTGCCCAATCATGGCCTTCATGACTTAAGTAAACTCTCTAAGGTGACCCTTCAGCCTCTGATTCTCTAAGAAAAACAGCCCCAGCATGTTCAGCCTCTCCTTGTAGCTCAAATCCTCCAATCTTGGCAAAATCCTTGTCATTTTGTTTCTGAAGCTTTTCATGTTTCACCATATCCTTCCATTAGGAAGGAGACCAGAATTTCACGCAATATCCAAACATGGCCGAACCAATGTCCTGTACAGCCGCAACATGACCTCCTAACTCCTGTACTCAGTGCTCTGACCAAGGAAGGAAAGTATACAAAATACCTTCTTCACTACCCTATCTGCCTGCGACTCCAATTTCAGGGAGGTATTAACCTGCACTTCAAGGTCTCCTTGTTCAGCAACACTCCCTAGGACTTTTCCATAAAGTCTGTAAGTCCTGGAAAGATTTGCATTTCCAAAATGTGGCATCTCACATTTGTCTGAATTAAACTCCATCTGCCACTTATCAGCCCATTAGCCCATGTGATCAAGATTCTGTTGCAATTTGAGGTAACCCTCTTTGTTGGCCACTGCACCTCCAATTTTGGTAACATCTGCAAACTTACAAACTTCACCTCTTGTACTCACTTCCAAACCATTTATATAAATAATGAAAGGTAGTGTACCAAGCACTGATCCTTGTGACACACCAGTGGACACAGGCCTCCATTCTGAATACCTTCAACTGTCCACCACCACCCTCAGTCTTCTACGTTCTGAACCAGTCCTGTATCCAAATGGCTCGTTTTCCCAGCATTCCATGAGACCTGACGTTGCTAACCAATCTCCCATGAGGAACCCTGTCAAACACCTTACTGAATTCCATATAGATCATGTCCACCACTCTGCCCTCAGCAATCCTCTTTGTTAATTCCTGAAAAAACTCAATCAAGTTTATGAGACATGATTTCCCATGCATAAAGCCATGTTGACTAGCCATAATCAGTCATTGCCTTCCCAAATGCATCTGCATCCTATCCCTCAGGATTTCCTCCAACAACTTGCCCACCACCGATGTAATGCTCACTGATCTATATTTCTCTGGCTTGTTCTTACCACCTTTCTTAAATATTAGCATCACGTTAGCCAACCTCCAATCTTCTGGCACCTCACCTGTCAATATCGATGACACAAATATCTCAGCAAGGAGCCCAGCAATCATTTCCCCAGCTTCCCACAGAGTTTGAGGTTACACCTGACCATGTCCTGGGGGTTTATCCACTTTTATGCATTTCAATACATCCAGCATCTCTTCTTCTGTAATATGGACATCTTAAAAAAACATTTCCATCTGTTTTCCCATGTTCTATATCTTCATTGTCCTTTTCCACAGTAAATACAAATGCAAAGTATTCATTCAGTATCTTTGCATTCTTCTGTGGTTCCACACAAAGGCTGTCTTGCTGATTTTGAGAGGCCCTATTCTCTCCCTAGTTACCCCTTTGTCCTTAATGTATTTGCAAAAATTCTTTGGATTCTCCTTAACTCTAGTTGCCAAAGCTATCTCATGTCCCCCTTTTTCCCTCCTGATTTCCCTCTTAAGTATACTCCTACTGCCTTTATACACTTCTAAGGATTATCTTGATATCTCCTATCTATATCTGCCATATGCTTCCTTCTTTTTCTTAAACAAAACCTCAATTCCTCCCATCATTAGTATTCCCTACATCTACCAGCCTTTCCTTTCACTCTAACAAGGATATACTGTCTCTGGACTCTTGTTTGAAGCCTTTCCATTTTCCAACCTTTATAGTGTGCTCCAGTGTACATTATCATGTGTGTATAGCTCAATGTAATTCAGCTTGCTGACTTTACCTGTGTGTCTTCGTGTGTCGTAATACTCTATTCATATGTGGAATAAACTTGTTCATTTGTTCAAACATCTTGTGTTAATTTTTGGGACAAATCTGCACCAACTTGTGCAAAGACCTTGTGCAAAATTCTTGTGTAAATTTGTGTTGTAACCGAGTATTGTGGCTGCTCTGTGTTTGAAACTGCAGCTTTGTGTCCGTGTGCATTCCAAGTCTGGGTCCAGTGGGAGTGAGGGAAGGATAGGGTCAGACTGGGACAGCCCTGGGGTAAAGAATTGACCTGATGCTTTCTCCCTCGCTAATCCCATAAAGAACATATTACTGCTCTCGCTGTCTCTGTCACAATGAACAAGGCCCAAGAGACACTATCCTTGATGAGATGTTCTCTCAACCTGTCCATTGATGCCATCAGTCTGTGTATGCCCAGGCATTCCTGCTCCTGAAAACCCCTTTGTGACCTGAATGTCATCATCGGAGACATAGTCAGCACATTTGCAAAATTGGAGGTGTACTGGATGGCGAACAAGGTTTCCTCAGCGTACAATGGATCTTGATCAGATGGGCCAAGGGGCTGAGGAGTAGCATATGGAGTTTAATTCAAATAGTCGTGAGGTGTTCCATTTTTGTAAAGTAAATCAGGGTAGACCTCATGCATTTAATGGTAAGGTCCTGGGGAATGATGGCAAACAAAAAGATCTTGGAGTGCAGATTCATAGATCCCTGAAAAATGTATTCACAGGTGAATAAACAGGACAGTGAATAAGGCATTTGTCACATTTACCTTTATTGGTCATTGCGTTGAGTACAAGTGTTGGAAATTCATGTTGCAGCTGCACAGGACATTAGTTTGGTCACTTTTGGAATGCTACGTTAAATTCTGATCTCCCTTCTACAGGAAAGCTATATGATGAAACTTGAAAGAGTTCAGAAAAGATTTACTGGTATGTTGCCAGGTCTGGAGGATTTGAGCTACAGGGAGAGGCTGAATCGGTTGGAGGCGATTTCCTTTGGAGTACTGGAGGCTGAGGATGAGCCTGATAAAGATTTGTAGAAACATGAGGAGCATGGATAGTGTGAAGAGCCAAGGTAGGGGCGTCAAAAACGAGAGGCAACAGCTTGAAGGCGAGGGGGGAAAGATTTAAAAGTGAACTGAGGGGCAACATTTTTACCCAGAGTGGTGTGTGTGTGGAACAAGGTATCAGAGGAAATGGGGAAGGCGTGTATATTACACCATAGAAAAGGCATCTGAATGGGCATCCGAATATGAAGGGTTTAGAGGCATATTGGCCAAATTCTGGTCAATGGAACTAGATTAATTTAGAATATCCGGTCAGTGAGTTGGACCAAAGGGTCTGCTTCCGTGCTGCACACCTCTATCAGTCAGGGACTCCACACATCTCTGGAGCAGATGGGACTGAACCTAGGCCTCCCAGCCCAGGGGGAGGGACACGATCACTCGGCCATAATTCACTACTTTATACACCATAGGCTGTTTTAAATAGAATTCACACCATATTAACAGCAAAGTAAATTATATGACGGGATGTAGCAATCTCAGTTACAGTTAGTACCTTCATGTTGCAATATCCAGTCAGAAAACTGCCCTCACACAGAGGAACAATGTCACTGGTCTGGAATTGCAGACTGCCCAGGGAACGTGAATGTTAATATGTGACTGAGCTAGTTTGGAAATCTCTGCAGCGAATAGAAATTCACACCTGCCTTGTTGTTCATTTTTCAATTCTATGTTGCAAGATTTTGCAACTTGTGAACATTTAACACGCCATAGCCCAGTCTTTCAATTTTCCCACTGAAAGGTCTCCTATTTCTCGACATTAAGTTGCATCTTCGTCAGGACAGGCCGGTGCTGTTTTGCAGGGATCTGTTAATCACTGAAGAATGATCTGAAATTAAGTCTCTCTTGGTATTGAATATTTCGGTCTCTGAAACGTCAGTGTACAATCCAATCAAAATATCGAAACAACAGAAGGTGTATACTACCAGTAATGATGTTGTTCACTCAAATGCCTTCAAACCAAGCTACAGATTTCATAGTGGTTCAGGGATGTCCTTTGCTCGACAATTATTCAACAGTGAACATTTATTGAACTTATTCTAGAGTTCAGTGTGTTGTAGAATTCAGAAATTAAAGGATAACCAGTCCCTAGGCTGTGAATGGATTCCATTCTGGATTCTATTTCCAATTGGGATACAATGTGAAGCTGCTGTTCGTAAGAACGGGTAATGTTCATATGGCGTGTCTATCAAATTATCCCCCTCTGTGGGTTCGCGTTTGTAAGATAGGCTTTCGTAAATCAGCGAGCCGCCAGAGAGTGTCTGACAGTAATGAAACTGACAACTTATTTCAATATCACGATCAAATTTAGCACCTCAAATTTAACAATCAAAAATAGAACTCGTTGGTGAGTGTCAACCGGTCTGGCAGCATTTGTGGAGAGAGAAAGCAGAGCTAACTGATGTTCCTGTGAAGTGACCATAAGAACATAAGCACTAGGAAAAAGAGAAGACTATTCAGAGTATTTGGCCGTCCAGTATGAACCAATTTTTTTTCTGACCTGTATATTGAACTTCTGTCATGTTTTGGATTCCATCAGTTTTACCACTGTTGATGTCCAACCAACAGCTCAGTAGTTTGTTGGCTTCCCTTTTGCCCATTCATGTTATTGATTCATCTATGGGTTGTGGGCACCACTGGCTGGGCCCAGCATTTAGTGCACACTCCTTGTTGTTATGAGAAGGTGGTGCTGGTGGTCTTCTCGAACTGCTGCAGTGGACCTCTCTCCCTTTCTCTGTCTTCCCCACCTCTCTCTCTGTCACCTCTCTCTCTCTCTCTGCCTGTCTGCTGCTGCCATCGATCTCTCACCCAAGTCTCTCCACCAATCTCTCTCACTGTCTCTCTCCAACATCTCTTTCTATCTTGCCCTATCTGTCGCTGATCTCCCTGATTCTGTCCGGCGCTATCTTTCTCTCCACCGCGCTCTCTCTCTCTCTCTTTCTATCCCTTCCCCTCTCTTTTCGCTTCTTCACTTTCACACTGATCCCTTTCTCTCTGTCCCTCCATTTTCTCACTAGCCCTCTCACCCCTTTTCTCCACCACACTCATTCTTTCCCGTCGTTATCTCCCACTCTGACTCACCA